>NW_027185761.1:22289382-22331386 GCF_028583685.1 Petaurus breviceps papuanus
TCTATCTATCTATCTATCTATCTATCTATCTATCTATCTATCTATCTGTCTGTCTGTCTGTCTGTCTGTCTGTCTGTCTGTCTGTCTGTCTGTCTGTCTGTTAGCTATGTCTATATAGAAAATTGAGGTATGTTATTTGGGTGATGCCATGAATAGAATACTGGGCCTGGAGTTAGAATACCTTAGTTCAAATCTGGCCTCAGACACTTCCTAGGTGTGTGACCTGGGGTCAGCCATTTTTAACTTATGTTTGTCTCAGTTTCCTTAACTGTAAAATGAGATTAATAATAGCACCTACCTCACTGGGTTGTTGGGGCAGCTAGATGACTAGAGCCTGGAGTCAGGAAGACTCATCTTCCTAGGTTCAAATATGGCCTCAGACACTTACTAGCTTTGTGACCCTGGGCAAGTCACTTAGCACTGTTTGCCTCAGTTTCCTCATCTGTAAAATGAGCTGGAGAAGGAAATAGCAAACCATTCCAGTATCTCTGCCAAGAAAACCCCAAATAGGGTCATGAAGAGTCAGACACAAGTGAACAACAGCTCGACAACAGTAAGAAGATCAGATGAAATAATCTTTGTGAAGTGTTTATTACAGTGCCTGGATCATAGTAGGCACCATATTAAAGGTAACCATTCTTAGCTATTCTTACTTGTTAAATGAGTACTCCTCTGCAGACAGTGTTTTCTTCAGTGACAAGGGGAGTCATTTTCAAATCTTTATTGCCTCAGAAACTTTCACAGTCTACTTATGACTTTGTAGAAACTCCAGAGTTCCATGATTTTTTTTTCCAAATGATTCACTTGACTTTGTGAGTGTAGGTACAGCCCAAGGAAAATTCGCCTCTGCACCCACTCTCTGTCCTAGGTTTATACACTTCCTTCTACCTTTGAGGATTATGGGGATTGAACCCTGATTGATATCGCTGGGGACAGCACACAGTGGGTGACTGAGACTCCCAGCTCCCAGAGCCCTGCCCCAGGTATTTCTTGCTGTTTCAAAGTTTGTTTTATGGATGGGTCTGCAGTGAGTCAATATGATAATGTTTCCTGTGAGGGTTTTATTCCCAGCCTTCTTTGTGGTCTGTGTGTGTCCAAGCACGTACTGCTAATCGGCAGAAAGTTTGCTGCGGCCTTGTTTACATGCCCACCTCCAAAAAGATTCCAAAGAGGAGTTTCTAGGGAGAGCTACTCCCTGTGTTCTCTATGACTTACACCACGAAGGAGGGTCACAGGCATGGGGCCTTGGCCCGTGTCCTGGGCACAGTGGACTTTTAGTCATTTCAGGATTGGTTCAAGCCTCTCCTTCTGAGGCTTATCTCCACCTTGGACAATGACACCCAGTCCCTTAAGTGACTTTGCCTATGGGAATGTCTGTCTCTGGACAGCTAAGGTGAAGGCAACCTGTGCGGACCTAGGCAAATCAGGTTAGGGAATTGAGGAACTTCCCGGGCTTTGTGAACCAGATGGAAAGATCACTGGATTGTGAGTCAAGAGACATGGGTTCTAGTCCTGGCTCTGCCACTAAACTGAGTAACCTTGGGCAAGTCACTTGCCTTGTCTGAGCCTTATTGTTCTTCTCTGTAAGATGAAGGGGGAGGGGTAGGCTGTTGAGTTATCCAGCAGTTCCGACTGATGAAATGTGAGGTGTTGTTTAATATAATAATAAGATCAAACATTTAGTAAGACCTTAGTTATCCTATAGTCCAACCAAGTGGGCAGGGTGGTAGAAGGTCTTGAGGTGATGCCATATGATACTAACAATCATTGATAATGATGATAATAATAGCTAGCATTTACATAGTCCTTCAAAGTTTGCAGAACTCTGTACAGATGTTTCTTCATTTGATCCTTACCAGAACCCTTGGAGTACGGTAGGTGCTATTATTGTCCCTATTTTACAGATGGGGAAACCAAGTCTGAGAGGTGAAATGACTTGCCCAGGGTCACACAGCTCTTAAGAGTCTGAGGTAGGGTTTGAATCCAGATCTACCAGATGTTAAGTCTAGTACTCTTACTCACCATATTAACCTAGATTCTCAAGAATGAAGACAAATGGAAGTAGGGAGGGATGTTTTGCTTGGAGCAGAGACATGAAAGCCATCTTTGGGTATTTAAAGGGCTGTCCTAAGAAAGAGAGACTAGACATTCTGCTTAGCCCTAGCGGACAGAAGGAAGAGCAATTGGGTGAAAGCTTTGGGGGGTGGGTTAAGAAGCAAGGAAAAACTTCCTGGCATCTCGAGTTGTCCCAAAGCTTCAGCCATGGGAGTTGTGACTTTCCTTTCCCGGGAAGTTTTAAAGCAAGGACCATTTGTACAAAAGGTGGAAGGGATTCTTGGTCAGGTGTGGCTTGGGCTGGCGGGCCTGTGAGCTTCACTCCAGCTGTGAAATTCTCTGAATGGGAGGCAACTGGAAGCTGCCCAAGGCCACACAGGTATTAAATAACAAAGCCAGTTGTGAACCCATATCCTTTTTCCAAATCCATTGTTCTTTGAATTACACTGTGCTGAAAATGAATGTTTATTCAACAGATGCCCACTGAATGTATGCCATTGGATAAGGTGCTTACCTAGGATTTTCCAGAACAGAGAGAAAATGGTCCTTATTCTTAGATATTATCAGTATTTAAAATCAGTTCCTTTGCAGAGAAATTTTTTTTTAAATATGAGATTATTTCTCATTTTTCTATATCCTTCCTCAGCCTGAGTGATCTTTTCCACTAAATTAATTTCTATCTCTTCTGAGTATAACACTTTGCCTACTGTGCCATCAATTAAAGCCTCAGTTCCACTTAATTAATTAAAATCAATTAGTTTTAACAAGTGGGTATTTCAGGGCAGCTAGGTGGCAAAATGGGTAGAATGCAGACCCTGGGGTCAGGAAGACCTGAGTTCAAATCGAGCCTCAGAGACTTACTAGCTGTGGCAAGTCACTTAACCCCATTGCCTCCAAGTAAAACAAAAACACTAAACCAAATGGGTATTTCTTTGAAGATATACTGAGAACAAATGAATGAACATTTCATCCCCCAGTACCACTGAAGGCACACTCTTCCCTATACCATCTCTTTCTCTGGGCAGAATAGGCTCAAATTTTAACATATTTTCCATATAATATTTGTCCCACTAGGTTCCCATCCAAATACAGCATGGATGCTGTCTTGTCCCTGTCTGTCATCTGAAAGTTGTGACTCTATTTGGACCTAGACGCCAGACTGCTTGCCAACAAAACCTGCCACGAACTCTACTCCTGGTGTCTTTTTCCCCTGACCTTCCAAAGTTCCCAAGGCTGTATCCATTTCCTATCTCCATCTAGAAACAGGGAAAAAATGGGCATAGCAAAACCACAAGTTCCTGGCTTCATGTTGGCTCCAGGTGAGAGAAGGCCTGAGATCTCTCCCAGACCTGACAACCCTTGGCATTTCATCTTGCTCCAATGCCGGCAAATCCAGAAAAAAAAATAAAAACCCACACCAAGAGAGCTGACTCTGGCTTGTCGGTGCTTTTTGGAAGTGTTACATGCTGCCATGTCTTTTCTGGAAACAAGTTCCCTAGCCTTTCCCACATGGGAGATTATGTCTGCTGAGTAGACCCATAACTGCTCACCAGGGTGAGGTCTTGCCTCTTCAAGGATGCTGGAAACTCCGGTAGGCTCAGGGATTGTATTCCTCCTCATTTTCTCTCTCATAATCCCTAATTTCCCTCAAAACTAGGTTTAAACTCTACCCTTCTCAGGATGCCTTTCCCAATATCCCCAGCTCCTCAATGTTTTCCCCAAACCCCAAATTATTTTCTATTTATTTTGCTTATGTTACTAGTAGCCTCACTGATTCAAGTTGAATCTAAACTCCTTGAGGGCAGGAATTGTGTAATTTTTTTCCTTTGCATCCCCAACATTTTGCACAGTGCTGGGCAGATAATAGACACAATAAATACTTGCTGATTGATTTATAGATAGATATCACTGACTGAGTTCATAGCAGGAACTCATTTGATGCTTCTTGTTTCAATTGGATTTGATTTCTTCTGCTTCCCCAGAGTAGTGATGGCCTTGAGTAGGACCAGAGTTGGCTGCTTGTTTTTCCTTTTAATTATTTGATTTTTCATTTCTAATCAGCTTGATTTCTTCTGAAGCTGATTAGATATTTGTCTGGTGGGGGGGGTGATTTCTTTGTATGGTAATTTCACATTTCTCAGGAAAGGAAAGAGAAATGGACCTACCCCTCTCCTGAACCAGTCCTAGATGCATTGATTTGATGGGCTGACCGGTATAGGCACATCAGGTCCTTAGACCTTCCCTCCTCCTCCAGGCCCTTCGACCTACATCTACACCTACATCTACAACTTCTGTTGGCCTCTTAACCACCTGAATCCCAGCCACAAACTCAGACTATATCCTGGGGGTTGGGTGTAAACCTGGGGTCACAAGCAGGCTTTGCCCCCAGGGAATTTTCACAAAGTAATTCCATATCAGAATAGGGGGGAATGAGAGAAGATGGAGACGATGAGAGGGTATTGTAGCAGGATCCATAGCCAGGTTCCATATTTGTGAAGGTTGCTGACCACCATGTCTACGGTACTGCACCTGGAGTCTGGAAGCCCAGGGTTTAAATTCCATTCTAACATTAGCTTTGTGACCACGGGCAAGTCACTTCACCTTTCTGAGTCTGTTTCCTTACCTATAAAATGAGCATGATCCAATACTTGTAGAGCCTAACTCTTGTGAATATTCAGGGAGATGGTGTAGGGGTAATGATGAGACATAGCAATGTGAGCTATTATCATAGAGGTTTGCAGTTTTCAGAATGCTGTTACACATGTCATGTCGACTGTTTCTTATAACACCTCCGTTGCTCTGTAGTTTTAGAGCTGGGAGGGACCTCAGAGGTCACTGACCCAATGCAACTGTCTCATCTAATGAAAAGAAAACAGACCCAGAGAGGCTAAGGAATTTCTCAAAGTAGCACAAGAGATAAATCTCAATACCAGGATTGGAGCCCCGTCCTCTGATTTCAAACCCTACATTCTTTCCCCTGTAAGATTATTATTCCCATTTGATGGATGGGTACATGCAGGCTCTGAGCTGTTCCATGGCTTGCCTAGATCACAAAGCTCATTGGTGGCTGAGCTGAAAAGCACACCTAGTCTCCTATCTTAGTCCAAGTCTCCTTTCCTGTACCACATTGCCTTTGATGATATAGGGACCTAATGTCCAGATAATTGGCCAACTCTGCTCAGATATGCTAACATTATAAAGCCAAGTAGGGCCATAAGAGAATGATTCAGATCAGGAAAGCAGCTTATAGGCCATCTAGCCCATAAACTATCTTTTGTCTCAGTGGAAAAACCTGAGGCTTGGAGATATTAAGGGACTGGCCCAAGGTTACCCAGGTAGGCTGCAGAAGTGGCTTTTGAATCCAGTGTCCTTTCCACTATGCCACACTTTCCTTTGGCAAGTAGACCTTCAGATCTCAGGATCTCCTCAAGCACCAATAACCTCACAGAAGCATCTAGATACTATAAATGAATTTTAAAAAATAAATAACTGCATATAGTTAAGTCTCCCAAAGGGACCATTTTCATAAATGCCAGCTTTCCAAGACCATGGTGCAAGGCCTCATTCCGTGGTATTCTCTGGACTCCAAGGCATCATGAAATAAAGCCTTATCCTACTTGGTGGCATTCTGCTGGGAATTGCCCAAGCGACTTTGGATTCATTATTAGGAAAGTGACTGGTGCTGTTCCATCCTTCTTTGTCTCAGCATTTCCAAATGTGCAGCAGGCTCAAGTCTACATTTCTCAGCACATAAACCCCCCCCAGCAGACAAATCTCAGCAGTCCTCAGTGGGGTGGGGGATCCTGTTTCATGGTGTGATAAATATCTCCTCTATTCTTACTTTTTGCCTCTTGCTGTTCCACTGGTTTTACAGATGAGGAAACCCAGGTTAAGGGAGGCTGCTGTTACTCAAGGTTCCCCAGCTAATAAATGATCTCAGATCCTCTGATTTCAAACCTGGCACTTTTTGTACTATTGTCCATGGTGTGATAAGAAGAGCCTAGACCTAGGAGGCAAGAGATGCTGATCCTAGTGCTAGCTCTATATATAGTTGAGGCACTGAATAACCTCAGGTGCATCACTGTACCTTTCCTTGCTTTGGTCAGGCAGGAGTTGTGGATTTGGTGAATAAAACATGTTATTATTGCAGACTTTGCCCATGGGATGTTCTTGGCAAAGATACTGGAGTGCTTTGCCATTTCCTTCTCCAGTGTGTCCCCATTTTACAGATGAGGAACTGAGGCAAATAGGGGTTAAGTGACTTGCCCAGGGTCACACAGCTAGTAAGTGTCTGAGGTTATATTTGAACTTAGATCTTTCTGACTCCAGGGCCTCTGCACTTAGTCACCTAGCAGCCAAATAAAACATGGAGGAAATGAATAGCCAGTCCTTTAGTACCTCCATTAGGAAATATCAGGAGAAGCAGAAGGAAAGGCTTGGGATTACCACCTTACCCCTATTCTGATCTTATGGAATCTAATGTCAGCAATAGGACCAAGCTCCCCGAATTTTTCCAGTTCTTGCCATAGAACCAAGAGGGGTTACAAGAACCCATGGCTGTATGGGTTCATTAGATGGAAGGTAGGGTTCAGGCCTTTTGGGGTCTGTTGGATATGGGAAGCAAGTTGACTAAATGCCTAAGGAATTCCTGGGGTTAGACATGAAAACCAATGAAGGTGGGAGGTTTGGGGAGAGTCATCTCATGGAGGCTGGTCGGATAAAGGTTGGAGGATATGTTCTTGTCAGTTATATATCAGTCCAAATTTATGGTGGGGATGGATTTGTTTGGTTTAGGGGTAGTGGTCCCAGTTCTGGCTGTTGTTTCATCAGCCTGGCCCATTACAGTGGAGAAAGTTCATTGGGAGTCCCAAACCATCCAGAATAATTAAGGACAAGCAATGGGGGCCTAGCTGAGATTTCCACCCTCATGTCAGACAGAAACATGAAAAGACTATTCTAAGTGGGCTTCATGAAAAAGGCCCACGAATCCCCCGAGGGGAATATAACCAATAAATGCCTTCCTCTGCCACTCTCATATATATGTCCTTCATATGTGTCTCATATATAGTCCTTCACAACATCATTTTTCATCAAAAATGCATGTTTTTTCTTCTATAGCAAAAGATGTGCCATTCTAATACATATATTTTGAGAGAAGCAGGGGAGTAGAAAAGGGGCTAGAGCTAGTGTTAGCCTGGATTCAAGTTCCAACTCTCACACTCACCAGCTGGATGACTGTAAGCAAGCCTCATTAGCTTCTCCAAGCCTCAGTTTCCCTTTCTGTAAAATGAAGATAATAATGCCAGCCTAATGTTCCTCTCAGGGGTTGTTAAGAAAACACCTTTAAAACTATGTAAATGCAAACTGTTATAATTGTTATTCTTATGAATAATAATGAATACATTCCATTTGGAAAGCTGTTATCTCATCAATCTACATTCAATGTCCCGGATGTGACAGCTATTTACTTTCTTTTTTTCCTTCCCTTTTTAGTAAGTTTAGTTGACATTTATTGTTTTTATATTATGGTAATTTCTGGATATAGTATCTCACTCCCCTTGAGCAGAGAAAAACAATTAAAAATAGCCAGATGCCATGACCAAATGCATCCGTATGACCCCACCTTTCTGTAAAGGGGAAGGAGGGAAGTCTCATTATTCATTCTCAAGGACTAAGATTCACTCACCTAAATTCCAGCAATAGGGAGGAGGCAGACAAAGAGAAGGAACATGTCAGCATATATCACTGTGAGTAGCAATAAAAATCAGAAAGAAAAAGACTCTGGTGTTTTACCCAGTAGAGGCAACAACATGGGTCCATATAGTGGAACAACCACACATCAATAACAATTTGAGATGGCAGGACTTGGTCTATTGCAAAATCTGCATTGCCATCACGTGGCTATTTGCAACACAGGCTCGAGTCTCTGGAGTCTCCATGGTCTGATTAAAAAATGGCAGCCCCCTCCCCTCGAAAGGCATGTAGCAATGGCTCCCTCTGTGTAGTGGCTGGATTCATCCCTGTAGACTGGCCTATGGATATGGCCAAGGGATTACCAGGTTACTGCCCCTTGCCCCATGTCTGAACTGGCATGCTTCTCCTGTCAATGTCTTCACCGTTGCAAATGAGGAACTTGCTAAGGAGGAGGCCATGTGTTCTGAGATGCACATTGTAAGACAAATCTGACCAGTTGCCAGAAACTCTCTTTTTGTCTAATAGGATCTTAGGGCTGGAAAAAGGCTTTAGAGACATGAAATAACTTCTGACTGTGTTCTGACCATTGTGTGAAGCCAGAGAGACACAAAGTTCAGATCAGATGCAGCCCCTGCCTGTAAGGATCATGGGATCATAGATTTGGAACTGAACAGGACCAGCTTTATGGATAAGGAAACTGAGGTCAGGGGCCCAATGTCCATGATGGTAGGGGTTAGGATTGGAACAAGGCTCTTTGCCTCTAGACCCTGTGCTCTTTCCCTCTATATCCTAACTTTACAAAGATGAGGCTTGCAGAAAAATGGGGGGATAAGATATCAATAGAAATCTATAACACAGAATATTAAATATGATTAATATAAAACAAATTAAATACATTAAACAAAATGTTAAATATAATAAATAGCAAATGATAAATGGATTCATCATTTAGGCTAACAACATTATTTTATACAAGAAAACTGAGGCTCAGAGAGGTAGGGTCAGAGGATGATAGCATGGGAAGGGATTTTTAAAAAATGTAAATAGTATTTTATTTTTTATAATTACATGTAAAAACAATTTTCAACACTCATTTTAAATAAGATTTTGAGTTCCAAATTTTTCTTCCTTTCTTCCTCCCTTAGCCCCTCCCTAAGATGGCAAGCAATCTGATAAAACATATTTTATGGAAACTAATTTTAGATGTCACTTAAGTTTTGATCTGTGAATCCAAACCTCCCCAAGAGGTCAAATACTGCCTAAGCACCTATAATTTCTTTCATGGCTCAATCCAAAGAGTCATTGATGGTTTGATGTCAATTTGGAAGAAGTCTATTGGAATGACTGAGATATATGTTCTTGGCCATATATGTTGGACATCTTATATCTATAATTTGGATGAAATTTTCTAAACTGGTAGATGATAACAGTTGTAGCTTCTAAGATGTTTCCAAAGCTGGAAATGTTTTGAGTGACAGAATTGGGATCCAAAAAGATCCCCATAAACTAAAACAAATAAGATGAAACTGAATAGGGCTAATTATAAAGTTTTATACTTAGGTTAAAAAAATCAACTTCATAAGTAATAATGTCTGACAAGTATTTTTAAAGTACCTACTAGGTGCTGGGTACTGTGTGCTAAATGAATAATCAATGAAAAGCATTGATTAAATTCTTACCATATGCCAAGCATTGTGCTAAACTTTGAGAATACATATCCAGAATCTAGATAGTCCCTGCCCACAAGGAACTTACCTTGAAATTGGGAAGAACACCACATAGGGAAATGAGGGCACAATCCCAGGGAGAGCAGAATTGAGCCAACTTAGCTCCTCTCAGGACTGATCTCTGGTAGTCACGATCAAGGAGGCTGATTAGATAGCAGTTGTCTGAAAGAGATGGGGGGTGGGGTTTGGGTGAACTGCAGGGTCAGTATCAATCAACAGTGCATTATGGAAGGCAAAAAAGGGGGGGGGATTCAATTTTAGGTTGCCTTAAGAAAGGCATCATGAACTCCTTTTTTTTTTGGCACAATAGCCTGATGCAGGAATCTGTTTTACTTGGCTATGCATGTGTGTCACAAGATTTTTTTTCTTTTTCAATGGGGGAGAGGAGAAGAAAACAAATGCTTGTTAATTGAAAACAATAAAATTAAATCTAAGAAAGCATTATATGACCTCCAGAAGGAGGGAGATGACTTCCAAGTTTCCTTCCAGTTCTAAATCTATGACCTTGAACCTGTCCCACTGGGCTCTTCTCTGGTCAGACCACACCTGGTATATTATCTTCACTTTTTGGTGCCACATTTCAGGAAGGATGTCAATAAACTAGAAATCAATGAGAGGAAGCATGCTATAGTGGAAAGAATGCTGGATTTGGAGTCATCAAATCTGGGTTCAAATGCTGCCCAGGACATTTACTGATAGCTATGAGACTTTGGACAAATCATTAAATGCTTGGGTTTCTGATGGTCACCCTTGTGTATAATGAGGGGGCAGGACTAGAAGACCTCTGAAGTCCTTTCCAAGTAAATCTAAAACCCCTTATTCGAGGATGGTGACCAGGGTTGTGGAGGGTCTCGAGGTCATGCCATGGGAGGATCAGTTGAAGGAACTAGGGATGGGCAGCCTAGAGAGAGGCCTCGTGAGATATATGATAGCTGTCTTCAGATATGGGAAGAGTTGGCATATGAAAGAGGTATAAGATATGTTCTGCTTGGTTCTGAAAGGTCAAACTAGGACCATGGAATGGACATGGTAAAGAGGCAGACTTAGGCTTGGGGGAAGGAGAAGCTTCTGAGTGACTGGAGCCTTCCCAAAGTGGAATGGGGTGTTCCAAGAGGTAGTGGACTTCACCTCGCTGCGGGTCTTCATTGGAAGGCTAGATGACCATTTCACATGGATGTTGTGGTGGGTGTTCTTGGTCAGGCCTGAGATCCCTTCTGACCCTGAGATTCTTAGTTTTGCAAGGATAGTCCATCTAACCTAATGTGGTTTCTATTGTGTGATTTTATATGTGTGATTTTATACTCTGCAAAGGGCATTCACAAGATCATAGACACAGATCACCAAATTCCACCCTGTTATTTTACAGATCCTCTAAAGATTATAAACTTTTGGGGACAGGGACCATGCCACATGCGGTGTCATCGAAAGAGTAATAGGCTGAGTCAGGAGAACCAGATTTGAGCCTCTGCTGTGTTACTTACGAGCCATGTGACTTTGGCCAAGCCTTGTCAACTGATCCTCAGTTTCCCCATCTATAAAATGGGTATAGTCTTATTTGTGCTACTCTCTTGGGGGGGGGAAGGTTGTGAAGCCCCTTTGAGAGGCACAAAACCTTTCTAAGCAAGGATGTCTTGACCTTGGTAGAGGGAGGTCTCTATATTATCCAAATAAGTTATTTTCTACCCTCTATCACCAAACAACAACATTGGGACCATAAGATTTGATCTGAAGGAGACCTCAGAGAATACCTTGTTCTTTCTCCTCATTTTACAGAGCCAGAAACTAGCTTATTAGAAGGAAAAATATTGGATTTGGAGTCACAGAACCTGAATTAGAGTCCCTAGCTTTATTATTTACTCTATTTTCTTTTGAGCTCTGGCCTCTGTCTTCTCCTTGATAAAAAGAGGGAGCTGGATTAGAATACCTCCAAGGTCCCTTTCAGCCCCAAGCCATGATTCCATGTAGTGATATCCCCTGGTCTCACAATAGCTGAGTTGGGATTCCAACACAGGCCTTCTTCCATCCTAGCCCAGTGAACCCAACTCGGCATCACCACTACAAATGTCAATTTGTCTGTAAATTATTATTTTTTCTTTTTTAAATAGGTTAAATTGGTACCTTTTGTGCTTACATCATCTAGATTGATCCCTATACCAGTTCTTCCCTCTCCCAGAGAGCAATCCCTTATAACAAAGAATTTTTTAAAAAAAGGTTTTGGTTTTTTTTTTGCTTTTTGGAGGGCAGTTGGGGTTAAGTGACTTGCCCAAGGTCACACGGCTAGTTTTTGTGTTAAGTGTCTGGAGGCTGAAGAATTTTTTTTAAAGAAAAAAAGAGGAAAAAATTCAGCAAAAAATCCAGCCATCAATTTATCAAGAAAATCTAACATTACATGCAGTGTTCCACATGGATGGACCTCCCTTCTCAGCAAAGGAGTGGGGTGAGGTGTTACTGTGAATATCATATCACCACCCTCACCAGCAGCCCACTAGCACAGCCTTGGGAACACCATGAACAATGAATAAAAACTAGCTGAATTTCTGCTGAACCGTTTCCATTGTGTCCTACTTTTCATAAAACCCCATTTAGGGTTTTCTTGGCAAAGAAAAGTGGTTTGCCATCTCCAGCTCATTTTACATATGAGGAAACAGAGGCAAACTGGGTTAAGTGACTTGCCCAGGGTCACACAGATGGTAAGTATTTGAGACCAGATTTGAACTCAGGAAGATGAGTCTCCCTGACACCAGGCACACTACTCTACCTAGCTGTCTCTAGCCAGTTTAGAGTAGATTAAAACAAAGCATCAATAGCTTCCAAGATGTCTTCAGCCTAGGTGGTATAGCGGACAGAGCACTGTCTCTGCAGTTGGAAAGACTTGAGTTCAAGATACTTCCTTGTTGTGTCCCCCTTGGGCAGATCATTTAACCTCATCTGTAAAATGAGGATAACAGCCCATGCCTCCCAGGATTATTGTGAGGGCCAAGTGAGATAATAATTAGAAATCTTAGCACAGAGCCTGGTATATGGTAGGCACTAAGTAACTATTATCTATTATTATTTCTCCTTCCTTCAGTGATCATTAAAGGCATTAGCGGGCCCTCAGAGTTCACTTTGGACTCTGCTCTTGAAAGCCTTAATGTTTTATTGGCTTCAATAGCCCTGATAGCATCATCCTAATTGAACAGGCTGAGGTCAAGCCCTCCTCTTTTTGGTTTATTGCCTAAGTTTGGAAAATCTGACCTTCCTTCCTTTCCTGCAGCCTCCTTCCAAGTGACAGTTCTCGGCAGCTTTTGCACACCATGACTCAAGCCTTAGCCAGGGGCCGAGTGAGGGCCCTTTTCAGAGCCAGCTTTTCATCAGGCTCAAAACAGGAGAATACAGTTGACCCGCTGAAGGGTAGAGTAGCTGGTCCTCTACACAGTTTTGATGTGACTGGTCTTGGGGAAGACCATTATCTCCTATAATGTGGTGCCTCTATTATATTATATATGCCCTTCACCAACAGGGCATCATTCTTTTGGCTTAAGCATTGACCTTTCACTGTTAGGTCCCCAGGGAGAAGGCAGATACATCTAAGGAGAGGAATGCACATTAAGTCTTAGAGTGAATGAATCCTTCAGAAGAACCTTCTGGAAATGTACCCAATAACTCTCTAGGGAGGCAATAAATAGAATAGAAAGAGCACTGGTTTTGCCTCAAGAGGAGGTGGATGGAATCTTGCCTCTGACGTGGAGGACCTATGTGAACTAAAGCAAGCCACTTAGCCTCAGTTTCCTCATCTGTAAAATGAGAAAGTTCTTTCTTCCTGAAGAGAAGAAAGGGAATCATATGTACAAAAATATTCTCAGCAGATATTTTTGCTAGGAAAAAATAAGGAGGTGCTTGTCCATTTGTACATGGCAGAACAAATCATTGGGTGGTAAGAAATCATGAAAAGAATGGTTTCCAGGAAACTTTGGAAGACTTATATGAGCTGATGCAGAGTGAAGTAAGCAGAACCGGGAGAACAATTTATACAGTGACAACATTGTGAAGATAAACAATTCTGAAAGACTTTAAAACTCTGATCAATGAAGTGAGCCACCATAAGGACCAATGATGAAGCATCCTTAACCACCCCCTGACGGAGGGGATGGACTCAAGGTGCAGAGTGACGCAGACATTTTTTAACATGGTAGGTATGTGAATTTGTTTTGCTTGACTTTGAATATCTGTTACAAGGGTTTTGTTTTTATTTTATTTTTTCTTTTTCTCAATGGGAGTTAAGGAATGGGTTGAAAAAAAGAAAAAGAAAAGAAAGTCAGTGAAGCATTAAAAAAATAAAAACCACAACATACAGACAAAACAAGAGGCAGGTCAGAAGGAAACAAACAGCTTTGTAAATTACATACTGGTTTTATGCCTAAAAAAAGGCAAGCTATGTAATAAAGATTTGCTGTGCCATGTGTAATACTTTTTTCCCTCTATTTTGCATAAAATGCTCATTTTATTTTCTTTGCAATTTATTGTCTTAGAGAGTGGCTTAGGGCATCGAGAGGTGAAGAGGTAGGCAGGGTTACATGGTCGGGATGTATCAGAAGTAGGACTAGAGCCCAAGTTTTCTTGGCTTGGAGACTAGCTTTCTGTCTATTACCACACATGCCCACTCACTTTGTACCTGGTACACTTAATGTTTATTGAATTGACTTGAATTGAGGAAGTATTTTTTCCTCCTTTTTAAAATCAATCAATGATCAATTTATCCATCTAGACATAGGTTTAAGGACTTAGGAACAAAGACCGTGCTTTACTGTCCCAGGGAGTATGGTCTCTGAGTTTTATTCCTGAGTAACAGATCCTGATGATTTCTCTACTTTCATCCTTCCTGCTGAGGTGAGCAGAGTAACCCCCTTTTCCCACCACAGGCAGGGAAAAAAAAAAAATCCATTGCTGCCTCATAGTTTCTCCTATGGTCTCTCCTGGGATGGAGAGCATATTCAGGGACATTCAGTAAAGTGGTTAGATTTTTTCCCCTCCCTAGATCCAGTCCTGGATTAGGTCTGGAGCCCAAATCTGAGACCTCAACAGGGGAAGCCTAGTAGACATTTCCTCTCAGGCCCCACCCACTAGAAGTATGGCCCATTAAGTGCAGAACCGATGTAGAAGGAGAATGGGGGAGGGGGACAAGACTTTCATTTTGCCTGGGGCTTGCTTACATTGGCGAAGAAGGTTTAGGCCATGACTTTTATGGGGGGGAGTAAATGGGGTGGGGGGAAGGGCAGGTCCTGATGTGTGATTCTGGTTCCCACCTCCTGGACTGTCCCACCACTGGGCCTTGCGTGACTTGGGCACAGGCCTCAGCCAGGGTGTGGGAGCAAGCAAACTCCATTAGCCATTATCAGCGATCTCTCCCAGCCCCAAGATAGTAAAGTTTGAGGACTAGCTTTACATGACTGTAAAGCAGAGTGATTGGGGTGGGTCACACGGAGGTGGAGGTGAACTCGAAGGCTGAGGCAGCCCTGCCGACTTCCTGCCCAGCAGGTAGAAACAGCCCAGGAGCCACAGGATGGGATATTACTCATAGGACAGAGCCATATCCCTGAGCTTGTAAAAACTGGGCCGGAGAGTTTGCTCCGGCAGCCCTTATAGCTCCTGGGCTAAAACTTTATTTCCTCCTGGGAGGGTTATATGGTCTGAGGGAATCAATGCTGATTGCGTGTCCTCCAAGGCCCAGGCCCGATCTGGGGCTCAGGTTACCTCTTTCTCTGCATCTGCCTGGGTTAGGCATCAGGAGGCCCAGGGATACAGGCCCAGAGATGGAGAGGGTGGGGCTTAGAGGAACTCAGAGAAGGGGGAAGGGGCATCACACTTTAATTAAAAGTGAAAATCCATTTTCTGGCACTGGCCCTGGGCCTGACAGGAGGTCTATTGCGGGCCACTTCTCCTCCCAGGCAGGAGTGGGCTAGGGCTAGTAGAGACTGGGGAGAGGGGCAAAAGACCTTTCCTGGCCTGGGGGATTCAGGGTAAATGTCTGTAGGGGAGAAACACCCCTCAGTGAGAGGAGCTGGGACTCTGCTCTCTGGGGCCCTGCTTGGCTGACTTTCACCTTTCTCCTGGCAATAAAACTATCTGGAAGGAGAAAGCAGCTCTTTCCCCCTCATCAAGTAAGAAGGGAGACCTAGGGAAAGCAGGAGCTTGCCTGCTGTCAGGCACATTTTGGGCTAGGGTGGGGGTGTGTGCGTGTGAACCCCATAACTCCTCCCCCAATAACAATTTAGTCAACCAATCAATCAAAAAGCATTGTTGAGCCCCGGCTCAGCACTTGGCCCTGGGCTAGATGTTGGGGGTACAGAGACAAAAATGAGGCAGCCCTGCCCTCTAGAAGCTTGCATCTGATGGGAGAGAAGGGGAGACAATATATGCACACAGGTAGCTGAGCACACACAATAAAGGAGGTATTCTGGTGTGTGGGGGGGATCAAGAACTGGCTCATGAGTCAGGAAGACCCCAGAAATGAAGGCTCTGTGCCTCGGGACAAGTCACTTCTTGTGTCCCCCAACCCCCACTCCCAAGCAACTTTCTAAAACACCAAATGACTAGAGGAAGTTCCTCCCCAGAAGTTCTCAGTGCAGATGAAATCACTGGTCCAGTATGGAAAAAAAAAAGGAAGAAAGAAATACAAGTTATTGGGGGGTGGAGGCATCAGCAGCTGGGGGGATCAGTAGTAGGTTGAGCTACAAAGGTCCAATTGAAACAGTCCCTGTCCTCTAGGAACTTCATCTACAGAGGAGACAGCATGCATAGGAAAGTACATACCAGATCAATGAAAGGTAATGGGGGGGACACCCACTACATGAAAAAGAAGGAAATTGATGAAATATAAGGGGAGGCCTCCTGGAATGGGGTCAGCACTCGATAAATATTTGTCCAAGGAGCTGGCTCCCCAGAGGCTGCTGGGGAGGGGTCCTGTGGAGCCTTTCCTAAGTCCGGATGCTGGCCCCTTCCCCCTCCCACGCCCCCGCCCACGTGGTATGGTTTGTCTGACTAATAACCTTGAATGATGAAACCCTTCCTCTTCACCCCTCAGCACTTTAGACTTTCACTTCTTGTGCAGATTCACACATGGTCCATTTTCCAACTCTCCCGCCCCCTCACCCTGGCCAGCTGGGTCACTCCAGGCTCAGGCTATATGTTTTTGGAGCTCGAGGTTGGCCTAGGTGTTCATTGAATTTGATTTGATCTGGGCCTCTCCTGCCAGATGGCTTTCCCAGTTTCTTATGCATAAACTCCACCCAGGGCAGCCTAGCATTGAACCTGAGGCTAGGGGATTGGTGGTAGAGAAGGAAGGCAGCAAGGAGGCCCACAGGCAGGTTTTCTGGCGTCTATCTGTCTGTGGGCCTGGTAAATGGCCCTGATAGGATGATAGGAATTAGAGTGAGGAGGAACTTGAGAGGCAGGTTTAAAGCCCACACTTCACAGATGAGGACATCAGTGTCCAGAGATTTTAAATGACCTATTTGGGGGCCACACATGGGATTAGCCTCATTTTCACTGATGAGTTCACTGAAACCAGAATCAAGATTTGAACCCAGATTTCCAGACTCCAAACTCAAGGGGTTTTTTTTGTTTTATTTTTGGGGTTACATCACAAATATGGCAGTCTCTGGAGTGAGAGGCTCAAAGACCTAGCTTCTTCAGGGGGTCTTAACCTGGGGTCTGTCTGTGAGCTTTTTAAAAACATACTTTGTGACTTCTATTTCAAAGGCTGCCTTTGTCCTTTTGCTGTATTTGGTTGTGGGAGGGGGTCCCTAAGCTTTACCAGATTGCTGTAGGGGGTCATGACACAAAACAGCTTCAGACCCCAAGTAGCTTCTAGTCTAGCCCCTGCTTTTAAACCCCAAGTGCCTGCACATAGGGCTAGAGACCAGTACCCCTGATTTTTTATAGATGAGAAAACTCAAATCCAGGGAGATTAGGAGACTGGCCTGAGATGGCAAGGGGCAGGGGCAGGACTTTTCTGGTTCCAAATCTAGGGCTTTTCCCATTATGCCATGCTGCCTCTCCAAGAGACACATAGTAGGTGCTTTGTGCAAACTTGATTGATTGCTCTGTGGACTGGGGTGAGGGGCTCTACCTTTAGCTCTCCATCTATGATCCGATAACCCCACTGTGTTTGGGGGAGGGGATTCAGAAAGAAAATGTCATGGGGAGAGTAGGAGGACTTGAGTCAGAGTGGGCACTTCCCCTGCCAGTGACCCCAAACTTTTCTGCCAAGTTGCAGAAATTGGCCAGCAGGCTCCTTGGTTGTTTTAGGTCAGGGCAGTTCAAAGCAATCTAGCCCTCTTGGTCTCCGAGGGAGCTCCTCCCCTTCTTCCTTCCCTCTCCTCCTCTTGCCATTTCCCCAGCCTCCCCACCCTGCCTTGGTTAATGAGTGATGGCCCACACCTGTGCTTGCCCCTGTACCAATGGTACAGTGCCCACACCCAAGGCCGAGTTGGGGGCAGTGGCAGAGGGAAGTACGGGGTTGACTCATTCTCTGTCTCTGTTCCCCCTTTTACCCCCTCTTTACCCCACCCCCACCTCACCCCTTCCCTCTGTGTGGCAGGAGAGCAGCTTCCAAGGGGCATGGCTCCCCTGGCTAATCTTTTTGGTGTTTATTAGTTCTGGGACCCTCTGTAACTTGTCAATCATTCCTGAGTTTCTCTCTTGCCCAGTTCCTGGGAATTTTCTAGCTCAGACATGCCAGTCAACTCAGGGCATCTTCCCAGAGCATCGATTGGTTTCCAGGACAGAAAAAGAAAACCCCAAAGCAGTGGTAACTGGGAAAATATGTTTCCAATATATTGAGGGTGAAATGCTTATGCAGGCTCATCAATCATAGAAAGAGAAGAAAGCCCTGGGTTTGTTCAGAATCTCCCCTTTCCAACTCCCTTCCTCCCCAGCTTCCCCACCCCACCCCCATTAAACTGATGAGGAACAGGAAATTAAATTCAAATTTTTTTCACCTGCCTTTTCCCATTATCCAGCTGCCACAGGAGGGAGGCAGGTTCCCTGATAGATGGTTGGGGGACCAGTGAAGACCTCTCGGGGAGGTGAATGATGTCATCACCACATTGGCACCTGAACTTCTGAAATGACAGGTTGATGGAGAGGCAGCTGGGAGGGTGGGGGATATGGTCCAACAAGCTCCTCCTCCATAAGATCAGAAGTCTACCCCAAGGAAAGCTTTACCAATGGCAAATTTCTTTCTCTAAAGTAACTAAAGTCCCGCCACAGTCTAGGGTGACTGGCATAGCATAGGGGGTATTCAGCCCCAGCTCCCACTTTTTGTTTTAGTCCTGTTTGGGTTGGATGCTGAACCAAGCCGTTCAAATCCCCAGCATGAACTACATTTGGCCTGCCGTGGCCTCTAGGTCTGGTGGCGCCTGCAGTCTTCTTTCAGAACCTGCTTTAGCATCCTAACTGTAACCCTCTCTGGTCTGGGGCTTCCTTACACTTTGGCTCAGCATCCACTCTGGTTCTTAGGCCCCTACATAGAAGGCATTTTTCAGTAGGCACCAAGTATCCTTCTCTAGGCTTCAGGCTGCCCAGCACTGAACACTGCCTTTTTTTTTTTTTTTTTGGTAATCCCAGAATCACAAAGTATTAGGACTGGGGGGAACTTTTGGGATCATTTGAGATCCTTTCAAACCCTTTGTTTTACAGATGTAGAAACTGAGTTTTTGAGAAATGATATATTCGGCTCAAGGTGGCATATCTGAGCGTTGAGCTTGGGTGTACCGACTCTTAAGTACCATGTACGTTTTAATTCTGTCTTGTCTCTTGGAACTTATGTATGGACCCCTTTCCTAGAAGTCCTGCCCACTACCCAGACCCATTTCTGTTTTACCAGTTTGGTCCTCTTGAAATTTATGCAGAGAATCATGGAATCATTGAAAGGATCCTTCACTTTACATTTGAATAAAACTCAGGCACAAAGAGTTTAAAATGACTCGCCCAGTTGTTATGGCAGTTGACACTACTTTCAGTACACCTTAATTTCCTCCCTTAAGGTCCTGATCCTGAGCCTTCCTGATAGCCATTAGGTGCTGATGGTGGATCTAATCATCCAAACTCATCAGCTCCTTCCAAAAGTCAGCATTAAACTGCCATTACAAAAGCTAGTGGATAGAGTCCTTGCTGGATTTGGAGTTGTACGGACCTGGGGTCCTATTGCTGTGTGACCATGGGCAAGTTTCTTTGTCTACTAAATCTCATTTTCCTCAATTGTACAACAGGTTGTTGGTTGATGGTACCTAACTCATAGGGTTGTTGTGTCTCTCAAATGAGATGTCTGTAAAAATGTATGCAGGGGTGGTGAGGTGGCGAAGTGAATGGAGCACCGACCCTTGAGTCAGGAGGACCTGAGTTCAAATTTGACCTCAGACGCTTCACACACTTGCTGGTCGTGTGACTTTGGGCAAGTCACTTAACCCCAATTGCCCTCCACAAAGCAAAAACAACAAAAAAAGTATGCAGAGTGCTTTGCAAACCATAAAGGTTATATAAATGTCAACAATAGTAATACTTATCATTATTATTTTGTCCTATATCAAAATTTCTAGCCTTTCTTGGTCTGTTTCTTATCTGAGGAAGGGCTCTCATTTTCAGGTCAACTGCAGGCAAAGATGACCCATGATCAAGTCCTTCTTGGATCAGGTGACCATCTCTTTTCTCATGTTCTCTTTGATGTAGGTGTACTGTCTTCATGGGAGAATGGAAAAGGAGGGAAGGGGTTGGAGAGAGATTGATGGGGAAGGATCAATAGGCCTTGTGCCCTGAATGTGGAAGGTGAGGGAGAAGGAGTCAAAGATCATTCCAAGCTTTAGGGTCATAGGGACTGGAAGGATGGCACTGCCAGGAACAGCACTAGGGAGGGCAGGGAAAGAGGATGAGTTTGGGCTTAGATGTGCCACCAGAAAGATGCCAAGAGAAGGATTCTTGAGGTAGTGACCACTGGCCTTGTGGTCACTCAGAAGACCTGGGTTAAAATGAGCTCTGCTACTTACTCACTGGGTGATCTTGGGCAAATCACTTCCATTCTAGGCTTCAGTTTCCTCTAGAGGTTGTCTCTGAACTTCCTTCCAGATCTAAATCTATAAGACTATGTTCAGAAGGCAGGAAAATGGTGAGGGCTAGAGATTCATACACTTGGAGGCCAGGCGTAAAAAGGTGATCGTTTAAACTTTCTCAAATTTTCTTGAGCACTTCCCTTGAATCTCTCATTTCACTCAATCAATTGATCAACCCATAAGCCTTTATTAAGCACCTACTATGTTCCAGGCATAAATATAAGAGCAAGAAATTCCAGATCTTAAGGAGTTTACATCCTGCTGGGAAGATAAAACTTGTTCATAGATGAATATTTAGTAAATGGAGAGGAGGGTGGGTGGGCACCAACAACCAGGGAAATCAGGAAAGCCCTCTTGAAAGAAGTGGGTAAATAAAAAAGTATTTATTAAGCACTCACTATGTGCTAGGCACTGTTTTAGTCCCTACAGTGAGCCACAGATTTCAAGAATGGGAAATGAGATGGGAGAGTGGATGTAGGGGCCAGTGGGCGAGAAGGAACAGAAGTTGGAGATAGACTTGGGGAATAGCCCTTATCATATACCAGCTGGGATCAAGCTTATATGCATATCGTATCCTCCATAATTGTTCTTTGGGCAAGGACCCTTATTTTTCATTTTTGTGTCCTCAGTGCCAGTCCAGTGCCTTGCACTTAAAAAATCTTTGTTGCAGTGAAATGATGAAGGATGGTGCACAGATTGCCAAGGGAGACGACAGAGAGAGGAAAGAGAAGGCTGAGGACAGAACCTTGGCGAGCACCTCCATTTATGTGTGGGAAGAGTCAAGAGTTAGCAGAGGGGATAGAGAAATAGTGGTAAGAAATAAGAGGATAACCAAGCAAGTGTAGTGTCATGGAAGCCAGGGAAGAGCCATGGGCTTGGTCAGCAGTATCGAAAGCTAAAATGAAGTCAAGGGCTGGGAAAGGGTCATCGGGTGGGATCATTAGGAGGTCATTGTCAGCATTTATCAATCACCTACCATGGGCCAGCCATGGTGCTAAATATTTTACAAATCTTATTTCATCCTCACAGCAATCCTGGAAGGTGGGTGCCCTTATGATTTCCATTTTACAATCAAGGGAAACTGAGGCAAACAGAGGCTAAGTGACATTCACTGTGTGACAGTCACACAGCTAGTATGTGAGGATGGATTTGAAGACAATTCTTGATTCCAATCATAGTTCTCCATCCATTGGACCATCTAGGTATCTCTCTTCAATATTAATAGAATATTGGGAACATGAAACTGTAAGCAGGCACTCTCAAATGGATTCTGAACTTGTTTTAAAAATATTTTGACAACTATTTCAATAGGATTGGTGTCTTTTATAATGGACATATCTAATTTTATCCATTTAGCAACATGATTCTGAGAAAGGGGTCCATAGGCTTAACCAGGCTTCCAAATGAGTCCTTTATACACAAAAAAAGTGAAGAATCAACCCTTGGATTAAGGAGTGAGGGACGGAGCAATTAAGGGGAACCAGTGGATCCAGATTACTCTTTGTAGCAAGTTAGCAGTTGTAACAACAAAGCTTCTGATCAAAGAGATTACAAGAGATATTTCTCTCAGGAAGGGGTCTCCCAATTCCAGACACACACAGACCAGGTTCAGTCCTGGGGGATCCTGCCCTCCAAAAAGAAGAGTCAGATTCTTTTTTGTTGTCTCTGGACCCTTTATACCCCTACCCTAGAGTTCTAGGGAAAATCATGTAAACCTTAGGTTCAGGTCATGTCTAATGTCTTTCAGAAGGGGCTAGTAGGAAGGAACTCAGTGTATAATATAATTCAGGTATAGGACAGCTATTTATTTCCTTCACATAAAGTAAGTGTTTAAAACACTAAAGACTCAGAAGCATGTATCAACAGAGACTTACATATGAAACAGTAACACATAACTGCTATCATATTCTTCCAGGAGCTTGATAATTAAATCATCAAAACACGAAACATTTTTACAGTACTGCTGAACACCGTTTCACTTTGACCTTGGCTCTGTGCTGTTTGAATAGCCCCCTTAAGATCTGTATCTTCCAGCAAGTCAAGCTATGGCTTGGGGCTCATCTTCCTGTTGGTAACCATTTCCTTCAATAAGGGTTTAAGTGTGTAAAACTCCTGCTGTCAGCCAATTTCACCTGAAGGATCCAGGAGCTCCTGAAATCTTGAACTCAGGAGGTTGTTGCTAAGGCCTGAAACATCCATCTCAGAATCACTCTTTGGTTACCTCTACTCAGGGAAGTAGAACAGTCAACCAGAGAGAGGCTCTTGGTTCACGCCCAGGTCCCCAGTTCCATGTGTGAACAGTTTCCATGGCTTGGCAAAGGGCAGAGTGTTTTCCCCTCACAGGAATTCCAGGAGAGTGTCTTCACAGAGATCGACGGACAAGAGAAGAGGAAAGGTATGGGGCAGTTACTCCTTTTAAGGTCTGTTGAGTGAGTGGCTCTTCCTGATCCAATGCTTAGTCCACTTGGATGAAGCGCCCTCCTCCCTTCGCTGTAAGGATAGGGACCAAGGGATTATTAAACCATCTCAAAATCCTCCAGTGTCCATGAGTAGCTGTGTCTGCAGAAGTGGCCAGTGGGAGCTCAGTTCAGCTCTCCATGGAGTGGGCTCTGCCTTCATTACACAGCGAACACAAAGAGAAGTGATTTACTTGTGGGGAATTCATTTTTTGCTTAGGTGTCTTCAGGAGATAGTGACTCAGATGGGGAAGGGTTAAAAGAGTTTGGGGGGCCATGGAATGGTGAGGCTGGAAAACTGAGGAATGAAGTGATGGGAGAATTGGAATTAGCCATGGTGCCTGGGAAAGATTCTTTCCCATTGTGCAGGAGAAAAAACCCCTACCTAGAACTGCTGAACTTGGGTTATAGGACCCGAGTTCAAGTCTCCGCTCTGTTCCTGAGATACTACCTCTCTTGCTGGACTTCAGTTACTTTCTTTGTAAAATAAAAGGGTTGAGCTAGATGGGCATTAAGGGTCTTTCCGGCATCTTTTCCAGTCCCTCAGGGCATCACTGGGAACCACAGATTTCACTCTCTCCACTCCCCTTGGGTGATATTCCTAAATCTTTTGTCCTTTTCCTGTCTTTACTTTCCCCCAGCTGCCCCCACCCCCTTCATCTCCACCAAGGACCTTCCTTTAGAACAGTGCTTCTGTCCTTGGCCCCCAGTGAGGGGTGAGGGTGAGCAGGCCTGGAGGAGCTGAGACATTGGGATCTTGCTGCTGTCCCTCCCTCCCCCTCCCCTTCCTTTCCCTCCCTACTCTCTGTTCTCCCCTACCACATTTGCCAAAGGAAAAAACCCTCCTGGGGAGGGAACTGAGAGGCTTGATTGGAGAAAAGGCTTTTTCAGGAAACATTTCAAAGTATGGCATCATTTGTGATGTCCCAAGATTGGGCTCTTCTGAGGCCTTCCTGGCTCAGGCTCATCTGGCAAGAGGGTCAGGCAGGCAGGGGAGCCCCAGGCCTGAGCTTGGCCAAAGTGCTGACTCAGTACAATGTGCTCTAAGTAGCAGCAGGGCCTGTGGGCCAGCTTAGCTCCCCCAGCCAGGAGCCAATGGAGCTGGGGGTTGGCTTCTCCTCCCTCCCCTCCCCTCTCTCTGGAGAGGGAGGTGGCTCTCCCAGGCTGCTCTCTCCCCCTTTCCCTTTCCCCCATCCCTTCTTCCTCTGAGGCCCTGGACTGGTTGGGTAAGACTGTTTCATTTAATGAGTCTTGGCTGCTGCCTGGCCCTGGACAGCTCAGAGAGAGAGGGAAAGAAAACTGTCAGGGGCTTCCAAGTCAGACTTCTCAACCAGCTGGCTGCGTGGGGGGGGGGTCAGGCTGGGCCAGGAATGGGGTGGGGGACACCCCCTTTGCCTTCACTCTGGGATCCCAGAATTTTAGTGCTAGAAAAGATCTTAAAGACCAGCTAATCTAACCCCACATTTTATAGGTGGGGAAACTGAGGCCCAGATCAGGCCCAAGGTCACATGGCAAGTGAGCCGTTGAAGGTGCCTGAATGCTGTGGAGTAGACAGGGTCAGCTTAAGGTCCACTTGCCTCCCCGCCCCCCCCACAACGATTTCCAGGAATCAAGTACCCCTTTGCTGTTCTTCATTTATACTGGATAAACAGAAAATTCAATAAGTCACCCTTTCCAGGAGTTTTTGCATTGACAAACATGAATTAGCTAAAGCAATGCCTAAAGTTAGTTTGTTTCCACTCAGCAGGAGATGATCATGGTTAGGTAGACTTCTACACTGGGCATCAAGAGGTCTGGGCCCCAGGTGAACAAGGTAGGAGGGCAGAGTGGAAGAAACATTGGCTTTGGCATCAGAGAATCAAGATTCTGATACTGGCTTCATATCAGCATTTTGGGTAAACCCCATAACCTCCCTGGACCTCAGACTGTAAAAAGAGAGGGTCAAGGCAAGGTGACCTCTGCTATCTCTCCCACTGCTAACTCCCAGGATCCAGGTTCTACCAATAACTGCCCGTTTCGGGCAGCACCCTACTGACCCTTCTAAGGCCTCTCTTCCTCTCAAGATGAACCTGTCTGGTGTCCCATCTCCTAGGGTTACACCTGCTGCCAATTTATAGAATCACAGGATGGTAGGGTCAGAGAGGACCTGAGACGTCTGTCATCCAGTCCAATGTTCTTGTTTTTACAGAGGGGGATACTGAGTTCCAGAGCAGGGAAGTGACTTGCCTCACTTTTGCTGGCCAGTAACTAATTAGGTGCTTAATTCATCACAGGTGTATGCTAAATGTTTGTTGATTGACTGATTGATGAATCAATGGCTGAGCAAGAAACAGAATACAAGTCTTCTGGTTCCCATTCCAGGGCTCTGTCCACGGGCTTGGCAAATTTTTATGTACAGGAGTGTATACTAAAGTGCTAATGAGTTACTTTGTTAACTCATAGGCAACACATTTACATTTTAAGATAGTGGCATTGAAGGGAATGTGGAATTCATTCTGTTGCCACAACCAATGAGATCATGAACAGTTAAGTGTTTTTACAAATGTGAAGGTGCTATATTAATGTCATCTATTATAATTATTAAATCCTTTCTTCCCTTGTGGGGGGAGGAATATGGTATTATGAAGGGGAAAAGCATTTATTGAGCTCCTACTGTGCCAAGTACTTTACAGATCTTCTCATTTGCTTTTCACACCAACCCTGTGAGGCTGGTGCTACCATGATCCCTAATTTAAAGCTGAGTAAACTCAGGCAGGTAGAAGTTAAGTGATTTGCCCAAGGTCACATAGCTAGTAAGTGTCTAAGGCTATATGTGAACTCATAGCTTCCTGATTCCAAGCCCAGTCCTCCATCCATTTGGACAATTTTTTTTTTTAAAGCAATCGGGGTTAAGTAACTTGCTCAAGGTTACATGGCCAGGTGTTTCTGGGTGGGTGCTAAGTATCTGAGCCCAGATTTGATCCCCAGGTCATCCTGACACTGGAGCCGGTGCTCTAGCTCTATGAGCCACCTGGCTGCCCCCCCCCCCCCATTTGGACAATTAGCTGCCTCTGGAGGTTGGGAAACCTGGTAGTTTCTAGTCCCAGCTCTGTTGTTAACTCAGTATGACTTTGGGCAATACCACTTCCTTTTTCTGGGTCTCAGTTTCCCTTTCAAGGAAGACTGTATGACCTCTGAGATTACTTCTGTCTCTAGAATTAGGATAATGCCCAAACTCTATAAATATAAGGCATCATAAGCTGTGCCCTCAAGGAGCTTATAATCTAGTTGGGGAAATAAACTGAACCTTTGTGGAGAATAAGTACCAAGATCTGCAGCATTGATGACCAAGGTAAGACTGAACTTGGGCTGTGTGTCCCCTGCCTCTTGGGGCTGTTAGCCCCAGAATGAGAAGTAGTCTTAGGAGCTGGTGTTCTCTGGCTCCCCCAGAAGACCACAAAGGCTTCTCAGAGAGCACAGTCCCCAACATGGCTGGATCCCAGGATTGAAACCCTCTGGAGGATCAATGGTCCTGAAAGCTAATTTTTTAGAAAACAGAATCCTGGGGGTTGTTGGGGGTGGGAAAAGAGAGATTGGAAATAGCATAGTCCACTACAAACCAAAATTAGCAAGTTTCCTAGTTTTTCATAACTTCCATCCCCTCCCCTGTCCACCGGAAAGCCAAAATATGTCAAATTAACCTAAAATTAGGAACATAAGTCACAAGAGAATTTAAAAAACCCCAATGCTTTGGAGAAAATATTTTCATATCCTTATGCTGATCATTTATTCTAAATCAGGACACAGTGATTACTTTTGAATTGAGAATTTTTTTGTTAAGACTCATGCCCAGAGAGGAAATGCTTTGAACTTTACTCAGTTCAAAGGAGGTTGAATATCTGTGAGTACCTACCAGGACCCAGCACAGAATTGGAGAAATTGTCATCCTACTATCACAAAAGCTTAGTCCTCAGTTCTGTGATCTAAGCCTCAGGAAACTCAGGGCATAATTGCCTTATGTTTAGAATAATTGCTTAGCATATGGTAGGTGCTTAATAAATGCTCTATCCTTTTATCTGTCACCAAATTACTTTTATCTGACTGTACCACCAAGGTGTTCCTTCTTGACCCCAAAGACATACCTCAGCCAGTCACAGTGCCTGAAATCTCACCATTAGCTAGATTGAAGTCTTGCCTCCTTCAAGGATTTCCTCATTAAAATTTAGATCAGCCCAAGATAATATAAATTCATTTCTAAAGGGACTGCACTAGCCTCAAGCAAGTGTCTTTCCTTCTCTGATTTCAGTTTCCTCTCTTCCAGCTCTCATTTGCTGCTGGGGGCAGTATCCTTTGGGGAACAACATGTACAACGAGGGATTTTTGTTAGGGGGAAGGGTAGAAGGACAGCATCAGAGTTAAAGTACTGCTGAGAAAGGTTGGCTCAATCCATTCTTTTCACCATCAAGGCTGAGTACTGACCATGTGCAAGATACCCTATGAGGGCTGGGGCATACAAAGATGATTGTAACTCAGTTCCTGCCTTCAAGGAACTGATGATAACATAATTATAATACAATTTGAGTACCATCTAAACTCTTTGGGGTCAAGAGTCTTTGTTCTCTCTTTATATGCCCATCATTTAGCATAGTTCTTTGTCCATAGTAGGTCCTTAATAAATGCTTTTTTGGGTAGAATATAGGGCAAATGTGCTAAGTGCTTGCAAAGTCTTGTTGGTTGTTCCAGTCATGTATGATTCAGTGACCCCTTTTGGGGTTTTCTTGGCAAAGACACTGGAGTGGTTTGGCATTTCCTTCTCCAGCTCATTTTACAGATGAGGAAACTGAGGGAAATTGGGGTTAAAGACTTGCTTGGGGTCACAGCCAGTAAGTGGCTAAGGGTCAGATTTGAACTCAGGTCCTTCTAACTGCCAGGCTGGCATTCTATTCACTGTGCTACCTTTTTAGGCAAGAGGTGATAAGGGCCTGAATTTACGGTGGTGACCATAGGAATAAATAAGGGGACAGGGAAGGAGACTGGTTAGAGCTGTACAATGGAATTTGAAATGACAGAACTCTAATACACTTAGCACAGTGCTTGCTTGGCAGGGGTGGTGGGCTCTTGTTGATTGAATGGGAGATGGCAGAGAGGGGGAATCAAAGATAATACTGTTTGGAGTCAGGATACTGAGAGACTATACATAGAATACAAGCTTCCCAAGGAAGGGACCATTGCAGGGGGTGTGGTTTTTCTATTCTTCAACACTCAACATAGTACTTTGAACATAGTAGATACTTAATAAATGCTTATTAGTTGGGATTGCTACCAGTGACAGAAAGAGGGAAGTCAATGGGAGAACAATCTTTTGGGGAAAGAGAAATTCTACTTCAAACATGTTGAGTTGGAGATTTTGGCAGGACTTTCAAATGAAAATGTCAAGTAGGCAGTTGGAAATTGAGGTCTGGAGTCCAGGAGAGAGGTGAGGGTTGGAGACAGCTTTAAATCTGCATAGAGGTGATCATTGGAACCAAGAGAGAAGATGAGATCTACTGAGGGAGAGAGTGGAAAGAGGAGCTTGGGAAACAAAGTGTTGGGTAGTTGCCACCATTTTAGAGCTTGGAGGAGTGCACTGGTACCTGAAGAAGGTGGCAATGGTGACATAGGAGAAGAGCATAAAGAGGAGACTCAGCAGACACAAAGTCAAATGACTTTTGCCTCTGGAAGTTTTTCTTCAGCCCAGAGAGTATGACTGATCTAAAAGGGATCAGCTGTATGTGTCAGAAGGATGTGACTTTGAGCTAAATAGACTTGAGATCCCATAAGGGGTTTGGAGTGAGAGCAGGAATAAAGGTGGACCTGGTTTCCTCTGAATCTGCCTGGGGATGGAAGGTCCTAAAGTTGCACATTTAAGAATTATATTCCTCACTAGTCTCATTTTATCTTCATCTGATGTCTCCTATCTCAGATCATAGGGGTTCCTCTAGGGTCAAGTTACACCAAATGGCAAACCAAACCAGACATGACAATTCTTTCCAACAGGACCACCCTTTCTTTCTTTACTTGCCACCTTGGGTGTTAGCAAATGGAAGAAAGGAGAAGAGGCAGAGGAAGTGAGGAGAGTGTTGGCTTATCTCTTACAGAACCACAGTCAGAGTGATCTTCCTAATGCCCAGATCTTATCTCATCACTCACCATCTCAAAAGTTTTCAGTTGCTCCCCATTGTCTACCAAATAAAGTTTAAACCTCATTAGTCTAGTATTCAATGCTACATTCTATGTTCTGTCATTTGTGGGGATTGGAAGTCATCTGGAGTAGCTTCAACTGCTTAGAAGTGCGTGTGGGAAAAGTGAGCTGGTATGGATTCTAGAAGTTTTCATTTCCAACCCACTCATTTTTAAAGATGAGGAAACAGAGAAGGATAAAGGTTTGTCTAAGGTCACATAGTGACTTAGTGGCAGAGACTGGACTAGAACCCCGGACTCTAGGGTCATGGTGCAATGTTCTTTCTACTTCACTGCACTGCCTTTCTGGCAGTTTTTAAATGAAGAACCATTCTCCTGCCTATTACTTTTGTGAATACAGGAGATGGAGTAGGCACATGGGAGGAAGCAGGTGGGGAGTAGGGAATATAATTCATAAATGCACAATTTTAGGGAACTTTCATTCCCAGGCAGATGCAGAAGAAACTAGCTCTGCCTTTATTCCTGCTCTCACCCCAGACCCCTGATGGAATTTTGAGTCTATTTAATTCAATGTCACATCTTTCTGACATAGACACATTGTCCCCTATGGATCAGCCACTCTCTCTGGGCTGGAGCAAGACTACCAGAGGCAAAATTCAAATTTGAGGCAATTTGGCTTTGGGTTTGCCGAATCTCCTTTCTGTGTCCTTCTCCCATGTCACCTATTTATTTTTATTTATTTTATTATCTCACTGATTGGTTTGACTGATTTGAGGTTTGAGCCTTAGCTCTGGTTCCTGAAGTTAAAAGACCCCCCACCTGCAGAGTGATTTGGGCTTGTCACCAAATGGTCCCGTAATTACGTCAGAGACTTGACAACAAATCTGATTCCCAATGGAAAAGTAACCAGAGCCTGAAGTTACTAATAGAAGAGGTTTGGGACAACTTGTGGGTTTGGTCAAACTTCAAGTTCCAAAGCAAGGGTCAGTTTCTTTAATCTCTGCCCTCCCTGCCCCCCACACACAGCTCATCCCTTCCCTGTAACACCAAGCTGTAGGTGAGAGGGATGTTTTTGCTGTCCAGGAATTTGCCTCTGCCCCACAAAAAATGTGTTTGTTGGATAGTTCCAGGAGAAATAATGGAAAGCCAAGTAGACCTCAAATGGCTCAGTCACAGTAGTTTCATTTCTTCATTTTCCCTGAAATGGGAGATGTTCCCTCTCCTTTCCTTTTTTCATTTAAAATTAAAGTTTTTATTGATGTCTTTGGTTTTTACATTACAGTTATTTCTGGATATACTCCAGCACAATGAGCCTTTCCTTGTAACAAAGAAAATTAAGCAAAACCATTACAATTAACTTTTTTGGCAGAGCATATGACATACTGCACCCATAGTCCCTGTCTCTCCAAAGAAAGAAAGAGAAGCTTCATCTTTTTCACCAGGGCCAAGATTGGCCATTACAGTTGGAAAGCACATTTTAGTGTTCTTTTCATTTCTATCATTGCAGTCATTGAGTATGTTTTCTTGGTTCTGCTCAGCCCACTCTTCATCAGTTCACACAAATCTTCCCATGTCTCTGGATCACTCATTGTTGTCATTTCTTGAGGTGCAATAATATTCCATTACATTCATATACCACAATTTGTTCCCGCCAATCAATGGATACCCTCTTTATTTCTAGTACTTTGGAAACATAAAAATTCATGATATGATTATTTTGGTATATAGTGGACTTTTATTTTTGCCTTGGCCTTCCTTGGGGCATATGACCAAGAGTGAGAACTCTGGGGACGAAGAGTTTAGTGGCTTTTCTAGCACAATTCCAAAATATTCTTCAGAACTGTTGGATCCATTCATAGCTCCACCAATAGAATATTGGTAATAGAGCAACCATTTTCTCCTTTAAGTAGTAGTTCAGAGATTAACTTGGTTATATAAGCTGAGGCAATTTATCTATCTAAACTTACCTAAATCTTTCCAGTTTTTCCTAAAGAACCCAGGCATGCAGATCCTCAACCAAGGTCAGAGTTGAAGTGTGTGTGTGCGTGTGTGTGTGTGCGCATGTGCTAATGAATTTAGCTCAGCTCAGCTTTCCAGTGGGGTTAGACATGTGCATATTAATGCTACCGTCTATGGAGGGGCATAACAGCTGATCCCTAGGCTGTATGAGGCCCAGAGAAATGGGAGAAGGTATAGAGTATGCTGCAAGGGATGGAACAAGGGGAGAGGGCATTTGTGGAAAACTGGAAACCCTTTCCGCTTTTTGACTAAAGTTATTTTTCTTCCTATTTTCATTAGGACAAATCCCCTAGTGTGTTTATGTGCCTCAAGAAAATCCTACAAATAACTGATGATACAGTTAGTGATTAAGATGTGAATCATCCTGGGGGAGAGGAGCTGAAGCTCTTAAAGGGGGACATAATGTGTCATAAAGTATTTAGGAAATTATCATCCAAACCGCAGGGAAAGAGAGGGAAAGATGGGAATTCAGAAGTAGCCAGGGTTTGAAAGCTATTGAATGTTAGTGTTTGGTGCCAAGGAACAGAGCTTGGGGTGGGGGAAGGAGTTTCTCTCCCCTTTTCTTACTTTGGCAAGGGTAGCTCTGATAATGTGGAAAGGGCTTGGACACAGCTGAATAGAGTCGATGGGAAACCAGCTCTGAGAAATGAATTGAAATGAAAGGCTTCTTGTTTGAGAAATCCAGTAAAAAGCAAGTGATTCCCTTGGAGGTAGAGCCCTACCTTCCTGTCTGGTTCTTCCACATTCTCTCCTTGGCTGGGTCCCTGTGGAACCAAGCTCTCAGATGGACAGTGAAAACTCCCAGTCAGCCATCCGGATGTTTCAAAACATCCAGATGTTTGGCATCCTGTAAACCCAGAAGATCCAGTTGACTGATTTACTTTTGTCACTTCTTCCAGATGTTTCATTGTCATGTAGAGAGCCTTTGTATCTGGTCCCACAGAGTCCCAGGAGAAAGTGCAATGAGTGGAACTATGATATACTGGATATCCTAGCATCAAAGAATCATTAGAGCTAAATAGGTCCTTAGAGATCATCCCCTTCATTTTGCAGATGGGGAAACAGGTTCAAAGGAATTGGGTGACTTGCTCCAGATCTCACACAGATCATTAGTAGCTGCTGAAGTGATTGTTAGACTTTTAAGAGTCTAGGATAAGTTCAGATTTAAGTTGCTTGGGGAAGTTAAATTAAGGGCCCTTACTGTACCCAAAGGTGGGACAGGGTAGCAGATTTATTTTATCTATAGATACAAGAGATATGATTATATTTTTAGATATAAGATATATCACCTCTATTAATATGATAGGTGGGGGTATCTATCCCTTAGATGTGTTTAGTTTATGGTTAAGAGAAGATGACGGAGCCCTTTTTGATTTGCTCCTGGCGGGGGGGGGGGCAATCAATAAATACCCATTGGAACTTCTCTTAAGTAAAACTATAGTCAAGGAAAAGAGATTCCCCCAGAAAATGACCATTAGAAGAAATGCTAGATAATCATTTTGGTGCAGTAATTATAATCTCTTAGAATTTCCCAATATATTTCTAGTTTTCAAAGCCATTTCATTCATTGTCTCATTTGGTTAAACTAAGTACTCTTTCAATGTTGAACTCAAATGCTACCTCCCTTCCCTGTTCCCAAAAGGAAGGGCTCTTTCCCTCTTCTGACTTTGTATTCTGCCTATAGACTTAAGCATGGTTTCATTTGTATTCCGGTTAGCCATGTACATGTACTTATCATCCCTAGTTGATTATCAGTTCCTGGAGAACAGGGAGGGCACTTTTCTTTAATTCCTGTGTCCTTTTGGGTGCTTGGTACCACATCTGGCACATAGTAGGCGCTAATAAATGTTTGTTGAGATGAACGAATGATAGAATCTTAGCACTGAACAAAGACTTCAATGGTACCAGTTCCTGGGAAGAAATACCTCCAAGATGGTGTGGCTATGACAAAGGCCTTTTCAAAGTCAAGGGATGGTGAGGTTATGGGTATCCCGGGAGAGCTAAGATGACTGTCCCTCAATCAACACATCCCATTTGCTCAATGCTGAGCTATGTGTTGTGAAGGATCTAAGAAATATGGCATGGTCCCTTTCCAAAAAAGCTTACAGCTTAGTTAGGGGTGGAGGGAACAAGATCCATGTACAAAGATAATTATATAAGTCAGTGTGTGATTAGTGCCAATTCAGTTCAATTCAATACAACATTTATTAAGTGCTTACTATGTGCGAAACACTGTGCTAAGTGCAGGGGATACAAAGATGAAAAAGACAGTTCCTGCCCTCGTAGAGCTTCCAGTCTCTTGGGGGATACAACGTGTATCTCCAACATGCCCATCCCCATTTCAGATAAATATAATAATACAAGATAGAGGGTAATGGGAACAGATCCAAAATGCTCAAGGGAAATTGGAGAAGGGAAAGAACACTGGTGAGGGGCATGGAAAGGGCACCAAGATTCAGGGGCTTGGATAGTCAATAGTTTCCCCCAACAGGGCCACTAAATGAATGATTTAGATAGTAAAAGCCATGAGTTCCAAGGAGAGAGAGCACAAAGTGGATATGTGAAGGCAGAAGGAAGAAGACAAGTTAGGGTAAATACAGTCAAGACATAAGCATTAACTAGACGGTTCTGGTCCGTGGAGTGGTCACAGCTAGGAGAACCTGAAAGGTCAGGTAACTTTCTCACTGTCTTCCACAAAGCTCATTTCTACTTCTGTACCCTTGTTTATTCCAGTTTTTTTAAAAACTCTGCAATGCTGTCTCTCATATTTCTATACCCAGATCAAAGCTATCTTGTCCCAAAGGTTCTTAATTACCTGGGATTTGTGAGCTTTTTTAAAAAATATTTTGACAAGTATATTTCATTATAATTGATTTCCTTTGTAATCATATGTATTTTATTTTATGCATTTAAAAACATTATTCTGAGAAGGGGTCCATAGGTTTCACCAAACTACCAAAGGAGTCCATGCCCCCCGCCAAAAAAAAAAAAAAGGTTAAGAACCTCTGTTCTAGGTCTAGCTTAACTCTAATCTACTTCAGCATCCTCTTGAGACTCTTAAGTCTCACTGATCCCTCCCTCTTCTGGATTCCCCTTGTACTTATGGCCTATACCACTCACTTGACCTTTAATTACACATTACCTTGTATTCTCTAGCCGTTTCAAATGTCTCACAGGCATCTGAAATCCAACATGTCCAAAATAAGGCTTATTATCATTTTGCCCTTCTAACACACTCCCCTCTTCCTAACTGGTCTATGACTATTGAAGGTACCCCATTCTTTCAGTCACTACAGTTTGTAGTCTCAGAATTTTCCCAACTCTTCTCTCTATGCTACCCTACATTTAACCAGTTTCCATGTCTTGTTGAGTTGACCACCATAACAGTCCTCATAGCTGTTCCCTTGTCTTCATTCACACTACCATCTCTCTAACTAGGCCCTCACTCCCCTTTACTTAGACTCTTTTGCTAGCCTTCTAATTGGTCTCTCTCCCTCCAGTCTTCCCTCTTTCTATTCTACCTTTCTTATAGCCATCAAACTAATATTCCTAAGGCACAGGTCCAATCAAGTCATCTCCCTGCTAGAGAAGCTTCAGCAACCCTTTGTCATCTCTAGGACAAACCACTAATTGCTCTGTTTAAAATCTGGCTCTAGGCTGTCTTTACCTCATCCCCTTGCATACAGGGATATATTCTAGCTAAAGTCTTCTATTGTGCACAACATTCTGTTTCCTATCCCTTTGAAAAGGCTGTCCCTCTTGCCTCATTCCTTACTCCTGCCTTTTAGAATCTCTAGTTCCTTTTAATACCTATTTCCTACCCAAGGTCTTTCCCAACCTCCTCAGTTGTTAGTTTTCTCTCCTCTGGAAATGACATATTTTGTAGTGACTTATCTGGGTCCATTTTCTTTCCCCTTGTGGAATGTAAGGTCTTTGGACAGGGAGTTTCATTCTTCTCTTTGTATTTTCAGTACTTAGCACAGTGTTTGGTAAATAGCTGGTGCTTACTAAAGGCTTGTTGAATGTATGCATGAATGCTGGTTTTGTCTTTTTCAAGGGGACTCTAACCTTAAGGGCAGGCACTATGTCATTCAGTTGTCCCACAGTGCCTAGCACAGTGTTGGATATACAATAGGTGTTTAATAAATACTTGATAGAGAGGGAGGCAATGTGGTACAGTTGAAAGAGCACTAGATTCAGAGGTAAATGGACTGAGTTCAAATTCTGCCTGTGGTGCTTTCTCCCTATGTGACCCTGGGCAAGTCACTGCCTCAGTTTCCTCATCCATAAAATAGGAAGGTTGAGCTAGTTGTCCTCCCCTTAGCTCCAGATCTAGGATCATGGAGCACATTTATAATATATGCACAGGCTGCATATATAGGTGTATCTGGTAGTGTTGGAAACCAGGTACAGAGTCACAGGAAAAGGCTGGCTTCTTAATAAGACAGAACCTACCCCTGATTTCTAATCCAATCCAGACTGAGAAATACAGACTCTGAGAGGGCTACAGTGGAATCCCCAGGAGTCTTTGGGAACACGATATCAGATGTTTTAGAATGGTTCCCGTAGATGGAGTCAAAGAAATTAATTTATTTTAAGATGAAGATTTATGGGCAGTGCCATCCACAGTTAAAAAACAATCAGAATACTGTGAAAAAAGAGAGGCTAAAATAAAGACGAAAACAAGACACAACCCCAGAACATCAGACTCATTCTCCAAATGCTGCCAGCAATTTCATGATATAGTCACTTTTTAATATTAAAAGTAAATTGTAAATGTGTCTTTTAAAAACAATATGCATAAAATAGATCTTATTATTCTAAAGCTCTTTCCTTTTTAAAATGCTTTTCTTTTTTTCACAGTAATTTCTTAGGCATGTCATGTTTTCCCTCAAAGAAATAGTGCAATTGGAAGAAGGAACACGCTGTCAGTGGGTTAGGACTCCTGGGCTAATACAAGTCCTTGTAGATTTCTTGTAGGAGTGGGTGAAGGCTCATGTCCGTCTCTGTTTTCTTGATAACTTGCAACAGCTGCACGTGCTCTGTTACAATCTGTCTGAGGTCTGTCATTTTCTGAAGCAACTTGGCAAACAGCTGAGAGGATTCGGGGTGGTTCAGCTTGAGCTGGAGCTCCAAGGCCTGTAGCAAGTTATCCTGGATGTCCTCAATGGGCTTTACGTTCAGCAAACCAGGGCGGTCTGGGGGAAGAGGAATGGAAAACTCGTCAGGAGACAGATAGTGACAGAGGCAGTGAAAAAATGTTCCCCCCACCCCCCAAAAAAGCATCCTTGGCCAAGGAAGCAGCCTATAGCTTTGTTTTTGAAAAAGTAAATCCCAATAAGAAATGTTGGATGGATGTGTGTGTGTGTGTGTGAACCAGAGAGGTCCCTTTCAGCTCCAGATTGGGGCTTCCCATTCATTCAACATTTATTAAGCATATACTGTGTATAGAGCCCAGTACTGGGGAAAGATATGAATCTTAGCAAAGATATGGCACCTGCCCTCATGGAGCTTACAGTCTAGGACAATATGATGAAAATACAGATGACTGTAACGCACAAGGTTATTTTATCATTAGAGAAAGGTAAAGCAGCTTGAGGTGAAACTCTCAGGAGGATAGTTCTTGCCAAATGGGAAGCTTCATGGAAAAGAGGGTACTTGAGTTGTGTTTTCAAGGATGGATACCAGTTCAGTAGGTGAAGAAGGGGGAAGGAAGTCATTCCAGACCTAGAAGAGGCTGTGAATTAAGGTAAAGAGGCTGGAGAACGTATGGGCTGTTTGGGATTCAGAGAGTTGGCCAGGGCTGGGGTGCAGTGTATGGAGGGAAATGAGGGTGGAAAGAAGGGTGGTGGCAGACAACAGAAGGCTTTGAACTCTAGGTAAAGGAGTCTCAACTTGGGGGACAGTAGGAAGTCCCTAAAGATGTCTTTTCTCCATGACTATCCTGTCTCCAAACAGTCTTTGGACAGCTTTAATGAAGTTTAGCTAATTCATTTTCAACCACCTGGCTGCCTCATTAACACAATTTACACTTCACAACCTCTATCTGCTTTCAATCAATAAGCATTTATTAAATGCTATGTGCCAGGCACTGTTTCAACACTTTTTTTTTTTTAGCAGTTTCAAATCTGTTTAAAACCTCAAGTTTCAAACCTGAAATTAAAAAAAAAAATCATTTCTCCTTCAACCATTTTAAACAGTGTGCCAGTGAAGGAACACAACAGTTTTTCAACATAATTATCAGGTGGTTTCCTTATAGAACTGTAAATCTTTGGGCCTGGGTTATACATGGGGCACAGACCCTTGAAATTGCTAGCAGGAATCCCCAAATCTCCCTCTCTGCGGTTATAGCATGCCTCTCTCTCTTTTCTATTATCAGCTCTGGTCCTTAGTGGGAATACTTCCTTGCTGTCCCTTCCAACTCCAGTTTCATTTGGGGAAAATGACAGCATTTCTGTGCTTTTTATTAAATCGCCCTGGATAATGCCGAAGGCTTTTCAGTAGAGTTGATCTCAGATTGGAACACAGGTTTGAAAGCTACAACTGCTCTGCTAAGCCAGCAAGCCTGAATCATTCAGCTGTGAATAAGCCACTGAGTCTAACTCAGGGGCTTTGCCAGTAGCCAGTGACGAACTAGATTGCAGCCTCTGTCTGTGGGAAGAGGAAAGGACACAGAACCCCAGGCCTTCTGATTCTCTATCTGGAAGTCAGTCAATCAATCAATCAACATTTATTAAGCACCTATGTGCCAGGCATGTTGTTAGGCCCTGGAGTAGAGTGTGATGGAAAGAATCTGGAGACCTAGGTCTCCTACTTCTCATAGGAGCTACTTCTGTGTGACCTTGGACAGGTCATGTACCCTTCTCTGGGCTTCAGTTACCTCCTTTGTAAAAGGAGAGGGGATTGGATTAGGTCATCTCCAAGGTCCCTTCTTTTTCTAGAATCACAAGGAGGCTCAGACTTAATTTCACTTTTTCGGCACAGGAGGAAGTTAGCCCGCCTCCTCTCTAGCTTTCCTAACACACCCTATTGACTCGAGTATTGGTGGTTTTGGGATTTCAGCATTTAGGCTTGGAATAATAACGATCTCAGATTCTAGGGAAGAAAGCAATGATTTAGTCCTGGCCAAGGGAATAATGAATGCCCCTGGAAAAGCTGTCTTTTTCCCACAGTTACTTTTGCAGTAATGAAAACCACCAGTGATCCAGGCTGTAAGCAAACTCAAGACTCTGGGCTGGTGCCTTTTGGACTTTATGTGTGCTGATGTCTTGGTTTCCCAATTTCTTTGCAAGAAATGGAGGCTCAAGGCTTCTCCTAGCAGACAGGTGGGGGACTTCTAGGGCAGAATGCTGCATTCATTTTCAGATGTAGTCATCTGTTTTTCTTTATTATAAGGGAAGGATTGATGGGGGGAGGGTACTGGGGAACAGGATATTTCCAGAAATGACTGTAATGTAATAATCAAAAAGCATCAATAATATATATATATAAATATCTACATCCATCCATCTATCCATCCATAATCTATCTATCTATCGATCTATCTATCTATCTATCTATCTATCTATCTATCTATCTATCTATCTATCTCCACACACACATCAAGAAAGGGAGGCTCAGCACTTCCAAGTCCATTGGCTATACAAACAGAGCAGCCTCTAAATAACTGACAGTCATTTCTATAGACAGGAGTAGGGGTGGGGGTGGCGTTGTGCCTTGTGCAGGAGGAGGGGTATCATTAGCGGCATGCCTAGGGACATAGTCCTCTCTTGCAGGGTATCCCATTCTTTCAGACTGTGGCTGTAGGGTATGAAGCCTCCCTCCCCATGAGCTATAATAGAAGCTAGCCAAGCAACAAGGTCCAAACTTGCTGAAGCTATCACATTAATCTAATATTTAATTTTTCTATGGAAGTTTCAAAAACAAATCGACAAACCAAAAGCCTTCTGGCTGATCCAACTGATATCCAACTGATCGACCTTGCAGGAAACCCTTGGCTTTGTTGCTCAGTAATGGAACTGGCCTCACTGGCTGAGGGGGAAGAGGATCTGTTTTGGATTTTCAAATCCCCATTTGGAGAGTTATTCTTTATGATGTGATAGAGGAAGATTGGCTGAGGGGCTGAAGTTTTGTGGCCACTGATTAAATACCTTCTCTCCAAAGACCAGTTAGCTCACTTCCAGAAACAGCCCATGGGGGAAGAGTATCACTTATGAGGACAGGCAGTGGAGGGCAATGGAAAGAACCCCAGAGCTGAAATCAGAAGCCTTTTAGGCTTAAAGTTTGGCTCTGTTGTTCGCCACCTGTGAGAAACCGGGCAAATCCCTTCTCCTCCCTTGTGTGGAAAATGCAGGAGCTGTACTACATGACCTCTGTGGTCCTGGCCCTCTTGAAAATCACTAGAGCTCTTCCTGCTCCAAAATGCTGTTTCATTATTTGACACGTGTCATAGAATAGAAGAGAAAGGAAAATTAAATATATAATGGAAAAGATGCACGACAGGCTCATAGGGGAAATCAGGAATCACCTGGGCTCTAAAACAATGATAGTAACTACCTGTGTGAAATTGGATAAATCTCTTAACCTTTCTGGGCATCAGTTTCCAAATCTGTAAGATGGGGGTTGCACTAGATATCAGCCTTAAGGTCCCTTCTAGTTCTCATGCAATATTATTCTAGGTGTACAGATCAAAACAAAAAGTCCCTACCCGCTACCCCTTTTATTAAGTAAGGTTCCTGTGCTTTTAAGCTCCTGTCTCTGGAGGCAGAGGCCTGGAGTGAAAATTCCCTCTCTGACTCTCATAACCTGTTTGACCTTGCATGCCACTTGGGTCTTCCTAGGGCCACAGTTTCTTAATCTGTAAAATGAAGGATTGGGATTAGTTGAGGCCTGAGTCTCTTTCAGCCCTTATGATTTTCTGTACCTATGGTCTCTGATCTATGGTAGGGAGTCCAAATCTTGGTTGTTATTTATTCTGTTCTGATCTTGAGCATGTTATGATCTCCCTTGGCCTCAGTTTCCTCATCTGTAAAATAAGGGGGTTGGAACTGATGACCTCTAAGGTTCCTCCTAGCTCTAAACTAATGATAATTTCCATGTTTCTTCCCTAGACACCTAGAACGCCTCCATCTTGCTTCCTTGGCTTTCAGGAAGCAAAGTAATAGTCTAGTTGTCCCAGTGGGCTATAGGCACCTTTCCTAATACTTTAATCAGCATCTTTATATAATAGCTGACATTAACATAATGCTTTAAAATTGTCAAAATGCTTTACAAAATTGATCTCCTTTGATTCTTCTTAGCAATCCTTTGAGGCAGGTGCTACAGGTCATATTATATTCATTTTAAAGATAAGGAAACAGGCTGAGACTTCTCCATGGCTACACAGTTAGTAAGTATCAAGGAGAGATTTCAGTGATGGTCTTCCTTATTCCAAATCTGTTCCTCTACCCACTAAATCATGTTACCTCTTCTATTCATATCTGCCAGGATCTCGCTACTTCTTTTCCTCAGTTTCCCACTATCTTTCTATTTTGCCCCCAATGCGAGCCCTTTCTAAACTGTGATGAGGATTAAAGTTGGGGTGCAGGAAAGGATCAGGTCAAGGTCCCCTTTTCCCTGATATCTCCACTGGCTCCATACTGACGCCAGGCCTCCTAGAGGGCCCCTCTGGAAGAGAACTTTGTGATTTATACACTGCAGCATTAAGTCACCCGAAGAGCCTGGAGTCAATTACTGGTTTGTCATTCCCCAGGCTATAAAGGCTTGGGAAAGAAGTCCTGCCTATCCCAAAGCTGGGAGCCCTGGAGCTGATTAGAGTGCAGTCAGTTATGGGTGAATCCTGAAGGGTTATGAACCCATGTCCCGGGCAGTCATGGGGGAACTTAACCAAGGTGGGTCCAAACCCTCTGAATATTCTGCAAGCTACCCACTTAAGCTCGTTATTTCCCAAGAACAGGGAATAGGTAGGAAGGAGGAAAGGGGAAAGAAGTTCATGTATCGTCCATACCATAGGACAGATCATTTGTGGACATAGGCTTGGGAGTGCTGAGGCCCTCTAAGTTACTGTGGAGATCCTTAGGCAAGGATATGGAGGATCGTGCTTAAAGAATTTGCTATTCTATAAGAGAATGTTAGGGGGAGGCACAGTGGATAGAGTGATGGTCCTGGAGTCAGGAGAACCTGAGTTCAAATCTGGCCTCAGACACTTACTAGCTATGTGACCTTGGCAAGTCACCCAATCCTGATTAACTCTGAGTGAGGGATGAGGGGATGAGGAAGAGAGAGAGAGGGGAGGAAGGGGAAGAGAACAAAAGAGAGAGACAGAGAGAGGAGAGAGAGAGAAAAGGAGGGAGAGAGTAAGAGAGAAAGAGGAGAGAGAGAGAGAGAGAGAGAGAGAGAGAGAGAGGGAGAAAGAGGAGAGAGAGAGAAAGAGAGGAGAGGGAGAGAATATTAGAGAGATATATATGAGGACATATCTTGGTTGGCCAATTAAAATTGGGGGACTTAGGCAAAGCAATACTCCAGGCAAATTCTATCTTTGGAATCCCTTACTCATGAATTCCTCTCCCCTCCCTTGCTTTTAGGGAAAATTAATTTCCTATATAGTTTTCGACATTTTAATTGACCAATAGCTAATATGAACATTTATATGAACACACCCTACTTTTCTTTTGTCTTTGCAATTTGCTGGTGCTCTCCCCCTGTCCCTCCCTTGTCTCCCTCTAGTCTGTTCTCTTTCAACTCTACTTGTCTCTCCCTTACATCTCCCTCTCACTCTCTTCCCTCTCTATCTTTGTCTTTTTCCTCC
>NW_027185761.1:22331396-22457785 GCF_028583685.1 Petaurus breviceps papuanus
CCACTTGTTGACTTTCTGTTCTTAGTTGCTGACTTTGGGGGAAGGAGCGGTTAGTTTGAATAAATGAAAAAGCTAAATTAAAGAAGAGAAGATATTCAGAGACTAATAGGAGCATAGCTGTAGGGCTGGTCAAGACTAAAAAGGCATCCATTCCAACTCCTTTGTTTTACAGATGGGGAGGCCAAGGTTAAGTGACTCTCCAGGGGTCACCCAGCTAGTAGGTGGCAAAGAGACAGGATCTGAACCCATGAATCCTTGGCTCCAAGTACAGGACTCTAGCCAATATAGGCAGTTGATTACTCTCAAGAACTGCTGACGGGGAGAAGGGGAACGATGTTGTTAAAAGGTCTCGTAAGTGTTTAACCCACACATAAAAAAAATTGTTTATAATTTGCACATTCATTGTCTGAAGTGAAAAGCTTCTGCCAAAGTCCTTCATTCTTAAGTAGGTTTCACATGTTAACATTTTCCTTGTTATAGTAATGGTGCTATTAATGCCCTCTCTGGTCCTGGTCCAAGTAACAGTCACTTCTATAAATAAAATACCTGATTATGTTTTGTTTGAATTATGGGGGTGGGGAAGAAGGGAGGGACAGGGCAGGAGAGCCAGGCTGAACAATTCACTACTTTTACTCTTTTATGAAGTAGCAAGTGTCCCTTATTACACCTCACACAGCTCACTTGATCACCTTCCCCCCTTCCCTAAAATATCCTGATAATTGGCCTTAATTTCCTAAGCACAAAACAACACACAGACACAGATGCTTAGTAGCTAAAAGGAGGGCAGGGGAACAGGGATGGGTAGATAATTTAATTCAACCCAGCAAAGTTATTAAATGCCTACTATGTGCAAAGTGTTGTACTAGGCCTCAAAGCATTTCCCTACCCTTTCCCTATTAGGATTGAAGCCCTTTTCACTTGATAATTCCCTCCAGATAACTAGCTAGCCTCTTATTTCTAGGTCACTCTTCTTCTCTCTCATCTAACACAACCACCTCCATTTCAGAGTTGCTCACTGGTAACTTCCATGAGTATTTTCAGACCTAGCCAGGGCTTTCATTATTTCTCACTGACAGAAGGCTGCCCAGACATCTGGGCATGTTGTGCCAGTCAGGACGATGACCCATCTCTGCCTGGGGTCATGCAGAGTTTAAACACACATTATGAGAACCCCAAATGATCAAATGCACCAGGACACACAGCCTCCAGTGGAGAGGGGAATGATTCAGTGGTTTGGATCTGAATGCCTTGTCTACCACATCCCACAGTCTCGAAGCTTACAGATGATTGCTTGTCTGCTCACGTAACTTCTCCCAGACTGTCAGGTTTGGCTGCTAACGACACGGGCATCTTCATCTCGCAGCAGCAGTAGACAGTTAAATATTTCACAGTTACAATATGTGCTAAGTTAAAATTCTACAATATCTAAGCTCTGCCATGGGTGTCAGGACCATGGCTAGGCCCTGGTTGAATCAGACAGAAATGTTATTAGGAGCAAACATCAGGGATGCTTCTTAGTTTCTTTGGTCTGATGAGTCATTTCCCACTCAACTCCCCCACTGGGTAGAGTCTGCCTATCAATTGTGGGCAGAATGGTTATGGTGAAATGCAATCCTTACTGAACAACAATGCATTCTGGTCCTAGCTCTGTCGCTGGTTGGTTAGGGGAGTCACATGACCCCTCCAGAGTGTAGTGTCCTTTATTTTAAAAGGGTCATCTGCCTTCCTGGTTCATCAAACTCATCAGCCAACAAGACTTACATTGTCACTATATCAATCTCAGCCACCCATAGGGGTGGTCAGACCTTAGACCTCATCATCACCCCAAACTACTCTACTGCCATGATTTTGAATACTGAAATTCTCCTCTGGCATCATCAAAATCTGTTCTTCCATCTCTCTGTTTCATGACACTCAGACCCATTTGTCATTCTTCCCAAGACCTTCAGTTCCTTCCTTGTTCTCTCAGTCCTTTACCCACACCCAGGGAATGCTTTCCTTACCCTTAGTCTTGACCCCATAGTTAACCATGTAATGGTCGCCATTCCCCTACAGTTGACTCTGCAATGCACCTTGCTCCTGAATCTCTTTCAAATTCATGCTTTCATTTGTCCTGTTCTGCAGACCTCAGCCTTGGGTCACTCTCCATACCACATTGTCCTAAACATTGCTGGAGTCATAAAACTATACCACCAACTGGGTTCTCTGGAGTAGATATTGGAGGAAACCAGACATTCTAGAGCGATTTTGTCAGTCTGAGAGTCTGAAAACAACGCATCTCTCTTCTGCTTCATGCAATGACCTGTACCTCCCTTGGATGGATCCCCTCATCAGTATCATTAGCAGTTAACTGATGAGGCATGAAATAGAAAAGTGATGAATTCACTTGCCTAACCCTGTGTTGGCATTGCAGGATAGAAATGATCCTATCGAAATCTGGATAATGTCAGTAAAGGCAGCAGAGGAGATGAAGAGGCAGGGGGAGGAGTTGCAGCTGTGAGAGTTGATTCTGTAACATCTGTGTTCCCATCACCCATCTACTATAAGGAGCCCCAGCATCTTAAATTCATAGAGAAAATGAAACAGAGATCCTTTTAAGGACATGGCCCTTAAAATTTTTTCTCTCCTAAAACTAATCCTATCATAAAACAGTGCTCTCAAGGAAAAGGCTGAGAGATGCTCTATTTGTTTTTGCTTATATTTCTTTCTTTTTTTTTCCCAAAAGATTGGTCATCTTTTGATTTTTCTCCATCCTCCCAAGAGCCTGGAAACTTGAGAAGAAAAAGAACACCTCCATAGAAAAGGCAATTTAGGAATATAAAGGAGGTGTAGAGAAATGTTTGTTCAATGGAGGTAAAGATACCACACCTCACCAATTCATTCATTCATTCAACAAACATTTATTAAAGAGAAACTACGTACTAGGCACTGTTCCAGACAGTTGAAAAAGAAACATTCACTGCTCTCAAGAAGCTTACATTCATTGCCTCTTGGGAGTGAGAGGTATATATGTACATATGTAAATAAAAATTTATAAAGTAAAAAAAGTAATTTGGGGGGGGAGGGAGAGAACATTAGTAAACAGAGGGCACAGGCCTTATATAGGAGGGGCAAGTACGTTCAGCCTTGAAGGCAGTTAGATATTTCGAGAAGCACAGGTGAGGGAGAGAGAGAATTTCAGCCATGAAGGGAAGGCAGAGTCAGAGGTGAGAGATGAAATGTGATATACTGTACTGGGAACTACAAGGTCAGCTTGCAATGTAGAGTTTGTTACAGGCAATAAGGTACAATAAGCCTGCAAAGGTAGACTGGAGACAGACTGTGAAGATCTTTAATAGAGAGCCATTAGAGGTTCTTGAGCCAGAGCATGACATAGTCTAAGACACACATTCTCTTTTTTGGGAACCCAATTATTAGCAAAACTGAAGAACACATGGGTCATGAAGAAGTTTGTTATAAATGTTTGTTGAATTTAAAATGTGACAACATTAATAATAATAAAAAAAGATATGAAGCAAAGCTTGACATCTCACTTACTGATCCCACCACTTCAGTAGGCTTTCTCATAATTAGTGGTCAAATAGATATCTGAACTCAGGTAATAATCAAAGGGCTTTGCTTTCCTCAGCTTTCCAGCTAAATAGTCTCTTGGGAAAGGGCTGTAGTGTTGAGGGACATAACTGAGCCTTTCCCTTTCAGTCTTTCTAAGACAGCATGAAAAAGAGGTAGGTCTGATTGCCAGAGTGAGAATATTCCCAGAGATATATGTTCACATCTTGATGGAATTCACTGGGGTTCAATGCTTGGTTGAACTTTAATTTGGAGAAAGAAGGAAAAATGAGCATATTTCACCTGTGGGCAGGCACATGGGCTTGCACTGCCTAATTGTCATGGGGTGGTGATGCCAGATACAAGAAATGTGTAGACAGGAGAACATTCATTTCACTTGGTCCCAGTACACTGTGCAAATGTACATGGATGCCCTACCCAGAAGGTTTAATGTTAGTGATTAAAAAAAAGTGCTGCTAGGATTGATGGAGAATAAATGAGTTGGCTCCTGGGACTTTGCCTGACCCAGCTCAAGCTTGAGTGGGTACCTGGGAAGGTCAGATTACTTCCCATTTGTTACCACTGCAGTTTATTTTTCAGTTTCTTCCTGTTAGGATGATGACGGGCATTTTGCCTCACAAAATAAATTGCAAATTTTTTTTTTAAATGGTGAATTTCCCACTCCTATGATTTGGGAGTTTGGGAAGAGCTTTGCTGGCCTCCAAACTGTTCTGAATTCACAGAAAGGACCTTTTCTTGGTGTGGGCTCCTTCCAGCTGGCAGCCTCACCTGCCTTCCTGTGCCATGCAGCATAGGCTCCAGCACTCAAGGGAGCAGTTTGTCCAATATCATGGCTCAGGACTTGTTAGCTTTGCTGAAGTGGAAGAAAAAAACCACAGCCACTTGGCTTCCATCTTTGGGCACATTTTGAGAGGCTTGTTGGCCTAGTTGGGGCAAGGATATGATGCCAGCCATAAGGGTGCTTGTGCTGGAGGTAATTTCAGAGTGCTGAATGCCCCTCTCCCCCTCCATCAGTGAGGTTGTGGGAGGGAGGAAAGGAGGAAGTGGAAGGGAAACTTCAGTTAAAGGCTTCTAATTTCTACTCAGTACTTCTGGGTTGTTAAAGAGTCTTGCTTCTCTGGGTCTATTAAACTTGAAGAGTTTAGATAGTGAAGGGGAATATGGGTCACAGTTATTATCAACAATATCTTTTTATCATCAACGATATGCCAACACAGGCTATAAATATCTATACATGTGAGGTCATAGAAACATATGATTAAGGGCTAGAAGGGACCTTGAGGACATCTAGTCCAGCTTTCTATGTTACATGTGAAGAAACCACGGCCCAGAGAGTAAGTGACAGGGTTGGAATTCAGACTCAGGTCATCTGACTGCAGAGTCAATGGTCTTTTTACTATCCTATACTTCCCCAAATGGTGGTGGCTTTACCAAGAAGGATAAAGGAACGAAGTAAATGATTTGGCACTTGTGCCCTCCAGTCCTCAGTACATAGAACATTGCTTAATCAATACGCCCTCCCCCCCCATCCAGTTATTTTATTTATTCCTTTAGTCAACACCAAGCATTTATTAAGTGACTACTATGTATGTGCCAGGCGCTGTCCTAGGTACTAGGACAGTTCCAGCCATGCTCAGAGTGTTTCCATTAGAAGGAGGAGGGCACACATTGGTGAGTACTAGAACAACGAGTTCTATATCAGACTCGATCACTGTGGGACTTGGAATAAATGACTGGAATTCTTTGCATTTGTTTTCTCCTCTTTATAATGAGATGATAATTCCCACACTGCTTACTTCAAGGAATAGCTATGAGGACCAAATAAGATCGAGTCATATTTTGTCATGGTCCACATACTAGATAGAAATAGTTAGGTGGTGCAGCGGGGCTAGAGAACTGGACTTGGAGTCAGGAAACTTGAGTTTCAATTCTGCTTCAGGGACGCTGATTAGCTGTGTGACTGGGAAAGCCACTTAACCTCTCTCCGTCTCCATTTCTTCAGCTGTAAAATGAGGAGAGTAAAAGCACATACCTCCCAGGGTTATTGTGAAAATCAAATGAGATAACTGTTCAACACTTTGCAAGTGTTAAAGCACGACATAAATGCTAGCTGTGATCATCATCGTCATCTAAGAAATATGAAGATATTTTTTAAAAAGTACAAAGCTATTAAGTACAAAGTACTTAAAAAAAGAACAAAGTTATTAAAAACTATTTACTCGATTATTACTATAATATGTGCTTTACTTGGCTTTCTCATGGAGGCTACAGACACTGTTACTGTATATTTAAGAGACAAATGGAATGTTGTGGAAAGGGCAGTTTGGGTTTACAGTTGTAACTGTCATTCTCTTAGGTGCTTTTTCTTGTTGAGTTCTTCCCTCTGAGTGGGTTTAATTTTGACTCTGAGGATCTATGAGATAAACTATGGAGAACACTGAAAGAAAGGGGAGAATAAACTTCTCTCTTGTTGGAACTGTATTAACTGTTATTTTGTGGTAACATGAGGAAAATTTTGTAAAGTTAACTCTGGGGAGAGACTGTTAAGAGTGATGGTTTGAGAGAATCTGGAGAAGAGTGAAAGAAAGAGGATGGAGAGAGGTCTTATTTCTTGATGGAACTCTTTTCATCTTTATCTTGTGAAGAGACTGTTATCTTGAAGGAACTAAATGATGTGGGACTGTGTTCTCAGAAGTGAAGTCATTTGCCATTACAGCGAGTGTTTGAGGTGACTGTGGTTATGCTGATAATTATCAATGTCTTTCTTTTGTTACTGATTTCATTGTTATATAAATGCTAGATATTATTATTGTTAATAAACTATGCTCAGCAACTTATATTCAGTAATATTTTAAAAATCATAGGTGATTAAGGGATTTAATGTGAATATACACACACAGATACATGAATAACTATTATTGGGAAAGGTTTTACTAGCTTATTAAATAAATTAGGAGATATTTATATGTTGTCTCCCCCATCAGAATTATGCTTTCTGAGAGCAAGGACTGTGAATTTTTTTTAACCTTTCTTTGTATTCCTGACTCTTAACATAGCACCTGGAACACACTAAGTATTTAATAAATGCTTGTTGACTGAAAGATGTGATAGAAATTTCATTAATTAATGAGGAAATATACAAACATATCCCTAGATTACCAAAGAGCTTGTGATGATGGGTTAAAATATAGGAAGAAATCAGACTCCAGGCTTTGATATGACCTACAAGAGATTGCAGTTGATCCTAGATCCTAGATCCTTTAAACCTAACTACTTGATTAAGTAGCTGTTACTTGGATGACTTTTTTTTTCATTAGCCCAATTTTTGCACAAAATGGAAGGTAGAGTAAGTGAGCTAGGAACAAATCTTGAGAGGAACTGAGTCATCTTTGTCAAATCTGGTTTTAGAAGAAGTGACTGACAATGTGTAGATACTTTAGGGAAGCAAACCCAACTTCCTAATCTGAGGGTGTCATCAGTTCTTAGGGCACAGAATGTTGAATAAGAGTGACCTGAGTATTACATCACTATTTCCTCCCATCCCACTCCCACCTTCACCCTGTCAAATCAGATACATAACATCCAAAACCCCCCAACCTGCCATTCATTTCCCCAGGGGGCCTCCCCATTTTTGTACCTCACCTAGACCAGGAACACATATACCTTAACCAGAATGAGGTCAATTGGATCCCTGCCAACATATTTTCTTTCTGAAATCTCTGAGGCAGGAGAAACTGAAGAGGGTAAGATTGTCAGTTGCTAAGGCTGAGCTGAAGGAGAAGATGGGAAGTCTGATGGGAAGAGAGGCTTTTTTGCAGGCATGGATTCACTCCTACATCCTATACCCCCTTCTGCAAATGAAAAGTTGGAATAATGAACTTGATGTCCTGCTTGAACCAACTGCAGTTTGGGCCATCATGTGCACTAGCCAGAGTCTGCTCTACCCAAATGTATGAAAATGGAAACATTTCACCAAGTATTTGATGGTGCCATATAAAAGCCTTGTCTACTTGGAAACATCTGTATAACTGACAGAATCCAACAGTTGCAACTGAGTAGAAAAGAAATTATATGTGCTTATCTGCCATTATTTTATTTGGTAGGACTTGTGATTTCACTGGTCTAAGGGCCTCCCAAAGAAGAAATTCCCTTGGTCAATGCAGAATGTCACCTCTTTTGCAACTTAGTCTCAGAGTAGGTGCTAACTTTGAGTTCATGAATTTGTTTTTACTATGTTGATATCTGTATTTCACTGTGACTGGTTGCCTTTGTAATCCAATGTATTTCATTTTTGCATTTAAGAACACTGTTTTGAGAGGCGGTTCATAGACTTCACTGGCCTTTGCAAGGAGTTCATGATACAAACAAGGTTAAAAACTTCCGGATTGTAGAGTTGTCTTGGAGTATCGAGAAGTTAAAGAACTTGCCTGGTAGCATTGGCCTACGTGGCAGCTCTTCCTGAGTCCAAAGCCATTTTTTAGTCACTTTCCCAGGCTGCCTCTCTCCTTCACTGGGTTTTAAGTCAATTCACTCAGTCACTTATTTCAAATGATAGGAGGTAAGTGAAAATCAAGATGGCAGCTTTTGTGTAGTCTTGTAATTGTCTCTGGGTCAATTGACTATGGCACACAGCCTCAGTATTAACTCCTGCACCTGGTTAACAATAATTGCTGGTACTTATAGAGCATTTCACAGTTTGCAAAGTACTTTACATATGTTATCTTAAACGATGGTGAGAATTTGGTGAAAATCTGGAAAATACTATCACCACCCACCAAAAAATAGGACAACAGACCTGGGCAATCTGGCCTGGCACTCTAGAGGATCCTGGGGGGTTTGTGGCTATTTGGAGGAAATAGCTTCATTGGAAGCTAGGTCCTGGTCATCTGGTTTACTTTAGGCTCTAAAAACTTCTCAAGGCCTATCCTGGAGTAAATATAAATCTTTGGCTCAGTCTTGAGAGCAACAGGTTTTTGTTGATTGGGAATGATCATGACCCCTTTAGAGTCTTAACTAGTCCCCAGAATTAAACAAAGAACAGAATTGCATTCTTGCTGAGGGTTGAGAAACCTAATGTCCAATTTCACAGCTTGTTCACCATGACCTCTTTCTTCTATGTTTATTTCATGTTAAGAGAAGCAACATTTGCTTAGAGTAGAATCTGCCTAGATTTACCTAGAAGTCAGGAGGCAGAACTCTTGCAAAGCCATTGGGAAATCCAGATTTGGCCACCATTGGTTAAGTTGAAAGCACCTGGTATTGGGGTTAAAATGACTGGATGAATTCCAGATTCTGACACTGGTGGTACAGTGGATAGAGTGCTGGGCCTGGAGCCAGGAAGATCTGAAATCAAATCCAGCCTCAGACACTTACTTGTTGAGTGCCTCTGAGCAAGTTCACTTAACCTCAGTCAGCCTCAGCTTTCTTATCTATAAAATGGGAATAAGGACAACACACACATCCCAGGATCATTTGCAGACCTTAGAGCGCTCTATAAACACCATAATTAACCCAGAAACTGAGACTCAGACACCTCAAGTATAAAATGGAAATAATAAATATTTGTATTTTCTAACTCACAAGGTGGCTTTGGTAAGAAAAGTGGATTTTGTAACCCTTAACAGTGCTCCCTCAATGTGGCTTGTTCTTGCATTAGACTAATCATAAGGTTTTCTTTTGTGTGTTAAGATAAAAGTCACATTTTAGAATCTAGATGGTTGCCAGCCGTGGAACTACTCTCAGAGATGAAAAACTGAAGCTTAAAGACTAAAGTCCATTCTCCTGTAACAGACGTTAGTGATATTTATCTAAAATCATTTTCCGGGCTAATTCTAGGCTAATTAATGAATTTCAGAAAGGGCTATAAATCACTTTTTAAAGCAGACTTGCTGATGAGAAATGCAGCAGGGTACATTCACAACTCTTTTATTGATGACTCCACTTTTGGAACCACAGACGTCCGATTACTCATTCTCGTCATGCGTCCAATCATATAAAATAACACTGCCCAAGTTCATGGAGCTCAGAATCAGAGCTGCGGCAACCCTGGTCATCCTCCCACCCTTCCCCCACTGAATTAAGAACCAGAAAGCTTCGATTGGCTTACGTCCCAGCTGTTCACTTTCCTTAAATATCAGACAATGTGTCTTATAAAATTGATTGTTTTTGTCAAAAGGCTATACTTTCTCACTATGAACTACAATAAATTGGGTTCAGATCCTCCTTTACTGAATTAATTAAAATTCTCAGGGGCTAAAGATTGCTTTAATTTAGATTTGAACAAAGCCCTGTGAAGGGAACTGGGCTTATTTGAAGTGACTTCAGGGAGACCAATAAAACATGCTGATATCCTCCAGTATATGTTTTTGGTAAATGAAACCCAATGCCAGAAAGTTACTTTTAAATTAATTTCAACCTGACAGAGTAACTTTAATGAGGTTTGAGCGTCCAAAAGTAAACTGTTGGATTCTAATTAAGCCACTATGAGATGCCAATAGGCTGTAGGGGGTTATGCTCTGTTCTGGATTCTAAAGGAATTCTACCTTTAGTAGACGAAAGAATGGTGTATGATGGTAACCCCAGTATAGGGCTTCTTTCCAGAGAAGCTGAAAGACTTTAACACACATCGTCCACACTGTGGAGACAGTCCCAGGTGCAGGTAACACCTGGGAAAAGTATTTCAAACCTCAAAACATGGAAAAAAGAAGCCATTAGCTCAAGCAATTAAGCCTCATGCCTCATCAGCAAGCTCATTTCTCCCATTCAACTCATATGACTCCCAAGGTTCTGATGCCCTAAAACAGGGGGAAGCTTGTAGTTAGCCTACAGAAAACTCACCTAAATCCTTCAATTTACTAAGCAGTAAATTTACCCTTAAAAATATTTTCTTTAAAGAAAAATAGAAGGTAACCATGCATATTTGTTATAAAGGTTTTGGTTTTCTTTCCTTTTCAGTGGGGGGAATTGGGAGAGAGAGAAGATGCTTCTTCATTGATTGGAAAAAATAGATTAAAAAAAAAAAAAAGAAAATGAGAGTTATTGCCAACCTTCCCCTTCTCCCATCCTGGTGACCTGACTTCTAGTCTGTTCAAGGTATCTGTTGAGTACAGGCAACACAAAATTGGAGAGACATCTAGATTCTCATGAGGACTAAAGACTGGTCATTTCTTTTGGATCATTGGATCTTTTGGTGGTAACAGGACTGAAGGCCCTGTTTTGGAGCCTAAACAAACCAGTACCAACCCAGCCAGCTGTCTCTTTTAAAAGTGCACTTCAAAAAAGTTTTGGGTGTGGCAAGAGGGTACTAACCAAGCCAGGGTGTGGATGTGGTGGGGTAATTCTTCTGGAGACTGGGAAAACAAATGAAGCCTTGCCATTCTGGATGAGGGGGTCACCAGCTCCACCCCCCTTAGGAAATATAGGCCATTATTATGAAAATGAAATAAAGCTGGAGGAGGAGAAGTTTTGTAGTAGGTGAAGGAGTCATTAGTGTTTGTAATTTGGTGGTAAAGACAGCATGTGGAAGCAAGGACAAAAAGATCTGTGTGTCCTTCACATGTTCATAGAGTGGACAGCTGGCTTATAAGCTTCAGTTTGACCTGTACTTGCAATCACACCACTTGGCACACCATTGGCATTTTATATCTTAAGACTCCAGCAGGTATGGAGTGACAAAGGGGGGGAAGCCCATTAAGAGGGAAAAGGGAAGTTGACCACTGCTTTGCCCCTCTTCATCCCACCCTTCTTGGAAAGTCATAACGGAAGCTTACCTCCACTGAGGATGATGACGGCTATAAATATTGCTAGGTCGCTATCATCTAATTCCAGTGCATTGAACTTTATCGCAAATTCAAACTTGGGTTCCATAAAGTCACCAAAGGGTTTTCTCAGGCTCTTCAGAAACTCCCTCGTCATGAATCCTTGGCCCTCGGATATGAGAACCCCATCTTTATTCATCAAGGAGGCCAGCATGGTGTAGATGATCTCATGGACACCATATTTCAAGAGGGTCACTTGGTCATTCAAGTCAAGGTTGACGAAACCTGGAATGCTCTTGGCATATTCGGTGATCTCCTGGACAGCCTCCACGGAGCGGAACTGACAGCCCTGGAAAATGCGGATGGCTACTTCTTTACTTTGCTCCTGCAGGGGTGTGATGTGCTTAAATTTAATCTTGTCTTCTCCCATCATTAAGGAATTCATGTCATAAATAACGAATGGCTGAAAACAGAAAGGGGGAGAAGTGAATGGGGTTAACCTAATTTTAATTAGATTACTGTAGTATCAAAATTCATAAAACAGTTTTTTTTTCACATATATTTGCCTCCTTTGCAGAAAACCTCAAAGCTGGACATACTTGATGAGACTTCTCTTATCTTGCTGCTCATTTAAATAATCTACTGAAACCAATCATGCTTAATCTTTTTCAGGCATTTTCACTGAAACCCTTCAGTCGTGACTGGTTGATTTTTAGTGACAATCTTTCATGTTTGCAGAATATATTATTTGGGACTTTTTAAAGAGGAGGTTCAGATTTATTATTTCCAAGATAGAGGGAATGCCTGGTGTGGAAACTCCTTCAATCAATCAATCAACATTCATTAAGTGCCTACTATGTGCCTACTAGGTGCTGGAGATACAGAGATAAAATTGAATCAGTCCTTGTCATTAAAGAGTTTATATATCCACACCACCTCTGTAACTTATAGCCTTAGAAAGTTTCTTGGAATATTGAAATGTTAAGTAAGTTGCCCAGGGCTACACAGTGAGTAAATGTCAGAGGTAGACCTTGACTCTGAACCTAGATCTTGACCCATGGTACAACCATACCTGTTGATGTTGATCTTAATAGTGCAAAGCTATCTGTTTACCTCTAGTTGTTCTGTTATACAGGACAAGCTTTTAGTTTTCTTTTATTGAAGAAATGATCACCAGTAGATCGACTTGGGCAAGAAAACCTCCCCTCAACCTAAAAAGATCTACTATGTAACTTGAGATTAAATCTAAAATCTCAAAGGCTTCAGAGTTTGCATATGAAATATAGTAAATGATAATAAATCAGTCAGAAAACAGATTAGAAAAATCAAGGCCAAGAAAATGTCTATTAAAAAAAAATTACTCTGGAAGCAATCAGTTTCGGAAAGAACAGATGTAAGGCCTCTGAGTAAGAACTGCAAAAAGAAGTGGCCAAAAAAAAAAAAAAGAGAGAAGGTCTGAATTTATCTTAGCAATGTGAATCCTTAAGGGACAAATTATCGAGTAAAATACATGCATCATTTCTGTGGGTCTGCAGCAGACTACTTGGGAAAAGCAAGTTGTATTTGAAAAGTAATTGGCTTTTCTTCGCTCATTACAGCATCATGCAGATATGGCCAGGGATCTGGTAGAGTGCAAAGAAAGAGCCCGGGAACTGGAAGTCAGGTGACCTGAATTGCAGTCCAAGAACCTACAGTGGAAAGAGTCAGAGACTTTGGAGTCAACGGACTTGGGTTAGAATCATGGTTCTGTCACTTGGCTCTTGTGTGACCTTTAGCAAAGTCACTTAACATCTCTAGGCTTTAGTTCCTCATGCATAAAATGAGGATTTTGGACTAGGTGGCCTCTGCTCTAGGTTCCTGTCCAGATTTAAATCTATGATCCTATAATCTCTAAGGGCCTTGGTTTCCTTATTTGTAAAATGAAGGACTTGGATTGCCTCGGAAATCCATTTCAGAGGGTTAAGAGCATGGATGGTGAAGGGAAGGTGATGACACTAAGAGTCAGCCACATGCTCACTAAAGTCTGCTTGTACAGAGCAGTGAAAGGAAGGTCACCTCAGTGGAGTTCCTTCCTTGCTGGGAACCTTGGCAAGCTCTGATGTGAAACTGGGCTCATGGTGGTGTCAACTGGTTTAGCGATAATACCAGAGAAGACTTCAGGGTCTGCTGAATGGGGATCAGGGTGACCTTTAAAATCTTAGTTTACTCTTATGTAAAATGGGGAAAATAGAAATGGATGGTTTTTAAGACTTTACCAACAAACCAACAAATAAATAAGTAAATAAATATCCTCTTATAAACAAATTATAATGATATGATAATAAATAGTAATCTCTTCTAAATTAGGATATAATAATAAATAAATTATAAATAAAATCCTATTCTCTTCCAGTTCTATCAGTTGAAGGCTTAAGTCAGTTATTCATTGTTCTTCAGTTGTTTTAGTCCTGTCCAACTCTTTGGGACCCCATTTGGGGTTTTCTTGGCAGAGATACTGGAGTGGTTTGTCATTTCCTTCTCCAGCTCATTTTTACAGATGAGGAAACTGAGGCAAACAGGGTGAAGTGACTTGCCCAGGGTCATACAGCTAGTAAGTGTCTGAGGCCAGATTTGAACTCAGGAAGATGAGTCTTCCTGACTCCAGACCTGTCAGTTATCCATTGGAAGAAACAGTACTGGCATTATAATCCTTTGGAAGTCCCAATCTCTTGACAATCCAAATTAGTACAACTCCAGTATGATCACTCAAGAAATGTGAACGTTCTCTAACAACCAATTCAGTTTAGTTATACTGTTAGCAACCCTAACCAAAGAGCTTAAGAGGCCAAGAAGGAGTTAATGGTCCTGGTATAGCTCATGGTATCTCTGTCTACCTCAGCCTTCAGCAGGAAGGAGGAGCCCAGGAGGGCAGTAAGCCTGCCTTCAACAACAGGCCTTCCTCCTGGGTTTTTAAGATACAAGCTTCTCTGTAATGTCAAATCTGTAGTTTCCATTTTTCAGTCTGCTTTCTGTGATTTCAGAAGAGAAGATGGTGTTCAGACTTCTGTCTTCAGAAATGATGTTACTATGTGAAGAAGAGAGAAGAGAATGCCAGCGGATGAACTGTCTCAGATCAGTATCCATTGGGTTTTCTTAGGATCCTGGGGGAATCAGAGTCTTGGAGCCAGAAGGTACCTCAGAAGCCATCTGGTCCACCCCCTACAGAAGTAGAAAGGACAGTGATTGACCCAAGGTCACACAAGTTATTGGTAATAGAGCTGGGATTCAAGTATAGATATCTTAACTCCAAATGCCAATGCACTTTTCACTCAACCCAATTAATAATCAATCACTAAATATTTATCAAGTGCCTATTATGTGCCCCACACTGTAATAAGTACTCCACTGCCTTACACTATACCATGTTATGGTGCCCTTAGGTGTACATTGCTGTGAGGTCAAGAATGACTCAGATTTCATGTAGAACTTTAAAAAAAAATTCATTCATGAGGGCGGCCAGGTAGCACAGCAAGTAAGAGCACCGGCTCCAGTGTCGGGATGACCTGGGGATCAAATCCAGGGTTCAGACATTTAGCACCCACCCAGAAACACCTGGCCATGTAACCTTGAGGAAGTTACTTACCCCCAATTGCTTAGGGGAGGCCAGGTGGCTCAGCAAGTAAGAGCACTGGCTCCAGTGTCGGGATGATCTGGGGATCAAATCTGGGCTCAGATACTTTGCACCACACCCAGAAATAACTGGCCGTGTAACCTTGAGCAAGTTACTTAACCCCGATTGCTTAAAAAAAAATTCATTCATGTATTTCATATGTATTGTTAGACATTATAGATAAATATACTGGTATCTTTTCCCCCTACTACACCATCAGCCCTTGGAGGGCAAGGATCATTTCCTATCTAAATTTTACATATCTCTTAGTAAATGTTTATTGGATCAGAAAATTATTTTTTTTAGAGATAGCAAAGTCTGTAGGGACAAGAGTAGGGAAAGGGATGTCACTTCAGTTGAATCTTTTCCCTGTTGGGAACTCTCGTGAAACTCTTGTGAAACTGGGCTTGTGGTGTTGGCAATGGATTTAGAGATAATACTGGAAAAGGCTGCTAGAAAGACCTAGATTCATCATCCCACCCCTGATACATTCTGACTGGGAGACCTTGGGCAAGTCAGTTAAAAATCTCAATAACACCCCCTTCCCCCAAGGCAATTCTCCAATTCTTTTCAGTTGTGAATCTGCATGGGTTCAAAGAATTTCCTCACTAGTAGTTCCCTATTCCCATGAAATCACAGGTCTGGTCCCAAAATAAAACTGTCTTTCAAAAGGCAGTGGAAGGACAGCTGAACTCAGAGTCATAAGACCTGGGTCCTCATCTTGGTTCTTCTACCTCCTAACTCTCTGTCCCAAGTCATGTCCCTTCTCTGGGCTTCTGCTTGCCCATCTATAAAATGGGCAGAATACTATTTACTCTGCCTACCTCACTGGGACGCTAAGAAGGAAATATTTTGTCACATGTAAAGTTCTAAAAGAAGGTGAGCAATTATTATTTTTATTATTTTGCTCCTGCCTTGCTATTGAAGTACTTCTCAATAGCCAATCACGCAATCACATACTGGGGATGCTTTGATAGAAATCAGATAAAGTGTGGCCCCTGCTCACGTGAATCTATGCTAATGAAATGTTGGCTCTCTTGTGTACTTCTAGAAAAGATTGCCACAGAAAACTTCTAAGATGCTGTTGCACTGTACATAATATTGACTGTAGAACCACCTATCATTCCATATACGTGTGGCTTTACTCTTTGGACATGCTTCTATCCAATGGCACTGACCCTCAGTCCTGAGGATATGCACAGAGCACTTTCTCCTCAATGGAAGCCCTTTATCTGGAACCATGCCCTAATAAGTCACCCCTGTGACTCTGCTCTTCCCCCTCACCCTCTAACTACAGCTCTTGGTTCCTGTTTTTGAGACTGTGATAGTTAAACTCTGGGCACAAAAATCCTGCTAATTCTTTCTCCCCATTTAACAACAATGTGTCTTTAACCCCTTGGCAATCGATGGTGGTCAGGATTTCCTGGCAATAAACACTCAAGGACAAAGAAAAGAATCTCGCACCCCCACCACACCATACCAAGCCTTTCCAGTTTTTTCCCCCTTCAGCATTTCAGGTGCCAGCTCTGCTCAGATGGTGCTGAGCTGGAAGAGAATTTGGGGTATTTATATGCAAATGAGTGGCACATGGGGCCCACTTGACCAGGGAGCTCTTTATTCCATTTAGTCACAACACTTATCTTGGATGCTGGGCAGACTAGGATATTTTCATTGTACTCTGGAAATCCATACAGGCCAAGGCCTTTTTTGGTCTCTGGGTGAACATTCTGATTGTTACCTTTACAATATATGCATAATCCCTCTGTCCTAGAATATTTACCTTCTAGGGGAATCTGCCATTTAGGGGCCATCAGACTGTACAAATAGTAATGAGTAATTAATTTACATCCTTGGATTGTAAACAGTTAAACTTTTCATCACTTTTACACAAAGCAATAATGATGAAATCTGCTACCTATCTTAAGACTTAGTGAAAAGATAGCAGTAGATTTGCATTAGAGAGAGCTGATCTCTCATAATTGAGAGTGGAATTTGGCCTGTGAAATTCATCTTGCATCACTGAATTAATATTGCATCCCTGTGCCAAGTTTTTCCTGATAAAGGATACTTAACTTTTCTGTGTATCGTATGCATTTTTTTAAATCACAGACAATTGAGGTATGGCATTGAAGGCCCTTCATAATTTATCCCAAATCCAAACTTATCTTCTACCAGCTCCCCTTCACGTACTCTATGAGCCAGTCCCAGTGGGCGAGTCAACATCTCCTATTCTACCTAGGATTTCCGATCTACCATATCATTGGCTGCAAAAATACTCATTCTTTATGTTATTTTCAAATGTCATTTTCTCTGGGTCCTTTTAATTACTCTGTAAGAGTTCTCTTTCCTCTGAACTACCAAAATAAATTTTTTTTTTTTGCTTTTTGGAGGGGGAAGGTAGAGCAATTGGGGGTAAGTGACTTGCCCAAGGTCACATGGCTAGTTTTTGTGTTAAGTGTCTGAGGCCTATTTGAACTCAGGTCCTCCTGACTCCAGGGCCAGTGCTCTATTGACTGCGCCACCTAACCTCCCCCTACCAAAATACTTCGTACCTTTCTTAGGGCACCTATCTTGTATTATTATAGTTGTTTGTGGACATATCTTTCCAACTAGATTGTAAGGCCCTCAAGGACTGGAGTCATGTTTGCTTTATGCATAATAGGCATTCAATAAACGTCCCCTGCTAATCTCTTTTAATTAAAGAAATGTGTTGGGTGGCTAGGTGGCACAGTGAATAGAGCACTGGCCCTGGAGTCAGGAGGACCTGACTTCAAATACGGCCTCAAACACTTAACACTTACCAGCCATGTGACCTTGAGCAAGTCATTTAACCCCAATTGCCCTGCCTTCCCCCCTCCAAAAAGCAAAAAAAAAAGAAAAGACATTAACATCGTTCTTGGCCAGTATATAGTATCATTGGCAGCATTATTATTCTAAAAATTCTCTCCTCTCTACATTCAGCCTCAAGATTTGATGCTAAGAATTGGGTGCTAACAATGGAAATGAAGATACTGCATCCAAATGGCAGATGCATAATTGGGTTTGACCAGGATGAAAAACATAGCCACATGAAGGTTTCCAACCTAATGCAAAACTGGATTTACAGTCACAGAAAATAGGAAATGTTGAACAAGGAACAGCAAAAATCTACCATTCCAAATAAAATATAACCTACTGTACGAGAGGCATTATGACGTCTACAAGGGAAACAAGAGTTGGTTAACCTACCCAGAGCTCTAGGTGGGGGAAATTTCCCTTTGGATTACATTGAGGTAATTGGTTTGAATTTTCAGAAATGTCCTATAGCATGTGCTAGTAAGAAAAACAAGTCAGCACTGGCGTTAGGGACTCTTTGAGAGGACAGGGTTACAGTGAAGGGTAGGAACAAAGGGACATTTGTCTGGATAGAAGTGTGTAAACCCACAGAGACCTTCTCAACATCTGAGATTTTTATAAGTGGTTTGTGAAGGCAATCTTTAAATCTGTGGATGACAATAAACTTCTCTGGGTAGTGAAATGACACAGTTATGGGTATAGATTACAGAGAAGATCATCCAGGGCTAGTACTATCGGAAAGCTTCACGAGGCTGTGTAAGAGCAGACCAGTTCAAGGCAAATGAGAAAGAATATGTTTGGAGGAAAAGAATCCGAGCTATATTTAGGTTTTAAAATCCCAGTTATGACCCAGGAAAGGGAAATGGGAAATCACTGAGAACTGTTCCCTGAAATATCATCGCAATGTACAACCATAGCCAAAAAGGTCAATAAAATAAATTCTGGGTATCATCAGGAAATCTACAGGAAACCAACCAGAACACATTATCTTTTCTTTGTATAGACCACAGTACAGCTGGACACCTGGGAATTCTTTGCCCAGTTGTGGTTACCAGCATCCAAGAAAGGCTTAAAGGAACAGGAGGTTAATGAAATCATCAAGGAATTGGGGGTGGGGGGAGGTAAGGAGGCCGGATGCTGAATAAGAACAAATCAAAATATCTGGGAAGATGAAGGCTGAAAAAGTCAAGGTTGTCGGGTCATAGGATCATACATTGAGAACTGGAGGGAATTTGTAAGAAAGAAGGTGATGGGAAACATACCCAGACCTGTTTGCCAAATCTTGGTATTCTCTCTCGGAGACACTAATTTAAAGCTTGAAAGCAGTAAGTGCAAGACAAAAAGAAGTAAATGTTGTTTAACTCAGTGGACAGTAAACCTATGGAGCTCATTTATCACCTCAAGGGGGTGATACAAGTTGGAAATAAAAATGCCTTTAAAATGATTCAGATGAAATTCATGGATGAAAGAACCATATAGGGTTGTAAAGGAAAAAACAAGATGTCTGGGGCTCTATCTCATATCCTTGAGACTGACCTCTTGAGAGGCAACCATATCCACCCACAAAAAGCCTCTTGAGAAGACAGCAAAACCTGTGCTACCCGGACCACTAAATACAGGCGAGCCTGGCTTCCTGTCACATATTATAATGTAGCCCAATAGGGTATCTGAAAATGTCTTTGCTCGTTATTTTTCTCCATGTTTCTGATTGCATGGCTCTTGTGTTTTCCATTTACCAAATCACACATGAGTTGGCTATCGCTAAAGATAACAAGCCCCAAATATTCTGGGTTGACTCTCTCCCCTTGCTGGTTTCTGTCCCCACTTTTCCCTCTTTCCCTTGTTTATGATCCCAGGTTTGTAGAACTGAAAGGGACCTGAGAAGTTACTGAGTTCTACAATCAATCTACATCAGAGATTTGAAGCTGGAAGGGATTGCAGAGGTTACCTTTTCTAACCCACTCATTTTACAGATGAGGAAACTGAGACAGAAAGTATCAGAGCTGGGACCAGAACCCAGGTCCTATGACTCCAAATTCAGGGTTCTTTCCATTATACAACATTGCCTCTCTAACCCCATTATTTTAAGAATAGGAATTAGACCTGGGATTTCATTGACTCAGGGAGCTCCTTTGACCAACTCAGGTGGACACCTTGTCTTAGAAAGTTGAAAAGTTAGGAGACTTGCCCAGGATCACAAAGCTAGGAAGTGTCAGATGCAGGATTTGAATCCAGGTCTTCCTGGCTCTGAGACCAACTCTCTATGTGCTATGCCAAGCTGCCTCTGCATCCTGCTTCCTCCCATCTCATTTTACAGAAAAGGAAATGGAGTCCAGAGAAAGAAAAGAACTCATTCAAATTCACAAAATAGATGGATAAAAAAACAGGTACAAGTTTAGAATTCAGGTCTCCTGTCTCATAGTCAAAGACTATCCTAGAGGTCAGGTCTATTTATTTGAGGTTCTCATACCCTGGGGCTCTAGGGGTGGTGCCTTTGAATCAAGAACCGTTAAGTCCTCCAGCTGCCAGGTTAGTCCTGTATTAGACAGAGGTAAACATGAACGCCTATCAAATCTCAACTTTTTTTTTTTCCTGGCTCCTTTGGAGACTTAAATAAATAGAGACAAATAAACAAAAAATTTAATAGGTCCAACTACCCGCCTTCCAATGAACTAGAACACAACTGCAACTCGTAAAATTCTCTCTGCCAGTTGAATATCACTCAGTTGGCATAAACAGTAATATTGGCCCAACAATTGAGCAAAAACAAACGATTCAAGTAGTTTGTTAATTAGCTATATATATATAGCACATTATCTTTTTTTTTTAATATTAAGATGTGTGAATGTTCAAACAGGGCTCTTAAAAAACCTCTGCCAAGACCTGTCCATTGTACCCCTACCACATTTCTCCTGTCTTTCCAACCACAGAGCCACCATTTTATTACTGAATCAGGGCTTCAGTTCCTCTCCCTTGGACTTCTTGAACAGAATCCTAATTAAGTCTCCTTTGTTTCCACCATCTCCTGTCTCTAATCCATCCTCTACACAGCAGCCCAGAGAATTTTCCTATGACTTACATCAGATTATTTAATTCCCCAGCTCAAATGTGTCTGACACATAGTAGGAGCTTAATAAATGCATACTGATGAACTAAAAAGCCTCCAGGAACACTCTATTGGCCCTAGCATAAAATATAAACTCCTCAGCCTAATATTGAATGTTTTTTATATCAAGGCTACAGCTTACCTTTCTAGACTAATGCATGCCCTCCCCACCTCTACTTTCCTTGTCTTCCTCCAAGGTTCAGGTCAGACACCCCTTCCAACATGAAGTGTTCTCTGTGACCCCAACTTGTTAGCACTATCTCCCTTCTATTTACCTTTCCTTCTTGATTCTGTATTCTCCAATAGAAATGGCCTTAGATTTCCACCCCCCTCCCCAGCCCCAACTTCTCAGGGGTAAGATGTGGCTTCATTTTTATCTTCTTTTGGTGGGGGGAAGGCAAGACAATTGGGGTTAAGTGACTTGCCCAAGGTCACACAGCTAGTTACGTGTAAAGTGTCTGAGGCCAGATTTGAGCTGAGGTCCTCCTGGCTTCAGGGCTGGTGATCTATTCACTGTGCTACCTACCTGTCCCTTAATTTTTGTCTTCTTATGCTAGTACCTTATGTAGTGTCTATCATACAGAAGGCACTATGTCTATCAAATCGAACCCAAGATGTATCAGCATATATCAAACAAATCTGGAAACTGGTCAAGGTTATTTTTCAAAACGCTGTAAATAGAAATAAAAAAATACATATAAATGACCCTATTTGCATGGATTGATAGCTCCAGAAGCCTCTAGAACAGCCCCCTTTCTGCTCTGCTCTCACTGGTCTACTTTGGATTCTTTTGTTTTCAGATTCTCCTGGTTCCTCTTCTAGGATCTTAAGACTCGACCAATGACATCATTTTGATCAGAGTTGGGATGAATCCCACTCATTCCTATCACCTTCCTTACATTCAGTTTCTTTATGTATTAAATGGAGGGGTTGGACTGGATGACTTCTGGGATCTGTCTCCATCTCTAAACCCATGATCTCATAACTTAGCAGAAATGGCCTTTGATTTGTGCCCCCCCCCCCCCCCAACTACATTTCTACCCCCAAGGAATATGGTCAACTGCGGGTCATAAACCCAGTTCCTTGGAAGTTTTGTATTTCTGATTCTGCTTAGAACCAGCCACTTTTCTGGTGACAATAGTTCCTTCCACTAAAAAGAAAGTGCATAATTTCCAACGTGCCCATAGCAAACAGTATGTAATGCTCTGGGGCTCAAAGTCCAAAATAGTACAAATAGTATAAAAAGTTTTACTCACTATTTGTAGATAGAGCACAGCCGCCATCTCTTAGATATGGCATGAAAAGTTGGCAGACAGAGCCCAAGGGTTTGTCTATTTATTTATTGTTTTATGACAAACCACGGTGCTGAGAATGGTTTTTTTGAAAGCTGCCTTTTATTTGTTTTTATCCACAAACATGGAATCATGTGACAATGATACACCTTATGTGAATATCACTCCAGGGTAATAGTCAAACATAAGGCGCTTCCAAAGTCCAGCCAGTTATCAAATTGCCATTCATGGAACAGAGCACCAAAGTTCATCTATGAGTTCCCCCGACCTCCACAGTTCAGTGAGACCTCTGCTAATGGGTCAAGCTGCTGGAGGAAACTTGAGTTGTCCTCATAAAAGGCCACTTCCTCTGTGCACTGGAAAGAAGGTACTGGAAGGACAACCTCCTCTTAAACATCTGTCCTACTGGAATGCTGTGGAGTAGCTCTTACTTCCTTTGTCCTCTGCTTAAAATGTACAGCAGCAAAGTTCTCAGTTAGACATCAGAAGTGGGCACGTTATACTCAAAATACCAATCTTAAAGTGGTTTCCCTGTTCCCTAAAAGGATAGTAGGGCAACCTTCTTCTCTAGCTCTCTGACACATTTATTTATCAGATTAGCTAGTTATCATCACTTTGGATCATTTAGAACAGGGGGAAGTTCTTAATGGTGTCACATGCCCTTTTTTGGCAGTCAGTTGAAACCAATGAAGCTCTCCTAAGAAAATATGTTTTTAGAGGCAGCTAGGTGGTACAGCGAATAGAGCACAGGCCTTGGAGTCAGGAGAACCTGAGTTCAAATCCAGCCTCAGACACTTAACACTTATTAGCCGTGTGACTGTGGGCAAGTCACTTAACCCAAATTGCCCTGAATTGCCCCCCCCAAAGAAAAGAAAATGTTTTTAAATGCACAAAATGAAAAAAATAGGATTACAAAAGAAACTAATTCTATTGAAAGGCAGTTATATAAGTCTACAAATAAACCTCTAAGTTCATGGCTTCCAATTTAAGAATTCCTGATCTGGGAGGTGGTGCACCAGAAGGTCTAAGGGGATGGGATACTGCCTCTTAATGCAGGAACTCAAGAAAAAGCTAGATGACCATGTATAGGGGGGTCTTCTGGGGAGAGATGCCTGAAATGCACTAGATGTCCTCTAACTTCCTCCTCCAAGTCCAAGATTCTATAGCTCTGATTTCTATGGCTTGAAAATTGAGAGCGCTTTGCTCCCAGTGGGTCAATAAAGGAGGCAGAGCAGAGCGAAGCACCCCCATTTCACCCAGATTCAGAGCAGTAAGGTGACAACGATGTCATCATGCAGCCAGAAAGCAAGAGAGTCTGGATGTGAGCCCAGGTGTCCTGACCAAGTCCAGTGTTCTTCCCTATACACGATGATCTAAGTGTATTGGAATATACTTAGATTCTTTTCAATACACTCATGACATAAGACCCAGCAGTTTTGATTGGGAGTAGACAAAGAAGGGGTCAGGGCAGAAGTATAAGCAAGAATATAACCGAGGGGATCCAGGGCAAGGTTTGGATGCTGGCCCAAGAAAGAGAAGCTGGGGTTGCTTTGTATGCTGCAGAGAAGATGCTAAAAAGCAAACCTTGCCTGTGTCACAAATTTGCTTGGGGTAGTAACTGGGTAACTGTACACATGTATGGTACAGATGAGTAATTCAGTGTAATTTTAAATCGCAATCAATCAACAGGTACATTTATAGGAAGACTTGATTGCATTTGCTGAGAACCAGCCTACTGTCATGGAAAGAACACTGGAAGTGAAGTCAGAAGAACTGTGTTCAAAGTTTAATACTACCCTGAATTACCTGGGTTATCTCGGACTAGGCATTCTCCTCTCTTGGTTTGGATTTCAACATTCGTAAAACCCTGCTCCGGTTCCCAATTCAGCTGTACCATTCTTATCCCTTAGATCTCCTCATAATAGAAAAAAAAAAAGTCCAGGACTGATAGGGCTATTATCAACAGGATCTCTTAAAAGGGGTCATGACCATCAATGGGAAAGCAAGCAATAATGTAAATGTTAAAAATGGCCCCTCTGAAAAAGTCCCTTTAATTTCCCTCCCTCCTCCTGGGGCTCTGAGTTATGGGAGCAGGCTTCTCTTGTCCTGGCCTGAGCAGCAGTAATGATCTCAGTCCCAACAGGGTGTGTAGTGGGATTCAAACAGCTTCAGCACACCAACCATAACCACTTTGTGATCTCCACCCTCTAAGGAGCCCTGACTTCTGAAAATTGTTTCCTCTCTAGGCAGCCATCTCTACTTTCCTAAGTCCTGGCCAAAAGATAACAGAACAACACCCTGGAGATAGACTTGACCAAAAGAACAACATGATTGTGTCAATAAAGAATGAACTGCTAGTCTTTTTGGAGATTGCTTTCTGGTTTTCCTCTCCCATATTCCTCCCTTTGCAACGACTTTGTTCTCCTGCTGCTTAATTTGATTTCGCAGGATAGCGAGAAAGCAGGGTGCCAAACAGCTTTACTTCAGCCTTGGCCGTCTGGGGAGTAAACTCAGTTTCAGATCGCCTTCCTTCTGCATCCACGACCTCTGCTCTCTCCCCTTCCCAGAGCACTCCTAATGGGAGTTTGGTCTGCAGAGGCCAAGGTTCCTCTGCTTGGCTCCTAGAATTTCCAAGGGGTAATAGTTTGCAGTTTTTTTACCATGAAAAGAGAAGCTCCCAATGGGTCATTAGTATCTCAAATAGTCTGCACAGTGGTTCACTGCCAAAGGATTTACCTGAAGTGAATTTTAAAAATGAAATGAGATGGGCCTGGTTTATGTAACCCTCGGAAACGTCTAGGAGAGCTGGGGAGCAACTGGTTGTATTAATTGAAATTCTAGATGCCTGAGCAAGTTTCAAGAATAATAATAAAAGGCATATATCTAGTTTTTCAAGGTTTGGAAAGCATTTTACATATATGATTTCATCTTATCTTCATGATAACCCTGTAAAACAAGTCCTATAATTAATATTACTCCAATTTTGCAGATGAGGAAACTGAGGTTCAAAGAGGCAACATTTAGAGCAGTTGATGAATCTGAAATCGAGGACCTGAGTTCAAATCTTACCCTAGAGACTTGCATGTTGTGTGACCCTTAGGCAAGTCACTTAGCCTCTGACTGCCTTAATTTCCTCATCTTTAAAATGGGGATAAGAGCACCTACCTCCCAGGGTTGTTGTGAAGATAAAATGAGATATTTGTTAAGTGCTTTGCAAAACTTAAAATGCTATATAAATATTATATTTCTAAAAATATCAATACTATTATATAAGTTAAGTAACTCATCCAGGGTCACATGACTAGTAAGTGTCTAGGGTAGGATTCGAACTCAGTTCTTCCTGACTCTCAGTATAGCTTTGACCTCTCCATCATCTGCATTCCCTAGTATTGCTACGACCGCTTTCACACTTGTCACTCTCTCAGAAGCCGTAGACTCTCTGACTGTACATGGGATTACTAGATCTGGGATGGGAGGCAAGGGTAGAGGCTGGGGCTTTTGGAAGCCAGCATGACCCTAGACTTGCTTCCCTTGCTGAACGTTTCTAAGTCTAGAAAACAAATGGAGTTTTCTTTTGGGCTCTTCTGCTTCCCCACTGAGCATCCTTCATCCTGTTTCTTGTCCTTCACCCTTAACGCTCTTGCTATCACTGGGCTGTGATAACTTCATCTAAAGGAACACAATTACATCTGATAGGGCATACAAACATTTTCATAGGGAAACGCTTCTAGATCCAAACAATCTCTAATCTCTAGGCATGGAATTTCAGGCACTGTAGTAACAGGTAGTGGGTGACAGGATTTTCAATATGGGGCCTACCTAGTGTCTTCCAAATACCAACACCAGGTTCTCGACCAGACAAGGGGATGTGGGGACTAAAGTTATGGATGGGAAAAGGAGGAAAGCAAAGGTGTGTAAAACACTTGGTCCTAATTCTATTGTATCCTTCCTCTTCTTCCCTGGCCAGATACCAAAAGATATCAGGTTTCAATTATTTACTGCCTTTTCTCTTAATACTGACTTTTGGAACTTAAATTCAATTTCCTTTGAGTAGAGCCCAGAAAGCAATCAATACTTGGTTAATCAGCCTTTCCAAAATGCAAACTAAAGAGACTGCATCCCCCCCCGCTATGATAGTCAGATAATAGAATTCCCGATATCTATTTTTGTATCTTTTTAAAAAACATAGTATATCCTTTAACAAAATTATACTTTTGGCTAAACAAATGACCACATGATTTCTTTGTGATGTAAATTTAGTATTTCACAGCCCAATTTTACCACTGACACTGGGGGAAGCAACATCTAGTCAAACCAATGCCCATCACTGCCACTAACACACCCACTTGGAAATTGGCATACATCATGAAAGAAGTTGAAGTCAATGGGATGGCTGTGCCTTAGTTAATTTCACATACAGAATCTGTACACAGATTGGCACAATCTCCTTGTCACTTTGATGCTGAAATCTTGTGCTTGCCACCTTCGGCATATCTACATCCCGTGCTGCTCCCTCAGTGAGATCAAAGAAGCAGTCGAAGGAACTACTTGGTCTGGCTTCCCCTGATGTGCATTTCTAAGCACACTAGGACCAGACAAATTTCTGCTCTTCCATAAGGCATAACCAATAAGGAATAATCAGGAAATTTTCCCAATATATGGCTCTCTCTTTTTTTTTTTCTTGCGAGGCAAATGGAGTGACTTGCCTAAGGTCACACAGCTGATAAGTGTCAAGTACCTGAGGCTGTATTTGAACTCAGTTCCTCCTGACTCCAGGGCCAGTGCTACTCCAGGGCTCTCTTTTTAAACACATCTATCTTCCTGGTTCACTTCTAAATGCTAAGAAAAGGAGGTGAATCTATCCATTCTTATAAGATCATCATAGTCTTTTTCTAGGTGAATTCAATGGATTCCTACAAGTATTTCTGCTCCTGGTATGGCTACACAGAACCCCGCAGGCCCTGTCATTAACCAGTCTTACCTCTGAAGCTACATCAGCACAATAACAACCCAAACCCAAACACATTAGAGTCATTTATCCCAAAGGATCAGATGTTTAAATGTGATGTCCACGGAACTTGGGTTGGGCTCAGGCTTGGATTGTGTCATGGAATAACCAAAAGCAAGTGCATCATGGGTTTGGGTCACATCTGACCTACCCCTCCCCCTCCCTACTGGAGTGGATCAGCACCAATCCATTTACATATTCAATATCTGGTCAACCCAACCAAGAGTTTTGTCTTTTGGCAAAAAGACCTTATAATTACAGGTTACCTTTCCCTTGACGATGACTCCTGGTTTGAGCCAAGTCATGTTACTTATTTGAGTCTCAATTTTCTCATCTGTAAAATGAGGGACCTGAACTATATGATCTGTAAAGGTCCTTTTTAATTTTTTTTGCTTTTTGGAGGGTAATTGGGGTTAAGTGACTTGCCCAAGGTCACATGGCTAGCTTTTGTGTTAAGTGTCTAGGGTTAGATTTGAATTCAGGTCCTCCTGACTCCAGGGCCAGTGCTCTATTCACTATGCCACCTAGCCACCCCGAGGGTCCTTTCTTTAGGGGGCAGTTAGAAGTAACAGTGGGATCAGGAAGACCTCAGTTCAAATCCAGCCTCAGACACTTACTAGCTGTGTAACCCTGGGCAAGTCTCTTTGCCCTGTTTGCCTCAGTTTCCTCTTCTATAAAAATGACCTGGAGAAAGAAATGGAAGACTGCTCCAGTATTTCTGCCAAGGAAAATCCAAATGGGGTCACAAAGAGTCAGACACATCTAAAAACAACTGAACAGCAACAAAAGGGTCCTTCCAGCTCCATAGGGTTTCAGTATCTATACCTGAAAGGAGTTTTAAAGAAAGGACAATAGATAGACCAATGCCCATATTTTACTAAGGAATAAACTATAACCTGGAGAGCTTAAGTGTTTTGCTAAAGGTCACAGAGCTTATCAGTAGCAGAGCCAAGTTTCAAACCAGATGACTCCAAATGTAATCCACTATCTAGTACCATGGTGACCCCATAGTTCCAAGTTCTGGGCCCCTGGCTCTAATCAGACTCAAGGAGACATGCTTATTGCAGAATTATTTTCATGAACAGCCTAAGGAGATGTACTAAAAAACCCCACAAAACCAAAAAACCTTCTATTACCCACTAAGGTAAAATAATAACTCTGATTTATATGGTGCTTTACATAGTTTTTGTTTAAGCCTCCAAACAACCTTTTAAGATATAGAAGTATATATGTATATATACATGTATTATTATATACATTACTAATACACATATATTATATGTATTATACTATTATATATAATAGTAGAATCCCCATTTGATAGATAATGAAACTAAGGCTCACAGACATGACAAGTCTTGCCCAGGGTCATGTAGCATATAAATGGTATTTAACCAGGATTCGAATCCAAGGCTTCCTTTCTCCAAGTCCAGTCCTTCCATCCCTCCTCCTTTCCTCTACTATGCCACACTGCCCCACCTAAGCTAGAAATGCCTGGGTCTATGGGGAACTCCTGGTTAAAAAGAAATGGCTTAAAGAGAGTCACCTTAAAACGTGAGTTTTTGTTGGGGATGCCCCATGGGATTTCCCACTTTGAGCACGCCCAGTATATGGATGCCACTCTTAAGGTCCTGCCTTGGCCACTCTCTGGTTTCCAATTACCTCTACACTGAGGAAGCCTGATTAGGTCTCTCTGAGGCCCTATGACGTCATTGAGTACAATATTGCATTTGTGTTCTGCTGGGGTGTGTTTAGCACAGCTTGTTGAACGGAATTGAATTGAATGCTGGCTGTCTCCTTGTTATGCCCAGGAAGCAGTTTTGCCTCTTGACTCAATCACCATTTTCCTCTTGCTCATTAAAGGGGTTCCATCCTGCGTTATCAAGTCAATGCCCAGGGCTCCTGGGTCAAAGTCTGTGGCCTGCCACAGAAAATTAGAACAAGGAGAGATCTCAGATAACCAACTCAAGATGGCAAGGAAGGAAAAGCCATTGCTCTGGAGTTGGAGGGTCTGGGCTCCTTTTTCCACCTAAGTGACCCTCACCTCACTGGGCCTTAGTTTCCCCATTTGTAAACTGAAGAAGTTATACTAGATGACCCCTTGAGGTCCCTCCCAGCTTGAAATCTGTGATCTTATAAATCCAACACCTGCATTTTACAGAATGGGAAACTGAGACCCAAAAAGGAGACATGATTTGTTTCAGATCATGAGCTGGTTAGTGGTAATCCTGGCACTAGAGTCTTAACTTCCTAGTCAAGTTTCCTTTTCACCATTCTGTTATTTCCTATCTAATTCCATGTTCCCAGCCTCCAGAAATTAATGCCTTTTCCTAATAGCACTCTGGCTTCGAGTTCTCCAGACACAGTTGATAAAGCACCCCAACTTTTTTATGGTAGCATAAAAGATGGGAGACATTCTTGCACTTCATTTTTACATTTTATATTGGGTCACTCCAGGAGTTTTCCTGAGAGGCATGAGACATGTTGCATGCCTTAAAAAGATTGTTGGTATCTTTCATTTTTACATCAACTACATTTCCCAATATCTTGGTCTCCCAAAGAGTTATGCTTTACAGGCATGCCCTTAAAATATAGCAATTCTTTTTAATATCATTGCCAAGGATTGCCCCTTTTTCTTTTTGGAGGGGAGAAGGCAGGGCAGTTGGGGTTAAGTGACTTGCCTAAGGTCACACAGCTAGTTAGTGTTAAGTGTCTGAGGCTGGATTTGAACTCAGGTCCTCCCCACTCCAGGGCTGGCGCTCTATTCACTGTGCCCCACCTAGCCAGCCTGATTGCCCCTTTTCTAATGAACATTTTCTATGTAACAAGGAAGTACAATTAAGCAAAATGGGTTAATGTATTTGCCCTGTCTCACAACATATGCCTTATTCTTTACCTGTAATCCACCATCTCTCTGTTGAGAGGAGGAAGTTATGCCAAATGCCTTTCCAAGGGCCTTGCTTAGGTGTTTCTGCTTAAAGGGTTGCTGTGCTTAAGTCTTTCGTCTTCAGAAAAAGGACATACACACCAACTGAAGAAGAGGGGTGGCATCATGAGGGGAGTGGGATTATTCCTTAAGGTTAAGCAGACCAATGAATGCTAGAGGTCTGTTTTCAAGGATTTTATTAGGTGAACTTACATTTCCCCCTCTCCTTTTCTGCATGTTTACTCACCCTATCTAAAAACATTTCCTGTGTTCAGACTCAGCTTGAAGTATGTAACAGCCAAGAGCAGAAGGGTATTTTGTGTGTGTATGTGCATGTGTGCGTGTGCGTGTGTCTGAGAACATGGTAAATCATTTACTCAAAGGAAAGAGAAAAACCGCCCGCCCCACCAATGAAGATAGCAAAAGAGAAAACCAACTGATTTGTCTGTCGTCTTTCCTGTCAAGATCGCCCTCGCTTTGGCTTTGGTCAGAGGGAAGGACTTTATGTATGAGTCATACAGATGTTTTGCCAGGGCCCGGAGATCAGCAGACTCTGGGTTCAGCTGGTCGATATCACTGGAGATCTCAGCCAACAACTTCTCCTTCTCGGCCTGGGGCATCCGCCCAAACCTGATCGCTGCAGAGGAAGAAGGAATGACAGAATGAATCATTGTGTTCCTGGTGCTCATAATGTTCTCCTCTCCCAGTCCTCATAAACCACCCCCTCCCCAAAAGCTGGGGCTCTGGTTTCTTTCAATGGCCTTTCCAGAATTGCTATTTCACCGAGTGCCACAAACAATAAATAATGATCAATTATTGGATTCATTAACTGTACAAAAATACACACACACACATGTATGTAGATACACATGTAGCATATATGCATATAAATGTGTATTTTTCAGTTAATGAATCCAATAATTGTTATCATGTGTATGTGTGTGTGCATATATACACATAGACACTAGAGAGAGAGAGAGAGAGAGAGAGAGAGAGAGAGAGAGAGAGAGAGAGAGAGATACAAAGAGAGAGAGACAGAGAGCCAAAGGAGGGGAGAAAGACAGGAAGAAAGGGGGGAGAGACAGAGAGACAGAGACAAAGACAGAGAGAGGAAGGGGAGAAAGAGGAGAGAGACAGAGACAGACAGATAGATAGACAGAGACAGAGAAAGGAGGAGAGAGTACAAAAGAAGGAAAACAGGAATTTATTCTTTTGTAGGATTCAGATTAAGAAGGGACCTTGGAGACAGTGTAGTCTAACTCCCTGACCTTGCTGGGTGGGTGTGTGTGGGGGGTCCTGAGGTCCAGACAAGGGCATTGACATGCCCAAGGCCACAAAGGTCGAAAGCAGAAGACTGGAGATAAACCACGGTCTGACTCCAAAACCCAAAGCTCTTTCCACTGTGGTTTTACCTCGGGGGTCAAATGTAAACTCTGTTTGGCGTTTAGAATCTTTCTGGCCTTATTACACCCTCTCCTTTTACATAGGCACTGTCTAATCTAGCCAAAGAGGGGCCTTCTTACTGCTGCTCACACACGGCTCATCTCCAGCCTTCATCCTCTTGCATTCACTCTCCCAGTGCCTGGAAGGGATTTCCTCCTTGCTTTCACCTCTCAGAATCCTTACTTTCCTTCTGAGTTCAGATCAAATTCTTCATAAGGCTTTTTCCCCCCAATCCCTCCAGGCAATAGTGTCTCCCCACCCCAAATTACCTTGAATTTATGTATTTATTGAATACATATTTTGTATACACACATACATGCACACATATACACATGTGTTTATATGTACACACATATATTTACACATACATGTTGTGGCTTCTTTTAAAATGTAAGCTTGAAAGCAGGAACTGATTTACTTTGTATCCCCAGAGCCAGTATCCAGTGCTTGGAACAGAGTCCTGCACACAGGAGGCTCTTAATAATTTATGGATTGTCTGATTGATCATACCACACTTTTTCTGAATGAACATGGATTGACTACCAGCTCAGGGCAAGGCATTATTGTGAGCACATGTTGTGGGACTCAAGTTGTCACAGACATTTTCTTAAGTCCTGATGGAACTTACAAGCCAGAAGGGGAGAGAAGTCCATGGATCCTCACCCAACTATGCAGATTGTGTTTCCAGGCCTATCCCTGAATTCCTTTTCCTCAAAGAACTGTCTCTCTGCTCACATTTGGGCACTGTAACTAGGGTTAAGTAACAGTATATTTTTTCAGGGGTGGGAGGAAGTTTAGAAGAAAGAAAGGAAGAGGCATTTGGGAGGAAGTGGGGGCCTGGGGTAGAATGATCCATTTGTAACCCTTCCAACTTCTGGTACCTTCTTTTCCCATTGTAAGACCTTCCCTTATAGAGCATTTTTTAACTGCTAATTTGGGGGTGCATACTTTGGACCACAACTTGTTCCTGTTACAAGATTTGGATCGCTTCTTGATACAACATACTATTAAGCCAGAAATAGCATTTCCATCAAGAATGCCAATAATCCAAGGCATGTGATGACTGGAAAAGAGCAGAGGGCTCTAGGGGTCAAGGAGTCTCTGTTCTGGTCCCTGGCTCTATCGCGGATGACCTCTGTGATTTTGGCCATGCTAGGCCTTGGTTTCCTCATGTAAGTTTGGACTGGATGATTCAGCTCTTATATGCTATGGTTCTCTGCAAAACCATTGCCCAGTGGTTTTTACTACAGGGTTCTCCTAAAGAAATAGCCCCTTTGCATCCTGGAGATGCCAAACCACCATTTCACCTCAAATGCTCAGCATCGGCCCAGATCGGGCAAATGTCCATCCTAGTTTCCTCATCAAGCAAATGAAAGAGTTAGGACTGGATGGAAGGTCTGTAAAGCTTCTTCCAGTTCTAAATCCTACCCATCTGTTTCTTTTGGAAAACTCCTCTGCATCCACCAGACTCACAAAAAGAGAAAAGTCAGGAGGAAAGAGAAATTCACCTCATGGTTGAGAACACTTGTTCGGTCATTTCAGCTGTGTCCAAGACTTCATGACCCCATTTGGGATATTCTTGGCAAAGAGACTGGAGTTGTTTGCCATTTCCTTCTCCAGCTCATTTTACAAATGAAGACATTGAGGCAAACAGAGGTTAAGTGACTTGCCTAGGGTCACACTGCTAGTAAGTGTGTGAAGCCAGATTTGAACTCAGGGCTTTCTGACGCCAGGCCTGGAGCCCTATCCAGGGCTGCACTGAGAGTCTCCTGAGATCCCTTAAATAAGCCTGTATTCAGAAATTTCCCAACATGTCCCCTGCTCATAACTACCTTGAGTGCAAATTTAGGAATTGACAATTGATAGATATGTACGAATCAACTATTTATTCTCTTACTCCATTTGTTTTGTTCCATAGGGATGGTAGATAAGTCTTCCTTGGAAGATAGGGCAATGCCCAATGGTATGGTACAGCCCCAATCCTGATTGTTAGGGTACTGGGGAACAGGTCCTACCAAAGCACGAAGTTTCACAAGAGTAAAAGGAAACAAGAAGGGGGGAAGATCATGGGGGCTACAGCTGGAAGGGACCTCAGAGAGCATCAGATCTAATTGTCTAATTTTACAGAGGAGGAAACTGAGGCCCAGGGAATGAAAGTGATGAACCCAATGTCACAAAAGTAGCAACGGGAGAACTGGGATTTGAAATGAGATTCTCAGGCTCTATACCTTGTTCTTTTTCTTCCTCCTCACTACACCCTCCTGTGTCTCTGTTGCGGGCAGGATGGCGAGGGAGAGCAGCAGAGTATGTTGGGGAAAGAATTTTTCATATTAGAGAAAAAAAAAAGAATTCTTAGAATTGACTTCCAGCCAGGACTGTGGATGACCCACTGTTCGTTATTTCTAGGCTCATGTTGTGCAACCGAAAGAAATCTCAGCCCTATTAGGTTTCATAATGCTTTGGGTCTAATAGTAGTCTGTGGGATGGCTTGTTTCAGAGTAACAGAGAGTAATATATGGAAAAGGAAAGGGTGGCACTAAGATGCCACTAAAGAGGAAATAAATCTGACATGGACTTCTTGAATTTTAGACTTTGGAGGAACTCTGGGAAATCATCTTGACAAATTGCTTTGCTTTCTAGAAGATGGAACTAAAACCCAGAGAGGTTAATCAAGTTACCCAAGGCCACACAGCTCATGGTTGGCATCTTGGACTAAAGCCCAGGTTTTCTGACCCCAAGGTGCTTTCTATCAATCAAAATTAGCATCAGTCAAAAACTATAGGTATTTTACATTTTTTTTCATGTTTTCATGATACTTTCCCCAAACTGATCATTTTTTGGAATATATTGAAAAGGTGATGCCTTATTATTTTTTAATTACTGGAATATGAAAGAGCTTCTTTTAATGGCTATAATTCAACTACGAACATGAAATCTCCATATGCCAATCTCTCTGAAAAAGACTAAATCTTAGGAAGCCAATTTTCTGACCCATCAGCTTTGGTATCTATAGATGATAAGTAGGTTATCTGAAAAAAGATCTGAGAGTCCTGGTAGCCTGAAAGCTCCGTAGCAGTCAAGGAAAGGAGTGGGGAACCTGTGGCCTTGAGAGTCCTCAAGTGCAGCCCTTAGACTGAATCCAGACTTCACAGAACAAATCCCCTTAATAAAAGGATTTGTCCTATAAAACTCAAGACTCAGTCAAAAGGCTGCACCCAAGGACCTAGAAGGTCACATATGGCCCTGAGGCCTCAGGTTCCCCACCCCTGGCTCAAGCATGTGATTTTTTCACCAAAAAAGTGAATTCAATCTTAGGTTGAATGAAGAAGCAGTTACTCCACTGTCACCTGCTCTGGCCAGACAACATCTGCAATCCTTGTTTAAGTTTGGACACAGACATATTTGATGGGTGACCCAGGTGGTGAAAGGCCTGAGGATCATTCCATATGAAGACCGTGTGATGTTAAGATAGGAGAAGAGAAAATTCAGGGTGAAAGTGATAGCTTTAAATATCTGATGGCTTGTCCCATGGAGAGGGACTTGATGTGCCCCAGTGCAAAATCTTCATGCATTTTTGGAAGACATGGGATAATGAATGCCTTCCTTCTGCCTGTCTCCCACTGTCTCCCCCCTTTTGTTTGTAGGGTTCTGGTGCAACTACCTTAGTTTTAGGGCATCTCTGGGGTGGAAGGCAGGACACTGCAGTGCATGCCCCCCCCCCCCCCGAGTATTTTTTTCAGAGTTACAAATGCAGTTTCTGCACACCTGAGAGAATACTTCTCAAATGCTCCCTGAAACTCCTTATGAAACTGAATTTCTCACTTAAGCAATTCTGTCTTGGAGCTGACCTTATGCCTACTTCTGCCCACTGGTGGAAGGTGGAATCTTCTCTGGGTTTTTTTTACAGTAGGCTTTTGTGCCCTACCTGCATGCGGAAGTCATGACTCTGATAAAAAAAAAAAAAGACTGGTCAATTCCTAGAGGTCAAGAATGAAAGTGATGCCATTTTCTATGTGTACCAGCCATCAAAGTACCAAGAGGTACATGGCAATGGCTTTGGTATTGGAGGATCTGGATTCAAATCTTACCTCTGTCACTACCTGTGTGACCTTGGGTAAGTCATTGAACCTCTTTGGTCCACAGTTTCTTCATCTGTAAAACAAGGACTAGATGACCTTTGAATTTTAGTTTTATGATTCTAGGAATCCAATAAAACACTCCTAACCCTTACTTGGATCAATTGAACACATCAGCAACCAATAATTAAGAGCCTACTATAGGGGAGGAGCTGGAGGTATGAAGACACTTGGCACACAATAGGTCTAAAAATAAAGAAATGTTCATTGACTGAGATAAAAGTCAAAAAGTCGCTGACCTCAAGGAACTTTTATTCTATTGGCTTAAATAAGGTTTTCGAGGTAGAATTTGGGGAAAAGGGGTGCTCTAGGAGGCAGAGTGATGTAGTGAATTCAACTTTGTCACTAATTAGTGGTGGACAAATGAATTCATCTTTCTGGACCCCAATTGGCCTACTTGTAAAATGGGGAAGTGAGACAAGATTATTTCTTTTAAAAAAAAGTTTTGAGTTCCAATTTCTATTCCTTTCTCTTTTCTTCCCCACCCCGCTCCCTGGGACAGTAAGCAATTAGATTTGGGTTATACATGTGTAATTATGTAAAACATTTTCCATACTAGTCATTTTGTACAAGAAGACTTGAATAAAAGAAAAAAATGAAAGAAAGTGAAAAATAGCATGCTTCAGCATGCTTTTTTAAAAAAAACAACAACAATATCAGTTCTTTCTCTGGAGGCAGTTTGCTTCATCATTAGTCCCTTGAGATTGTCTTGTATCATTGTATTACTGAGAATAGTTAAGTCATTCACAGTTCTTCATCAAACAATATTGCTGTTACTGTGTACAACATTCTCCTGGTTCTGTTCACTTCACTATGCATCAGTTCATGTAAGTTCAGGTTTTTCTGAAATCATCCTGCTTGTCATTTCTTATAGCACAATAATATCCCATTACAATCATATACCCCTGCTTGTTTAGCCATTCCCCAATTGATGGGCATCCCTTTGATTCCTAATTCTTAGACACCACAAAAAGAGCCACTCTAAATATTTTTTGTAGAAACAGGTCCCTTCTTTCCCTTTCTTTGGATGTCTTTGGGACACAGACCTAGTAGACCTAGTAGCAGTATCATTGGATGAAAGAGTATGCACAGTTTTATAGCCCTTTGGGGATAGTTCCAAATGGCTCTACAGAATGGTTGGAGCAGTTCACAACTCCACCAACAATGCATCAGTGTCCCAGTTTTCCCACATTCCCCCCAACATCCAACATTTTTTTTTTGGTCATATTGATAATATGATAGGTGTGAGAGGGTACCTCAGAGTCTAATTAATAGTGATTTAGAGCATTTTTTCCATACTACTATAGTTAGTTTTGATTTCTTTGTTTGAAAACTGCCTGTTAATAATTTATCAATAGGAGAATGATTTTATAAATTTGACTCACTTCTGTGTATTTTTGAGAAATGAGGTCTTTATCAGAAATACTTGTAAAATTTTTCTCAGTTTTCTGCTTTCCTTATAATTTTGGTTACATTGGTTTTGATAATGTAAAACCTTTTTGATTTTATATAAAATTATCTATTTTACATTTTGTAATGTTTTCTATATCTTCTTGGGTCCCAAATTCCTCCCTTATGCATAAATCTGACAGATAAAAATATTCCATGCTCTCTTAATTTGCTTATGTATCACCCTTTATGTGTAAATCATGCATCCTTTTGACCTTATCTTGGCATATGGTGTGAAGTGTTGGTCTATATCTAGTTTCTGCCATACCTTTTTCCAGATCTAGTTTTTCCAGAAGTTTTTGTCAAATAAATGAGTTCCAAAAGCTTCAATCTTTGAATTTGTCACATACTAGATTACTATGGTCATTTACTGTAATGTAATTTGTACCTAATCTACTGCAGTGATCCACCACTCTATTTCTTTTCCCCAGGAGGGGGAAGGTAGGGCAATTGGGGTTAAGTAACTTGCCCAAGGTCACATGGCTAGTTTTTTTGTGTGTGTGTTAAGTGTCTGAGGCTGGATTTGAACTCAGGTCCTCCTGACTTCAGGGCAAGTGCTCTATTCACTGTGCCACCTAGCCTCCCCACCACTCTATTTCTTAGCCAGTACCAGAGTGTTTTGATAATTATCTCTTTATAATAAGATTTGAGATCTGGTTTTGTTGTTTTTTTTTTTTAATTTTTTCTCCCATTGATTCTCTCAATACCCTTAAGCTTTTGTTCTTCCAGATGAATTTTGTTATTATTTTTTTCTAACTTTATGCAGGAGTTTTTTGGTAATTTAATTGGTATGGCATCAAGAAACAAATTTAGTTAGAACTGTCATTTTATTTTATTTTTTTAAGCAATCAGGGTTAAGGAAGTTGCTCAAGATTACATGGCCAGTTATTTCTGGGTGTGGTGCAAAGTATCTGAGCCCAGATTTGATCCCCAGGTCATTCTGACACTGGAGCCAGTGCTGTTACTTGCTGAGCTACCTGGCTGCCCCTAAGCAACTGGGGTTAAGTAACTTGCTCAAGGTTACATGGCCAGGTGTTTCTGGGTGGGTGCTAAGTGTCTGAGCCTGGGATTCGATCCCCAGGTCATCCCGACACTGGAGCCGGTGCTTTTACTCGCTGTGCTACCTGGCCGCCCCCTAGAACTGTCATTTTAATTATATTGGCTTAGCCTATCCATGAGCAATTAATATTTTTCCAACTGTTTAGATATAATTTTATTTGTGTGAAGTGTTTTATAGTTGTATTCATATAGTTCCTGGGTTTGTCTTAGCAGGTAGACTCCCAAATATTTTATATTTTCTACAGTTATTTTAAATGGAATTTCTTTCTATCTCTTGCTGCTGTTGTTTGTTGGTAACATATAGAAATGCTTATGATTTATGTGGATTTATTTTGTATCCTGCAACTTGATAGCATCTTCTCATCTGCAAAGACTGATAGTTTTGTTTCTTCCTTGCCTATTTTAATTCCTTCCTTTTTCTTCTCTTATTGATATAGCTAACATTTCTAGTACAATATTAAATAATAGAGGTGATAATGGGCATCCTTCCTTCACCCTGATTGTACTGGAAAGGCTTCTAGTTTATCCTCATTACATATGATAGCTTTAGATAAATGATTATTCCCAAATGTTTTCCCAGTGTTAAAATTCTGGTACATATTGCTTCTGAGAACTACCTTTATTTCCTAAAAGACATAAAGTATGGGGGAGAAGGAGAAGATAAAATTAAGGCACATTTTCTTTGCTCTTGGGTTCCTCCTGTTGTCACCAAAGAGCAGCTGATAAGCGGATTCAAAATCTAGGTTGAAAATTCCAACAGTTTCATATTTGTGATTATTAATTTCCTAGGAATATTTTACTTACTCTGGTTAAAGAAAGTCAATAGTGGTACACTCAATGAGCTAAGAATAGCTTTGATGGATGCTATGAATTTCATGTAAGTTACGTATGTGTGTCACACATACACACAAATACTTTTATGTAGTACACACTTAAAATTCAGCCAGCTTACAACTGGCTAGGAACAGATTTCAGCATCATATATTTAATACAATACACAAACTCCAAGCTTGAGCTGTAGTTAGGTTCTATGCTTTTGGAGCTGTGTAATAATACTAAGGAGCAAACTGGTCCAGTATTCAAATTTTTGCCTAGATGTGAGGGGAGCCATGAAGACAAATGCTAATAAACTAAAATGGATTCTTAATAGAATAAGAAAAACAGGAAAAATAGGGGACACAGACTAATGCTAACTTCCTATGAAGGCATACCAGTCCAAATGGTGGATTTGAAATGGTGTCAGATGCTTGACAATGAATAGGGATGTGTCCCAAGATTAATTTGTCCCCTTTTTACATATGTTTGCTTGTTTTGCAATAGTCTCATCATGCAAACTTAGGGCTGGTGCAAAGCTCTGGTGCGATTCATAGAATTGCTGCCAATAAGCTGTTTTTCCATTTCTCTCTCTTGAGAAAGAAACTTGGGAGTCTGTGGTGCAGTGTAAATGAAGCCTTGCCTGATCTGGCAACCAACAAGTTCTCATGTCTGAGCTCCTCCAAGATAAATCGAGAAGCAACTTCAACACCAGCACTACTATTCTTATGAAGGAGTGGGGATGGAAGGATACAACATTTTTCTTAAAGGGAAGATAATGGACAACTGTAGGGATAAGGGCAAAGTCAGACTGGAGGGCATTTACATATCTGGTGGCTGGCTCTGGAAAAGGAGAAGCAGGTGGTTGTAATAGACCTTCTAACTCATCACTATTAGCCCTATGTGGTAATATAGGCATTGGTTTAGACTGCAGCAAGAAGAGAAGAATAATCTGATGCTTAAATCTCTTGACTGACAGTGGGCAGGAAGACAAATGCTAATTAACTAGAGGATTTAATTTTTTAATTTCAGTTAAAGCAATTATTTTCTCTCCCCCTAGGCAATTTAAGAGTAAAGTAGATTTTTAATAGAGTAAAAGCTATAGGAAATATGAGGGGAAGATATTTGGGGGAATGAAGCTCCAAAGCCTGAATTATTGAGTATAAATTCCATGATCTTTAGTTCTTAGTTAATCTCCCCTCTCCCCCCAACTCCAGTAATTATCCACAGAAAACAAGCACAACACAGTAGATAGAAAGTTGGCCTGGGTTCAAGTACTCTTTATGACATACCCTAGCTTTGTGACTATGGGTAAGTCACATAAACTCTCAGTGATCCAAGAAATTCTCCAAGATGATAAATTGCAGATAAGTTGCTATCTTCATTGATGGAAGGAATTTCCACATTGGGAGTTGCCTATAGCAATAAATCGAGAATCTGGATGCTGCCTCTCCCCCACTAAAAGTTTATGAGTTCTCAGAATTATAAAAGGAGTCTAGCAAGATGCATTCCTCATTAGGAAACCAGTCACCAAGGTTTTAAAATCAACTGTTTAAAAAAATTATCATTATCATTATTATTATTTTTACATGCAACTGGAAAATAAGATATACGGGCACTGGGGTATGGAGATCCATCTTGCCCTACTGGAAAGTCGGAGTGGGGATGGGGGAAGATATAGGAGAGAGCAGACGGGGGGAGGGAATATACATGGGATCACTGTTTTGGGGTGGTGGGTAGGGGAAAGACAGGGAGAAAATTTGTAACTCAAAATCTTATGGAAATAAATGATATAAACTAAAAATAAACATAAAATTTAATAATAAAAAAAAGAAACCAGTAAGTTACTAGTTCCTGATCTGACTGGACAGGGTTAACACTGATACCCTAAATGACCCCTAGTAAAACTTGAGGATAACTTTGGCAGCTGCTCATGACCAATCATACCATTTAGAGTTAAGGGGGAGGTAGGAACAAGGATAACAATTTACCAAGGAGAACTGGGGATGTGGTTGAATTATCTGAAGTCACAGGTACTCCATCAGACCTTCTAGGAAGGACATAATTTGAGAGATAGGAAATCACAGGTGTTGGGAATTGTTCGCTATTGGGTAGAAAGTTAACCTCAGACGTCCCACCTCTGATATATACTAGCTCCATGATTCTACCAATGCACCTAACTTCTGAGTGCTCTAGGCAACTCTAAGACTGTCACTGCTAAACAGGTGACTTAAAGGGAGTTTTCTCATCTGGAAATTCCCTCTGCCAAGGAAAATCAAAGATCTAGTGCTTATACCAGGAAGAGAATAAGGGTTCGTGTAGATAGTATAGCATATTTTTGTTTTAATTAGAAATAAATCATAATAAGATTTAGTTCTCCAGTTGCCAGTTCTCCTTGAGAGTCACAGATGTGGTGAATGTCCCTATCTGTGTCCATTGGATTGAGAAAGGAAGGTTTCCTAAGTGATTTCATGATAAGTTCAATAGGGCAAGGTCAGAGTGAGGACTCCCATCTCCGTGCCCTTTGAAGCATTCTAACCTGAGAATACATCATCTCATTTCATCCTCACAATAATCTTGTGAAATGTGGTAGATGTGGTTATTTATCATTACTGTTTTACAGTTGAAGAAACTGAGGTTAAGTGTCTTGGTGAGGGATGCATAGCTAGTAACTGTCCAAGACAGGACTTCAGCTCAAGCCTTCCTGACTTCCAGGTCAATGTTCTATCTACAAGGGGCATCTAGGTAGTGCAGTGGATAGACCACAGGCCCTGGAGTCAGGAGGACCTGAGTTCAAATCCAGCCTCAGATATTTACTAGCTATGTGACCTTGGGCAAGTCACTTAACCTGGACTGTCTCCAAAAAAAAGTCACTCTCTGCTACACCAAATAGAATCTTTGATGAAGAGACTAAGAATATTCAAGTGGCTTGCCTGGGGTGATGCCATAAGTTAATGGGAGAGGCGGGATGAGAAACTGGTTTTCCTACAAATTCATGAACACATTTGTCCTGACTATCCATGGAAACCTGGTTTCAGTTCTTATGATATTTCCTTTATAAGTTTAGTGGGTCAAGACCCCCCCAGGGAGATCACAGAAAAGCTCTGAGGAGCCACTGAGATGGGCTTTCCAGATAACCAACTAATAGCTTGGGAATGGTAGTAGGAGTAAGTCTTTTGCATTCACTTCCTGGGTTTTTCCTCCACATTCCCTGGTTCACCAGCCTTTAAGACTGGTAGGGAGCCTGAGGCTGGGACTGGTGCTTAGGAGCTACAATACTTTTGGGTCATTAACCATAAGATAGCTAGTTTTCTTATTTTCTTCTCTTTTTTGGTCAGGAGGTATAATAGAGGGGTTTGGAGGTTCACATGGACCCTTGTGGATGACCATGAGATTTTTAAAAAGGGGGTCCAAAACCACTTCTGAAGAATGTGGAGTGAGTTTCTTGCTGGGAAACTATTTCTTGTTTTTAATGGTAAGTGATATCACGTGAATATGCTTAAAATGAACATTTTGGTCACATTTCCTGCTAAGTAACTGCTTGAGGAAATGCTGCCGATCCCTAGATGAAAATTGAAAATAATATTCATCTTCAGCCCTCTTCTCTGGCAAAGTCACTGGAAGTTTTTTTTTTTTCATGGCTCCCTTTCCCAAGGGGCAAAAAGGGCAAACCTGTGTGGCCTGAGTCATAGAAAGTAAAACTTTTGAAGGATTAAAGTGTTTGAACCAAATCACTCATCCAAGTTTTCAAAGGACGAGTGACAGGTTTTGAGTAAATGAGCATTAGTTTGCCTCTGGGACATAAAGCTCTATTGAAAATCTTCTTATGAAAAAAGTCTAAAATTAAATTACTTAGTTACATGATTCAGAGGTGGGGGGTGGGGTATAAATGTATACAACTTTGACTTCTAATCTCTTTAAAATGTGTTTATATTTGTTCATTTTATTTTGTGCCACAGAAAATCACTTCTCAAAATGCTAAGCTTTTTTCTCCACTTATCAATTTACTGTTTTCTTTCTCCCCACCCCCTGTTCCCCAACAGAAAACTGGAGCTCAGGGGAAGAGATGGCAGGGGAGGGAAAGAGGGGAGAAAGGGTATGGATGTTAGAAATTGAAGGCAGTACATAATTATAATACAACAATTACAATACAAGAAAATAAGGGACATTTTTTACTAGGAAGCCTTTGATTTTTTTCACTCTCTCCCCTCATAGTTTTTTTAAAATTCCAGGAAAACTATTAGATACCTCATTGGGCCCCCTACACAGGAAAGATGAATTTTTCTTTTTTCTTTTTGTTTAAGCACTTATGAATAATCTAATTTTGACTCAATTCCCAGGGGCACTGGGGTGAAACTTCTCTGACTGACATGAGTAACATGGCTATAAATTACTTCTTTTAAAAGTATATTTTGGATTAGCAGAAGGTCCTAGTCTCACAGAGCTGGTATGATGTAAAGAGTAAGTATACAGGCTTAAGTTTATTTTTCAAAATGCAATTATAGCTTAAACTTCCCCCCCCATTCACAAATGAAAAACAGCTATGAATATTCGACACAATAATATTAATCATATAAGCCTCCTGTACATAAGGGCTTATATTTAAAAAATTATCAAGAATACATATTTCACAAATCTGATTAGCATTCAGGCAGAGGGGGCGGGTCCAATAATTCACACTACATAATAGAAGCCAGCATTGATGTTTTACAAAAAGCCTTATAAATATCATCTCATTTAATGCTTATGACAGTCTTGGGAGGTAGGTACTCTTATTAGCCCCATTTTATCCAAGGTCACATAGCCAGTAAGCCTCTGAGTCAGGATTTGAACTCAAGTCTTCCTAACGGGTCCAGGGCTCTATCTACCATAACACCAAGCTGCCTCATCATAGGATCACTGATTTAGACCTAGGAGGGACTTCAGAATTATCTCATCCAACTTCCTCCTTTAAAAGGTAAGGAAAGAGGGCCAAAGAAGCAGAGAGACTTGGTCAATATCAGATGGGGTGCCAGAGTCAGGATTTAAACCCTGGACCTTTAACTTTCCCATCCAAATGTCTTTTCAACTATGCCACATTAAATAATGATTATAAAGTATATATTGGATATAAGAAATAACCATGAACAACATATTAAGCTTACGCAGGCACCACTTATGCTGAGTCACAAAGACAAAGGTAAATAACATTTGTCATAGTGTTCTAGCGTCTACCAGAATGCCTCACAAACCACTTTGCTTTTCTATCTGGCCTAATAATTCAATTCCACTTTTTACCGTGCATTTTTCTAACCCTAATTCTATTGATGAGGAAACTAAGGGCTACTGAGATAGTGACTTGCCCAAATTCTCAGAGATAGTAACTGGCAGAATCTAGGATTTGAACTTAAGTCTTTTGATTCCGAATCCAACTGTCTCCCCAAAGAGCCATAAGTAAGGCAAATGAAGAATGTCAGGGCATTGAAGAGAAGCTTTGGGGTAGATTTCTAGTGAGAAAATTCTTGAGTTCTTTCATCTGGATTCAGGATTGTAACAAGAAACTATTCATTAAATCAAATTAATTATGTTTGCCTATGATTGAATTAAAATGAAGGCCACAGTCAAAACATGAGTCCCATTGGAAGGGCTTTCCCATCAACAACCAGACTTGAACTAAATTTTGATTTCCTTGAACCAATCTGTATTTTGTTTGGCTGACAAAGCCAGGGTTCTACATAACCACTAAATTGACAAGTCTTAAGTTGCACATTAGTTTGAGGGTTGCCAATCTGATTCAATCACAGAAATTGCAACTATCTGGCTCAGAAATTTCAAAATTGAGTCAATAATTCAGGCAGATATTTTAGCATCTTCTTGCCCAACTGGACTTCCTGCCTCTTGACTCTACCCTCTCTGAACCATTCTTAACAAAGCTCCCTGAGTAATCTTTCTGGTTCATACCATTTCTCTACTCAAAAACCTTGAGTGTTATCCCATTGTCTACAAAAGAAGGTATAAGTTTCTGATTCTGGCATTCAAGGTTCACCACAATCTGATCCCAGCCTGCCTTTCTAGCCTTAATTGTGCAAATTTATGTCTCTTAAGTACCAGCCAAAATGGGATACCAAAAAAAAAAAAAAAAAAGGGATCATTTCTATTTCCTAATCCCATCTTTTCCTTTCCTGCCTTTGCTTATTCTGTCTTTTAAATCTATTATGAGGGGCGGCCAGGTGGCTCAGCGAGTAAGAGCACTGGCTCCAGTGTGGGGATGACCTGGGGATCAAATCTGGGCTCAGATACTTAGCACCACACCCAGAAATAACTGGCCATGTAACCTTGAGCAAGTTAATTAACCACAATTGCTTAAAAAAAATCTATTATGGATTTCTAGCTAATAGGTTTTGGAAACTTCACCCTTTAAAGCTTAACTCAGGTTCTATTTCCTTCATAAAACCTTCCCTGATCACCACTCTATCCCCTATATTATCTTTCTTCAGAATACCTAAGTGTACTGACACTTGGGCAATGTGTGACCCACTTGGGCAAGATATTGAACCTCTCTAGTCAAATTTTTGTTGTTTGATTAAAGTAAGTGAAGATATGTGAACAATGGCAATCCATTGAGCACTGGGAAGGATCCTAGATTTGGAGTCGGAAAACCTCGGGTCAGATCTCAGCTCTGTCACATGCTAACCTGTGTGAACTTAGACAAATTCCTTCTCTTGGGCCTCAGTTTCTGCAGCTATAAAACGAGAAGGATGGATTCAATGGCCTCTGGGATCCCTTTCAGCTTTGGTCCTAAGAATCCTGTAGTGTTTTCTGAATGTCTTCTCTTTTTCAGGGTGGGGAGGGTCTATGCACTCTTCATTATTTTTACTTGGAGCCAACTAGGTCCAAAGAACTCAGTTTGACCTTTCTTTTTGGAGGGGGGGAGGGAGAGGTGATTCTGAGAACAAAGCAATACCTGCTGATCGCTAAGATACTTTCAGGTGGCATAAAATTAGGCGATCTGGATCTCAGTGTAAATAAAAGCACTAGAGTTCAAGGGACTTTGAAGCCACCAGTGGTAATTCCATAAAAAACCTACAACTCCCCAAGTCATTCATTCCTTCATATACTTGTAAAATCTCCTTGATAAACTAAACAACTATTGCAAAAATAAAACTAGAAATAAAAGCAGTCTGCCTCATCTTCCTCCGTACCCCCTGCCTCAACCTCCCCACCCACACCCATCTTTCCAACTCCTCAGTGGGGAATGATTATTCTGAGTTACTGGAGAGATGATCACTTCTTAAACAACTGATTATAATTTATTCCACTATCCAATGCCCAAGTGAACATCAGGACATAATAAAACCAGATGCCTCCTAGTCTCTTCTAGGAAACCTGGTGGCATAGTGGATAGAGTGCTGGGTCTGGAGTTGGGAAGACTTGAGTTCAAAACTGACTTCAGACATTAACTAGCTTAGTGACCCTGAGCAAGTCACAGAACTTCTATTTGCCTCAGTTTCCTCAATTGCAAAACGGGGCTAATAAAAGCCTTGCCAAAAAAAAAAAACCTTGCAAGGTTGTTGTGGGGATCAAATGAGATAATATTTAGTACAGCATCTGGCACACAGTAGGTACTATATAAATGCTCATTCCCTTCCCTTCCCCTTGAAATAACATCCTGAGACTAACGAGACTTCTGCTGTTCCCTTCTCCTCCACCCATCTTTTCTGCTCACCCTCACACTACTTTGTCTTCTCTTCTACCTTACCTCCCCTCCTTGCCCTACTGTATCCCAATATGAACAGCCACGAAACCCCAGTCTTTCTTAAGTGACTACTTTGGGAGTGAGATTCATAGAATAGTTACACAAGGAGGGGGTCAGATTCAATGGGGAATATATTACCTTGGATGTACTAGCATAGAGAGAAAACAGGCGGGTCAATCGAATGAACCAAAAAGCATTTGTTAAGCAATCACGACCAGTCAGGCCCTACGATAAGTGCCGTGGCTGCAAAGACAGGCAAAAATAGGGCCTGCCTTCACATTCTAATGGGTAAACAGCATGCGCATAATGAGGCTCATACAGGACACGTGCAGCGAGGAGCTCTGCTGCCCAATTCTTCCCATACCATTTTGCGGCTGTGAGACTGTGGGCACCAGACTCTTCACAGCCTACCCCCTCCACTTTCCTAGGTTTGTTTTTTGACGCTTTATACCCCCTCCCTTCCTCTCCCCCGGTGCCTGTGACATTGGCTTCCTTGCGGCTCCTCACACAAGACGCTCCGTCTTCAGTCTAGGTACTTTCTCTAGCTGTGTCCCCCATCCCCCTCATCTCTACCTTCTGGCTTCCCTCGGGTCCCAGCTAAGATCCCACCTTTTAGGAGAAGCCTGTCTCAACCTCCCTTAATTCCAGTGTCCTCCTTCTGGCGATTGCCTCAAATTCATCTTTTACGTGCCTTATTCCTACACGTCTGCTGTATGTTGTTCCCCTCTCTCCTTAGATGGTGACTAGGGACGGTCTTTTTTTTTGCATCCCCAGGGCTTAGCACCATGCCTAGTACACAGCAGTCACTTAATAAACGTTTGTTGACTGACTGGTGAGACTTACCTTCTCTTGCTTTATTTTTCTCATTCGTAAAATGGGGCTGACAATTCTCATAATACCTGCCTCTAAGGGTTGGTATGAGGATCAAATGAGCTAATATAATTCAACACCAGCTATCGTTGGTTTTGCTTTTTGAAGGGCAATTGGGGTTAAGTGACTTGCCCAAGGTCACATGGCTAGTTTTTGTGTTAAGTGTCTGAGGCTAGATTTGAACTCAGGTCCTCCTGACTCCTGGCGCCCCAATACCAGCTATTCTTACCAGGTGTAGATGTAAAATAACACGACTTGATTTTTTTGCACTGGTCAGAGAGGGGTCCTGAAAGTGGTTCTACTTCCAACGCTCAAGTTTGAATCCTGAATAATGGCAGCCTTGCTGGGGGTTAAGTGCATAGGCTTTTATGGTAGACACAGCTTACCTTCTCTATTAAACAATACACTCAAACTAATCGCATTACTTTGTGGCCATGCCTTTTAAGTCAGTCACCTTGGAAAGAGGTTCTGATAAATCACTAATTCAGCATGCAAAAGCCGAGTGGCCTCAGACAAAAAAGTCCTGTTTGTTGTGTTTGTTTTGATCCTGGTTTTTAATTTTTTAAAAAACTTTTTTTTACAACTTTATAACCTTCATTAAAAAAAAATGAGTTCTTAATTCTCTCCCTCCCTTTTACTCCTCTCTCCCTCACTGAGAAGGCAAGCAATATGATATCAATTATCCATGTGAAGTCGTGCAAAACATATCTTCATATTAACCATGTTGCAAAAAAAAAAAAATCCAAGCAATAGAAAAACCCAAGAAACATAAAGGAAGTGAAACAAGTATGCTTCAATCTGCACTCAAGAGTTCGTGGGCTCTTTCTCTGGAGGTCGATTGTTGTGTTTAGAAAGGCAAGTTCATAGAAGAGACACCAGAGCAGTGAACACAAGTTTAAGCTACTGGGAACCAATCTGAACAAGTCTAGGCAGCCGGACTACCCTGTCATTTGCTTTGTGAATCTAGCTTCACAGAGTAGGCACAATGAGAATGTTTAATATTCCATAACTGATAAATAAAACCAGTGACTTAATCATGTAACCCAACAGTATGGGGAGTCTTACATATCTCGAAGATGCAGAACTACAGTCAGCCAAAGCCAAAGTTTCCATCTGGTAAAGAGTAAACTCTAACAAACAGGAATCAACATGTAAAGATAGCTTGGCAGTTAGGTGGAACAGTGAATAGAGTGACAAGTTTGGAGACAGGAAGATCTGAGTTCAAATCTAGCCCGAGACTTTTACTAGATGTGTGACCTTGGGCAAGTCATTTAGCTTGTATTTGTCTTAGTTTCCTCATTTGTAAAATGGAGGTAACAATAGTACCTACTTTGCTTGTGAAGATTAAATTAAGATAATAATTGCAAAGTTCTTAGTTCCTGGCATATAGTAGGTGCTTAATAAATGCTTATTTCATCCTATTCCATATGATTTTTGACCTACAAAGATTGCTACTTTCACCATGAGCTCTTTCCAGAAGTACACTGAGACTGATAATTTTTTTTCCTTCAGGAGCCTTGGACACAGAACTGTTACTACTCCTTCCTCCATGAAGAGAAGGGAGATGAGTGCTTAATGCCTCTTAAGCTGGGGTTCATAAACTTGTTTTTAAATACTTTGATAACTGTATTTTTTTTTGCATACGTCATGTAATTGGTCTCCTTTGCATCCCTCTGTGTTCCATTTTATGCATCTAAAAATAATATTCTGAAAAGGGTCATGCAGATTATCAGTGGGGTCTGTAACATTAAAAGATTAAGGATCCCTGTTTTAAAGGTTTTCCAGTGCTATAGTTCTTTGGTCTCTGGAACTACACAAGTCCTAACTTAAATAGTGCCCAACAGCCAAAATGCCAGACTATCCATTGTATCAGGCAGTCGATAAACATTTATTAAATACTTAATTTTTGGCAGGCATCATTCTCCACATATACTTAACACTTCGCTTTACTGAGTTCTAAGCATCAGGGATATGAAAAAAAAAAAACCCAAACAAACCCTACAACAAATAACATAAGATAGGCCCTGCCTTTGAGGAGCTTATAGTCTAATGAGGAGGACGACATGCAAATATCCATTTCAAACAAGAAATTCCAATTAAGAGGAACATGTGAGTGAAAACACAGAAGAAAGAAAATGTGGTGTATGTATGGGGAAGATTAAATAGTTTTATCTGTGGATATGGAATACATGTAGGGGAGAAGTAAGAGATAAAGATGGTGTCAGATGGTGGAAGATATTGAATAGTAGGAGGGGGAATGTGTACCTTCAACTGCAGGCAATTTGAAGCCACAAGAGGCTTTTTGATCAGGGGAATATCTAAATGCTTTCATAATATGATGATAATCAAGGTGAATGGGAATCCTCACCACTGTCTACCTGGAATTATAGTCAAATGGCATCCTACTGGCCGTTGAAAAGTATCTCAAAGGAGCCTCTAGCATTCTAGAAATCTCTCCATTAGGGGGGTTATGCCACTATCAGGATGATTGGCAAATGTCGTCTAGACCTACAGTCTAGAAGTACTTTCTTGTGCACAACTCAATTCAGTCATTTCTTTTTCTGTGCAACAAATACATTCTTATAAGAACCTCTGAGAATTCATTTTCTCAGATATGTTTGTAATCTTTTAAGCGGCAAATTGCATAAGTCTTTTATGTTATGACATTTAATTCCTGTTTTTCTCCTGACTCTGCCAAAAAGAATGAGGGGAGAGTCTTCATTATGACTCTGTCTCTCTCTTCAGAGATTCTGAAGTGAGCTTTTTCACATGAAGTCATAAAATGACTGGACTTTCAAGTTCATTATAACTTTCTTTGACTTTCTTGGGCAAAAGAAAATTATAGCATGAATTCTTCAAAGGTTGGGTTTTAGGTACTGTTTGCCTTCAAGCAAGAGGAGATAGATTTTCCATGAATATGTAGATGACATACTTAAAAAAAACACACACAAAAAAAACGAAAGCCAAATAATGTTAAAAGGGAATTTGGCCAGCTTTCCTTAGCTGTCTCAGAGATAATGACCTTGAAGTCGATATTTCCCCACAAAGATGATATAAGTTTATTACAACTTGGTTGCATCACCTGAAATCTAACCCCTGACTTGGAAACGAGGGCCTTCTGCTTTGTGAGGCCTACAAGTGAAAAGGAAATTGATGGAATTAAATCAGCAAATTATTTTGCAATCAGAGCCAACAGTTCTATACCCCTGCACAGCAGCTGCAGTCCATCATGAGGAAAAGAAGGGCCAACCTCTTCTCTTGTCCCTGCATCCCTGGTGGCCCTGACCTGAGTTTCGGGCTGCCCACAGGGTCAGTGATTACTGAAAGTCTGTGCTGATTTGACCATGCTGGGTACCCAGATGCAAAGAGGGGGGAAAAAGTATCGCCTGTATATTTGAAAGTCCATAATCTTATTAAAAAATCTGCATAAATGACTGGTTTTCCCCTCTCCTCACCTCTTTGAAGATGTTTTAATCTAAGGAAGATGAAGTTCAGCTTAGTAACTGGAAATGTCACTTTCTGATCAAATTAAATTTGCAAAGGTGTGAAGGATGGGGGAGAAGAGTCTTGACAAATGCGCATAATTATGGACTAAGGTCCCTGACTTTGTTTCTACATTTTGGCATTTAACATTTGATGGTAAATGTCATAGTAGATAGAGTGCTTGACTTGGAATCAGGAAGACCTGAGTTCAAATCTTGCCTTAGACCTTTAGTTGTGTGACCCTAGGCAAGTCTTTAGGCCTCTCTTGGCCTCGGTTTCCTAAAAATGGAGATCATAATAGCACTTATCTTACAATGTTGTTATGAGAATCAACTGAGATAACTGAGTTAAGTGCTTTGCAAATCTTAAAGTGTGGCATAAATGCTGGAAATTATTGTTTGTTCCAAAACAGTTTTGAAAGAAATGAACTAATTTTGACGACATTTAATACAAGGCAAAAGGCATGTTAAGCAGTCAGTTGGCACACTTGGAAGTAAATGTTTTAAATAGGCATATCTTCCATGCCTGGACTGAATGAGGCCTATAGTTCCTAGAATCATGAGGCCCATCTGGCATTAGGCATCTTTTAAAACTACTCTTTGTTATATCTTGTCAAATCTGACCCCATAATGATTAGGAAATGACATAAAAGACTGAAATACTTAGAAACAATTGCTATCTCTTATATTTCTGTGCCTTTTGAATCCAGGCTGCTCCTATTGATAAGAATTACAGTTGATACTTTTTTTTAAATTAAATTTTTATTTTTGTTAATCAACAAAAATCTGCCTTTTCTCCCTTCCTCTTCCCTTTCTCCCCAATAGAGAAAGGAAAACAAAATTCCTATTATAGACACATACAGTCAAGCAAAACAAATGACTCCATTGGCTATGTCTAAAAAAGGCCTCCATCTGTACTGAGTCTATCACCTTTCTAGAGTTGATTCTGAAATCTCTTTCTATGAATAGAGTATTGATAGGGATCTGAGGCACTTACCTCTAATCTAACCCAATACAATAATCATTATTAAGTGCCTTAATTTTCATTCCCTAGGGCTCCCTGAGAATGGCGGGATTTTTTTTTTTTTGGTTTTGCCTTGATATCTCTAGTGTTTACACAGTTCGTTGCACACAGTAGGCACTTAATAATGCTTATTAAATTGAACTATGTTCAACTTTCACCTAACAACTATGCTAAGTGCTGGAAATAGAAAACACATAACCAGACACGCATACTAACACATATTCTACTTCCTTTTAGAGTTGCCCTGCAGATAAAATGGAAAAATATATAAGAAAGTATTTTGAAAAGAAATGTATTAATGATATGTAATTTGGCATCATTAGAAACACCTGTGGGACAGAAAAGTAGAAGGTTTAGAGAGATGTATTATCAATACCAATGTAGAAAAAAGTACTTAAAAAGTTCAAAGGATTATATGAATTCCAGCTATTATTATTATTTGAAATTTGGGCATGTTATGAGAAAAATAAGGGGTTAGAAAATAACAGCTCCCTAATAAGTAGAGAGGAAAAGGTACTATTAGTCTAATTCTGATTTAGATCAAAACTTATGGTTCCAATGTAGACCCACCACTTCACAAAGAAGACATCTTGTTATCTGCAGAGATATTGCTGTGAACATCTCTCAAGGACATTTGCAACACATAATTAAGTCCTCTACCCCCAATGGACTTAAACTGTGGTAATATAAAACCCCTAAATTTCCAGAGATTGTAGACACATATTCAATCCCATGAAAGAAGAGTTTATGACACGCAAAAGTTTGACAACCACTGCCCAAAGGAAAAGTGTCTCATCGATGGTATGTACATTGATACACACATACACACACATGTGCATGTATGTACATATGTATGCACGTATATATTTCTTAAATTTGGCCCACTATACTAAACAATGGTCCCAAGTTCCTTCATGATAAAATGAAAATAATGGCAAGTTTGGAGTCAGAAGACCTTGCTTTCAATTCCCCTTCTACTATTGATTATCTGTGTGACCTTGGAGAAATTCACTTTGATATTCTAAGCCTCAGTTTCCTCATCTGTAAAATGAGGATGTTGGAATAGATGACCTATGGAGTCTCTTCCAGTTCTAAATCTATGAGGACAAATTTACATAATCTCAACTGGGCCCTCACTGCCACAAGGTAACCCTTGTACACCTTCCTGATTAGTTTGCTCTGCCATTCACCACAGTGGCTATTCCAAACCTTTTCATCCCTCCTCAAGTCTCCCACAGTATCCTTCCTGCTCCCCCTTTTAGGTTAGTATCTCTCTTCATACTTCCCTGAAAAATTAAGGTCATTTAATAAGAGCTCTCTCTTCTCCCCTCCTCCTTAAACTCTGAGCCCTCAGCCATTTTCTCTCATTATCTTCTCCTTCATCCCTGTCTTGCAAGAAGGGGTGCTTCCTCTTGTCAAAGCAAATCCCTTACAAGCATTCTTGATTCCATCTTGTCCAGTCTTCTCCAGTAGATTGCCTTCTCTATCATCTCCATTCTTATACCCAATCTTTTCCTATCTACTGACCCCTCTGTTCCCATTCTTTAAAAAACCTCTTACTTGCTCCTACAGTCTCTGGAGCTATTATACATTCCTTTCCGCCTTCTTAGCTAAACCCCTTGAAAAAGCAAAATACATTTGCTCCCTCCCTTTCCTCTCAGTTGATTCTAAACCCTCTGAAATCTGGTTTCAAAACTCATCATTGAACAGAAATTATTGTTTCCAAAGTCACCAGTGATCTCTTAACTGCCAACTCTAATGGCTTTGACTCAGTCCTCATCCTTCTTGATCTCTCTGAAGTTTTTGACACGGTAGACGTCTTTCTCCTTTGCCTACTCTCTCCTATCTGGGTTTTTCTAACCCTGCTCTCTCCTACCAGTCTGACTGCTCCTTCTCCTTCTCCCTTGTTGGATCTTGATCCAGGTCATGCTCACTAACTATGGGTATCCCCCAAGGCTATGTACTCAGCCCTCTACACTATTTTGCTTGGTGGTCTTATCAGCAACAAATATGTTCAGTTGTCATCCCTGGTAAGTCAATTCCTAGATCTATAAATCCAGAGCTAACCTCTTTCCTGAGCTCCAGTATTGTATCACCAACTGCCTTTGGATATCCTTGAACTCTATGCCCCATAGACATCTCAGGCTTCATAACAGAGCTCCTCATTTCCTGCCCCCTCTCTCAAACTTCCTGTTACTCACTACAATCCTCCCAGTGACCCAGGTTTGTCACGGTCATCCCTGAATTCTCTCTTGGACTGTTCCACTTATCCAACACGTTGTCAAGTTTTACTGTTCCTACCTTCACAATTAACCTCTCACATAAAGGGTGTCCCAAAAGGCTTAAGGCAGTTTTAAGCTTTCATAGCTAAAATGGCTGTATAACCGTTTCTCTGAATCACGCACCCTCTGCCCTGATGCAGGTTCTCATCACCTCATGCCTGTATAATTTGTAAATGCTTTCTGGTTAGGTTCCCTTGTTCAAGTGTCTCCCCTTAGCTACCAAAGGGATTTCCCCAAAATGCAGGTCTGTCCTCGTCAGATATCCCCCTCCCATAGCCAAAGTACCATCGGATAAGTTTAACTGACTCCAGAATCGAATATAAAACCCCTCTGTTTGGCATTCGAAGCTCTTCAAAACCTGGTCCCTTCCTACCTTTCCAGTTTTGTTCTATTTTACCACCCAACACGTGCTCTGTGAACCAACAGTAGGTGCCATTCCTTACACACGTCACTCCATCTCCAATTACCTTGCCATTTCACTGTCTGAACCCCCTGCCTGATATGCCATCCTCCCTCACCTTTGCCGACTCACCCTGATTGGAGACTCAACTCCAATCCCACCAATTGCAGGGGGACTTTCCCAGTCTCCAACCTCCCGACAACTACCACCTGCCCTTTCACTTCCTCAGTGCCTATTGTACACATCGCATACGCACATAGCTGCTTGCGGTTAGCCTCTCCCCTTAGAATGTGAGCGCCGCGAGGGTGGGCATTATTTTTCTGCCTTTCCTTGTATTCCCAGGACTTAGCACAGGGTACGCCATGTAGCAAACACGTCGGAAATGCTTCCCGACTGACCTGTGCGGTCCTATTTTCGCACACTAGTTCCCGTGCAGTAATTGTTTGGTGCTATATTAAAAGACCTCACTCACCATTATGGGACATCCCCACAGCAAGGCACTTCTGAAACCTGCAGTACTGACACTTATTTCTGCTTTTCTTATGAATCCGACAGTTCAGGTCGCAGCGATCATAGATCAGTTTCAAACGGATCGTCCTCCGGAAGAAACCCTGCAAAGGGACACAGAGGAGAAGCCCTTCTTACAAGGTGTGGAGGGATGCACGGTGCATGGTCTGCTGGGACACACACTGATTTGGTTATGTGTTCCCACCCCACCACTAACTTTCTGTGTGAACTTACGAGGGTCCATTTAGGTTAAAGACAGCAAAGGGAAACATAAAAGCAATAGACCAGGAAGTCAGGAGAAAGCCAGGTTTGGAGGCTGGTTATGTGAGCAGGAACAAGTCATTAAGTGTACTTCAGCCTCAGTTTCCCAAGCCACCAGATGGGCAGCTGGGTGTCACATTGGATAGAGCACCGGGTTTATAATCACGAAGACCCAAGTTCAAATCTGACCTTTACTATCTGTGTGACCCTGGGCAAATTATTTGGTCCTGTTTGCCTCAGTTTCCTCATCTGTAAAATTAGCTGGAAAAGGACGTGGTAAACCACTCCAGCCAAGAAAACCCCAAATGAGGTCACAGAGTCAGACATGAGTGAAAATAGTGAAACCTACTTGACAGAGCTGTTGTAAATCTTAATGTATTAAATAAATGTGACCTGTCACTACTGCCTCCACAGTCTTGGCCTTATTTGCTTTTAAAAAAAATTTGTAAAATGGTGGGTTGGATCCAGTGATCTCTAAGATCCTTCCAATTCTGTGTGTATGACCATATTCATCTGGTCACACAGGCCTAGCTCCATCTTGGGTCTCCATTTGGTTTTCAATCTGATCAAGAAAAGGTTCTGGATTCAGTGTAATGAGAATAAACCACCATGTAATCAGTTTAACCTCCCTGCAAATCATTTCAGCCACAGACCCCATACTTCCCAACTGCACTAAGCGGTCTGGCAGAGTTAGAGTGGTTCCATCCGAGGCCGTGATTGGGGCCAATAAAAATCCACATGTGGATAATTTTGAGGAATTCTCCATATTGCATAATTTCCTGCAGAAATTCATTTCATTTATTTATGCAGGAGGGCCCTGCCTTACTGTAGCCCACAGGCATAAGAGCATAATAGGGAACAACATGCAAAAATTGACAGAATTCCCCAAGAAACCTAGAGAGCCAAGATTCAGAGCGAAACTCTTGGACATTTTCAGCAGCTCTGGGGGCAGGTGAGGCTGGAGTAAGTGATTTCTAAAGTCCTTTCCTGTTCTAAAATTCTTTTAGTCCAATCCTCTTTATATTGGGTCTAGGTCTGGGATTTCATCAATTTATGGAAGGGGTGGTGAAGAAGCACTGTCCACTGATGCAGAATGGAGTGGCAACATATAGAAACATATAGTCTTAAAGATTTCTGGGGGCTCCTGAGAGGTAATGTCTACTATGTGCCTGGCACTGTGTTTATTTCTGGGGATGCAAAGATACATGAAATAATGTCGGGGACAGCTAGGTGATGCAGTGAATAGAGTACCAGTCCTGGAGTCAGGAGGACCTGAGTTCAAATCCGGCCTTAGACACTTAACACTTACTAGTTTTGTGACCTTGGGAAAGTCATTAACCCCAATCGCCCTGCCCTCCCCCCTCCAAAAAGCAAAAAAAAAAAAGTCTGCTTTTTGAGCAGGTAAGGCAAGGCAATTAAGATTAAGTGACTCGCCCAAGGTCATACAGTAATAAGTGTGTCAAGTGTCTGAGATCACATTTGAACTCAGGTCCTCCTGATACCAGGGTTGGTGCTCAATAATGTCTGCTCCTGAGGACCATATGTTATCTTAAGGAGACATCATGTACACAGAAGGATAAATTGTGTGTGTGTGTGCATGTACATATTTATTTATAACACGTACACAGAGTACACACACACACACACACACAATACAATGAAAGGTGATTTGGGGGTGGTGGCTCAGAAAAAAGCATAATTAGGGAGGAGCCAGAAATTTCACATGATGCTGGGAATATTTGAATGATCCCAAAATAAAAAAAAAAAAAATAAAAGAACTATCTGGCAGCTTTTAGCTGGCCAAGTTTATTTTCAACTGATGACTTATATGCATTATTTTTCCAAGCTGGGGTGAAGTGATTGACAGATGAAGTTGGTTGTTTCCAAAGTATTGGGACAGTAATGGCTGAAAATCTCTCTCTCTCTCCCTCCATCCCTTTCTCTTTCCCTTTCCCTCTCCCTCTTTCTTCCCTCCCTCCCTCTGTCTCTCTTTCTCTCCTATCTCTCTGTCTCTCTCTCTCCATCTTTCTCTCCCCCCCTCTTTCTGTCCTCTCTTCTTCCCTCCCTCCCTTCTTCCCTTTCTCTCTCCCTCTCTGTCTCTCTCTCTCTGTCCTATAAGAACTCCTTCTTCATGAACTTCTAACCCAATACTGATTCTGGACAGAAGGTCCTTCATATGAAAGGTCTGACACCCTGAACACTCCTTCACCTGGAAAGGACTTTGTGCCTTGTGGAAAGATTTAAAGAACATTCTTTTATTTTTTTTTTCTAATTTATGGAATAAAACAAGCATTTCTATAACACAGTCTAACAAAAGCAGAACCAAGAGAACCTTGTACACAGTAACAGAAATGTGGAGTTTTAAAAAATGGTATTCTACTTTTTTTCCAATTACAGCCATATTGTTTCAAGAACATTCTCTTATTTTTTTTTCTAATTTATGGAATAAAACAAGCATTTCTATAACACAGTCTAACAAAAGCAGAACCAAGAGAACCTTGTACACAGTAACAGAAATTTGGGGTTTTTAAAAATGGTATTCTACTTTTTTTCCAATTACAGCCATATTGTTTCAAGAACATTCTGTTTAGAAACCTCTTCTGCTTCTTGGAGGTGGTGAGGTCATGAAGACAGAGCATTGGGCCTGGAGTCAGGAAGGCCCTAGTTCATAGGCCTAGCCTGCGACACTCATTAATTATGTGAACCTGGGCAAGCCACTCTGCCTCAGTCTCCTCATTTTTAAAATAGAGATAATATTAGCCCCTACCTCACAGGGTTGTTGTGAGGATCAAATGAAATCATATTTATAAAGCACCTATCAGAGTGCCCAGCAAATACTAGGTGCTTAATAAATGCATGTTTCCTTCCTTCCTTCCTCCATGTCCTATTTTGATCACATGAATTAAAAGAATGTGTTCTCAGTTCAATTCAACAAACATTCGATGCCTACCATTTGACAAAGAAAGAAAAATGAAATAAAACTTAATCCTTGTCCTTAGGGAGCTTATAATTTAATGGGGGAGGGCAAAGGGGAAGAATAAGACAGATAAAATAAATTGGATTATGATTGAGACAGAGGAAAGGTCAGAGGATCTTGGATTTAGAGCCAGAAGGGAAATGAGGGCTCACTGAGTACAAATCCTTCATCTTAGAGTTAAGGAGACTGGAGGTTTATGATGAGGAACAAAAATGTTCAATGACTTGCTCTGGGTCACACTGCTCTCAAGTATTTGAGGTGGGTAGGATTTGAACACAGATCCTCTTGATTTCCAGTCCAGCACCCTTTTCACTAGCTCCAAGTGTCCTGAGCTTTGGAGAGGAAGGGATTACAAAGCTTGGGAGGATCAGAGAAAGCCTCCATGAAGGGGGACTTAGAGGAAGTGAAGGATTTTAATAGTTAATAGAAATGTATATGGGGGGAATCCATTCTAGGCATGGTAGAATATCTGTATAAAGGTGAGGAAGGAGGTGAGAGAGTCCAGTCCAAGATCTGAGATCGGTCTGAAAGGAAAAATGGTCAACAGATTGTGGAGGGCCTTGAATGCCTGGCTAAGGAATGCATATTTAATTTGGTTAGTAATGGGGAGCTATTGAAGGTTGTTGAGCATATGAGCTCCATATGCACAGGGAAGATTATTGAGGAAGCAGAGTAATGGGTGAATTATGAACAGAAAAGCGTGGAGGTGGGAACTGGTGAGAAGGCTATTAAGGTGGCGTAGGTAAACTGTATTAAAGGAGAACTTAAACTGGAGTGGTTGCAGTGGAAATGGAAAAGAGGAGAATGGTGATGGATCATACAGGAAGGAATCAGCAGGATTTGGGGAGGTGGTGAGGGAGAAGGAGAAGTCAAAGATAACCAAGCTAATGAGCCTGGGGGACTAGGAAAATTGTGGTGCTGTCAACCACAGAAGGGTCATTAAAAGGGAAAAGATTTATCAGTGAGGGAGATCTCTGCCCCTTTTTATGGGGTATAGCTCACTGGAATTCAGCTCCTCATTTCCTTGGAATTAATCTGCTCTTGTGACAAGGAAAAGGTCCTGGACTGTGAATCAAGAGAGCCTGGCTGCACTTTCTGCTCTATAAGCTTGGACAAGTAACAGAATGAGGGCGTCCTTTTCATTGCTGCCAAGAGGGAGATAAAGCCTGAAGCCTACTGACTGCTGTGAGCTCTGCTGATGGTAAATGGCGCAGTAGAGTCAGAAAGACCCGAGTTCAAATTTGACCTCAGATACCTACTAACTCTGTGACCCTGGGCAAATCACATAGTCTCTGTCTGCTTCAGTTTCCTTATCTGTAACATGGGATCATAATAGCATCTACCTCCCAGGGTTGTTGTGAGGAAAAAATTAGATCAAATTATAAAGCCCTTAGCACAGTGCCTGGCATAAAATAAATGCCATTTAAACGCTATTGTTGTGATGATTAATCTTCTTTTTTTTTTTTTTAAGCAATTGGGTTTAAGTAACTTGCTCAAGGTTACACAGCCAGTTATTTCTTGGTGTGGTGCTAAGTATCTGAGCCCGGATTCGATCCCCAGGTCATCCTGACACTGGCGCTCTTATTCACTGAGCCACCTGGCTGCCCCTAAGCAATTGGGGTTAAGTAACTTGCTCAAGGTTACATGGCCAGGTGTTTCTGGGTGGGTGCTAAGTGTCTGAGCCTGGATTCGATCCCCAGGTCATCCTGACTCTGGGGCCGGTGCTCTTACTCACTGAGCCACCTGGCCACCCCTAAGCAATTGGGATTAAGCCCGGATTCGATCCCAGGTCATCCTGACTCTGGGGCTGGTGCTCTTACTCACTGTGCTACCTGGCCACCCCAATGATGATTAATCTTCTAAAAATAATCACTCTAGGATTACTATCAAATGGAAAAAGGATTAGACTTTTTTTCTGCTTGACCCCAAAGGGTAGAACTAATGAAAATAGGTGAAAGCTGCTGAGAGTTAGATTTGGATTTGAGAAAAGGGGGGAAAATCTTAACAATCTTAATTACCCTAAAGTGGAAGGGTTGGGCAGCTAGGTGGCACAATGGATACAGTCCTGGGCCTGGTATCAGGAAGACTCGAGTTCAAATCTGACCTCAGACACTCACTAGCTCATGTGATCCTGGGCAAGTCACCTAACCCTGTTTGCCTCAGTTTCCTCATCTGTATACTGAACTAGAAAAGGAAATGACAAACCACTTCTGTTATCTTTGCCAAGAAAATCCCAAATGGGGTCACAGAGAGTCAGATATGACTGAAACAGCTCAACGACAATAACCAAAATTCTATATGACTAAGCAGGATCACAGAACTTCAATTCAGAAAAGCACAGTGGATTGAATGAAGAATAACTAGGTTCAAATCCAGCTTCAGTAATTAGCTGTATTATCATGGGCAAATCTACTCTGCCCTCTGGCTTTTTTCCTCATCTGGATGGAAAAAAGAAATAATAAAAGAAGACACTTTCCAGGGCTGTGAGGATTAAAGAAAAGAATCTATTTCAGAACCTTTCACAGCCCATGATATATGTGTCATGGTCATTATCATAATTCTTCTTCATTCCACAGTGGGGATAAATGCTTTGAAGATCCAAGTACCAATTTTTTTTTTTGGAGGGGGGAAGGTAGGGCAATTGAGGTTAAGTGACTTGCCCAAGGTCACATGGCTAATAAGTATTAAGTGTCTGAGGCCGGATTTGAACTCAGGTCTTCTTGACTCCAGGGCCGGTGCTCTATTCACTGCGTCACCTAGCTGCCCCCAAGGACCAATTTAATTAGCAATTTATATTCCTTTACAAAGTTTGTTTCAAGGAGTCATTCTATACTGTAGAATGTAACAGTTGGAAGGACTTTTAGAAACCATATAGTCCAATTCCCTCATTTTAGAGATGAAGCAAGCGAGGCCTCACCAAAAAATGTGGCTTGCTTGAGTTCAGAAAACTACTTAGCAGCTGAGCTGGACCCAGAACTCAGGTCTTCTGGTGCCCAGCAATGGCAGCCTGTCTACAGTTTTCAGTCTCTTTGTCTTTTCTTCCATAGAATATGCTTTTTGATCTTTTAATTTAATTTAATTTAATTTTTAGGGGCCAAGAGAAACAGCACTTAGTACACAGGGGACTTATTCATGTTCGGTTTGCTCCAAACAATGACAGGGGGTATATGTGCAAGTCATTGTATTTCTCTGAATTATTCTATTCCAAGAATATTTCCGTGAGTGATTATTGCAAAAGAATGCACTTGATGAAATGTAGCTGGATTGATACCCTTGTCAATAAGGAGAGAGAATATTACTCGTTTTAGATGGGTAGATAGAAGTTTATAAAATGGAAATGAGATAGTTAGATTGAATATTAGACTTGGAAGAAAATAAATGAGGTTTTTGTTCTGTATATTTTTCCCCAGTGGATGAATTGATGTTTTTGCTCTTTGTAAAGTGCTCAAAAGTTAAAGAATAAGTTCTTCTTTTTTTTTTTTTTTTTGCTTTTAGGAGGGCAATTGGGGTTAAGTGACTTGCCAAGGTCACACAGCTAGTTTTTTTGTGTTAAGTGTCTGAGGCCAGATTTGAACTCAGGTCCTCCTGACTCTAGGCCGGTACTCTATTCACTGCATCACCTAGCTACTCCCAAGAATAAGTTCTTTATGAAAGACATTTGCAATTGGGAAGACAAATGGCAATGCAAAACTCCTCATTCAATGGTATGGAAAGAGTAGATCTAGGTTCAAATCCTGTCACTGTGTTCTCTCTGTGTGACTTGAGTCAAATTATATAACTACTCGGGGGCTCGGTTTCCTCATCTGAAAAGTGAGGGCATTGGACTAGATGGCCTCTGGAATACCTTTCAGCTCAAAATCTATGATTCTGTGATTCCTTCCCCCAAATGGTCCCTATATCCCATTCTAGTGCCAGGAATACAACAACAACTGAGATTTAGATCTCAATGCAAAACCGAGACCAATGAGCTTATTCTGCATTTTAGAGCTTGAGAGACTTCCAAAATTTTACTAAAAAATAATTTCTTTCCCTTTTTCTCTACATTGCTGTATTATTTTCTCTGTACTTAAAAAAAATACTTTTCACTGTACTTGGCAGCCATTACTGTGGGTCTGTTTAAAGATTTCACGATAAATCCAGGATAAAGGCCACAGGTGGTCATGTCAATGTATCCCCTGAACCATCTCCCTCAGTGTGAGTAGAGCAGAGAAATGATCAGTAACATCTTGGAAGACAAAGACAAAGGAAGTCACCATTTTTACCTTGCAGCCTTCACAAGCATGTACTCCGTAGTGGAACCCAGAAGCTTTATCCCCACAGACTCGGCATTCGATGGCCATAAGGGAGTTAGAGGATTCTTCATGAGGCTTGTTGTAGAGCTGACTTTTTTCTGAATAATAAGGAGGGGATGGAGGTTCCACTTTGATAGCACCTGTGTATGGAAGAACATTGAGAAGACCAGGTTTTTAATTGGAAGCAAATGCTAGAGAGGGCAGAGGCACTGGGGGAATAATAGTCGAATACCAGTGTTAGGATTCCAGGAATAGTGAAGGTGATCCTGCTGTATGTGGGTAGTATTAGTCTTTTGTTACAGTATTAACATGGTCTTCAAGTTCAATAAATCTGGAGGCAGGGAAGCTAGCCTTAATATAGGTTTTGAGGATCTGGAACTCCTGGAATCTGGTCTTTGAGTTTAGGATGGCAGTGCATACTGCTAGAAAGAGTAAGGCAAGTCCCCAGTCAGGGAACTACAGTGCCAGGAAAATATTAAGTACTTGTTGGGGTCGGGGAAGGGGGAAGGTTGACTACTATCTTCAAATGAATGAAAGGTGGTCATGGACTTTGAAGTTGCACTCGTTCTGCTCAGCCTCAGCAGGTAGGAATAGAACTACTTTGGGTTCAGTATAAGGAAAATGTTCTGAACAATTAGAGCTATCCAAAAGTAGAATAAGGTTTCAGTCAGTGACTTTCATATCATTAAAGGTGTTCAGTCAGAAGCTTGGATGACTACTTGTTGGGAATTCCTGTTTAGTCATGAACTAGATTACATGGCCCTTGAGATTCCTTAGAGTTCCAAGATGTTATGATACATCTTGATAAGATTCTGCCCTTTAGATGTAGCTTGAAATCAAATTTACAAGATAAACCCATTACATTGGCTTCCCAGTGAGAATGGAGCAGATGTGCTTGACTTAGTGGGACATGAGACCAATTAGCTCCCAACTATTGTATTAGGAGAAGTAGTTTCAAAAATGATCCTTTCAAGTCGGGGTATCTCTAAAGAGTAAGCAATTCGTTACCTTTCTATCAATAGAACCAGGCCCATTAAGTGGTAACTTCAACATGTAACTAGAAGTCACATAGATAAATCTATCCAAGGATAAGCTAGAAATACAGGAAGCTAATGAATGCTCACCAATCCCCAGAAGATGTTTGTTAAATTGAACAAAAATGAGAGTGTTGCCAATTGCAGTCATGGCTTTATAAATCTGGCCTAGAAGCATACACATTTGCAAAAAAGAAAAGTCAAGAAAACTTACTTCATTTTGACAAGGCTATTCTAATAATATTCCAAAGTCATTTGGGAAAAAAAAAATACAAGGCCCAGAAATAAAATCTTCTACATTTATATTTGTGCTGGAAAATAAGGATTCAGTGAAACCTGTAGTATTTTCAAGATGAGTAAAGTGAAAATGGGAAACTTAGCACAGTATAAATAATAGCAAGTAAGAGATTTAATAAATACCAGAATCTAGAATTGTTCACTTCTTAACATCTAAATGGCTAAGGAAACTCAAGAGGCTAGGTCTCTAGGTTAGAATACAACTGGTTCTGTAGGCTGTTTGCTACTGACCAGAAGGATTAATGAAAAAGGTGTATAAAGGGAGTCTGAAAAATTAAGATCTATCTTAGGGCATAGCACAATGCCTGGAACCTCAGTAGGTACTTAATAAATGTTGATTGACTGATTATAAGAGAATCTGAGAAAGCATGGCCTTCCAGTAAGGATCAGTGATTTCAAGAGAAGAATGAAGTTCTGACACCTTTATCTTCTGTTTATTGTGGGAAGGAGGACATATAAACCATAGGTAAGAGCATATCTAATTCAGAGATTTATCTGGGTTAACAAGTTCCTTTCTTAAAATGATAACCCTATTTAAATACCTAATCTTAATCCTTAACCACATGGGAAAGTTAAATTATTTGTGCCTTCTAGAATTACCTTATTCAAAATTCTTTCTCTTCCTAACCCTGAGCTGAGATGATTTACTGGGACACCAGAAGTTCTGATGCCTGTTCTCTTGTGTCTATCTATGGAGTATGAAGTTCTAGATAGAGTCTGCCATAATTACTATCTGAGCAATGTTAAAAGTGAAAATAAAGTCCATACTTTGGCACTCTTGGAGTTTCAGGTCATACTTGTAATCAGGAATCATTGGGTCAGCTCTTGTGAATGGAATGTCTTCATAATGTGGGGTGGAAATGCTGGAGAAGTCAACAGTGGTGAAGGGTTTGATGTCAAAGGAGTGGGAGTGGTCATCCATGACAGACAGATCCATGGAGCTGATCCCAAAGTTGGTGGGCCAAAATGGCATCTCTGTGTCAACCATGGCAATGCCTGTAACCAAAAACAAGAACAATGAAAACAGGTATGAAGTTTAGAACTGAGACATAGAGTAAAGTACTCTACCAATGAAATGGCTCTATGGGAAGGGCAAGAAGGAATTTTGATAGTGATTAATCTTTTCTAGATAAATGCGATAATAGAAGCCTTATCTTCAGGAGCACTTTCTCAATACCATTTTCCTCATCTGAGTTGGGAGGGAAGAGGTGTTTTAACACCTTTCCCTTGTTATCTCAAGACAATCTTAGAACAACAAGGCTGTGTACAGTATTTTACAAACAATCCTGCCCTCATTTACTTTTAATGATTGCAATGTCTACCACTCCACCAATTCAGGTCATGAATAAAGAAAACAGCAACAGTAACTTCATATCCAGAAACTCCTTGGGTTTCTCAAAATTGAAGGCCCTAAATATATTCCCCAGGGGATGCAAAATATAGATTAGTGTTCTGCAACGTTCTTGAAAAGTGAGTATTATTTGCATGTTATTAAGTTGGTTCATATTTTAATGGTGTCAGGGAGAAAGAATACTATTCAGAAACACCTTTCAGGAAATCTCTTCCTAAGAGGGCTAGATTTGACCCAGTCAGTCAACAAACATTTATGGAATGCTTTACAATGCTATCAGACCAGAAATGTAGGAAGGGGCCAGATTATTACAAGCTTTTAGTGCCGAATAGGGGAATTTGCATTTGATCCTGGAGGCACCAAGGAGATCCGAGAGAGGATGTGTGTGTGTGTGTGTGTGTGTGTGTGTGTGTGTGTGTGTGTGTGTGTGAGTGAGAGAGAGAGAGAGAGAGAGAGAGAGAGAGAGAGAGAGAGAGAGAGAGGCAGAGAGAGTGAGAGGCAGAGAGTTCTGTATGCTTTAGAAAAGTAATTTAGGTAGCTGAGTGGAGGATGAAAGAGAACTGAGGCAGAGATACCAATTAGAAGACTTTGCAAGAATCCAGGTGAGAGGTGATGAGGCCTTGACTGGGGCAGTATTTGTGTGAGTAGAAAGGAGACATATGGGAGTCAAGATGGCAGAGTAGAAGCAGGACCTCCCCGCTGCTCTGGCTTCCACCTTCCCCAATCCATGTAAAAAGGGGACTCTGAACAAACTTTGGAGCTGCAGAACCCACAAAATGACACAAAGAAGCTAACCTCCTGCTGAGGACAGCCCTGCAGTCAGGCAGGAATTGGCTAGCGCAGCAAGCTCCACACCAAGGCTTTAGCCCCAGGGCAGGCCTGACCAGCCCCGGGAGGAGGAACTCCAGATCAGCAGCATCTGTGGCCATTTCCAGATTTATTAACACATAGATGTGAATGACAAAGTGAGAGGTCGGTACAGTTTGGACTTTGGGACCCAGTAAGAGGGAGTACATCGGCTTTTGCTCCTGGGGCGAGAAGCCGCTGAGACATTGGAACAGCCAGCCAGCACCACATTGCAGCTTCAGCTGCTGACCTGCAGAGTGTAGGAGGACCAAGCACCAGTCTGAGGGGTAATCGCTCTTGCTTTAACCTGCTTGGATCTGGATTGCAGTCTAGGGTGGAGGTCCTGGGGTGTGTGTCCAGCTTGCTAGAGCATGTGGAGGCCTCAGAGAAGGCACCCATCTAATACCTCCAGGAGCTGAGAAAACCCCAGCGTTTGGGATGAAAGCTCCCCTTTCTGGTGGCAGAGTCCTACTGGGGCAAAAAGCCCAGGGGTCAAGTGACTGAGGGACGACATGACCAGGCAAAGGAAACAAAGCAGACAGAAGATTCCAACATTAGACTCCTAGTTTGGGGGCAAAAAGGAGCAAAGCATGGAACAGGAGGAAGACAGTGAAGTCAGAACTCCTGCACCAAAAGCTTCAAAGGAAAATATGAGTTGGTTACAGGCCATAGAGGACCTTAAGAAGCAGATAAGAGAAGTGGAGGAAAAAGTGGGAAGAGAAATGAGAGTCAATAGTCTGATAGAGGAAAATAATACCTTAAAAAATAGACTAACTCAAATGGCAAAAGAGGCTCAAAAAGGCAATGAGGAGAAGAATGCCTTAAAAAGCCGAATTTGCCAGATGGAAAAAGAATCTCAAAAGCTCAATGAGGAGAATTATCCATTCAGAATTAGATTGGAGCAAATGGAAGCTAATGACTTTATGAGAAATCAAGATGCTGTTAAACAGAGCCAAACAAATGAAAGAATAGAAGGCAATGTGAAATATCTCATGGGAAAAACCACTGACCTGGAAAATAGATCTAGGAGAGATAATTTAAAAATTATTGGACTACCTGAAAGCCATGATCAAAGTAAGAACCTAGAAATCATCCTCCAGGAAGTTCTCAAAGAAAACTGGCCTGATGTTTTAGAACCAGAGGGCAAAAATGAGGTTGAAAGAATCCACCGATCACCTCCTGAAAAAGATCCCAAAAAGAAAACTCCTGGGAATATTATAGCCAGGTTCTGGAATTCTCAGATTAAGGAGAGAACATTACAAGCAGCCAGGAAGAAAAAATTTGAATATTGTGGAAACACAATCAGATTAACCCAGGATCTGGCAGCTTCTACACTGAGGGATCGAAGGGCTTGGAATATGATATTCTGGAGGGCAAAGGAGTTGGGATTAAAACCAAGAGTCACCTACCCAGCAAAACTGATTATCATGTTTCAGGGGAAAATGTGATCATTCCATGAAATAGAGGACTTTCAAGCATTCTTGCTGAAAAAAAACCAGAGTTGAATAGAAAATTTGACATTCAGATACAAGAAGCAAGAGAAGCATGAGAAGGTAGACAGAGAAAAGAAATCATAAGGAACTTATCAAAGTTGAACTATTAATATTCCTACATGGAAAAACAATAATTGTAACTTATGAAACTTTTCTCAGTAGTTGAAGGGAATATATATATATATATATGTCTATATATGAGGGTATATGGACAACATATGTGAATGTGTGTATATATGTTTACAGGTATACATAGATAGAGGGCACAAGACCAATTTAACAGGAAGGGATGATTCTTTAAGGTGAAATTAAAAGGTGAGAGGGGGATATAATGAAAGGAGATGGGGAGAGACAGAATGGGGTAAACTATCTAATATAGAAGAGGCAAGGAAAAATGGTTACAATGGAGGGGAAGAATAGGAAGGCAAAAGGGAATGGGTCAACCTTATTCCCATTGAATTTGGCTTGAGGAGGCAATGAAATACACATTAAATAGGGTATCTCACCCTCCAGGAGAGTACGGGGAAGGGGATGAGAGGGGGGATGATGGAAGGGAGGGGGGGGAGGTGGGGAGGGAAGTTGGAAGCACCTACTTTTGAAAAGGGACGGGATCAAAGTAGGGAATAGAACAAGTGGGAGGTGGGATAGGAGGGAGGGAAATATAGTCAGTCTTTTACAGTATAGCTACTATGTTATTGTTTTGCATTAGCCACACATGTACAACCTATACTGAACTGCTTATCTTCCCAGTAAGGGTGGGTGACAAGGGAGGAAGGGAATGAATCTGGAATTCAAAGTTTTAAAATCAAATATTCAAATATATATATACTATTATTAATACTATTTTACATGTAGTTGGGAAATAAGATATACAGGCACTGGGGCGTAGAGATCCACCATGACCTACTGGAAAAATTGAAAGGGGTATGGGAGAAAATATGGGAGAGAGCAGATTGGAGGAGGGGATATCCTGTGGGACTGCTATTTTTGGGCGGTGGGTAGGGGAAAAAGAAAATTTGTAACTCAAAATCTGGCGGAAATGAACGATGTAAATCAGCAGTTAATAAAGCATTTGAAAAATGAAAAAAAAGGAGACATATGCAAAATCCTGGGAAGAGAGAAATGACAAGAAATGACATCAGACTGAATTTGTAGGCTGGGTGAAAAGGACGAGCTGAAGGTGGCATTGAACCTGGGTGACTGGGAGGATGGTGATGCCCTTGACATCATTAGGGAAGGATGGAAGAGAGACCAGAGTGTATTCTTGGCTACGACACTTATTTGAGCAAATTATTTTGAGTTTCCTCATCTGTGATGGGGGGATAATAATATTTACACTGTGATTGGCTCTGAAGAAAGCATTTTGGAAATCTGAAAGCGTTCTATAAATATGAGTTATTATTACCCCCTAATATTTCTGCAATGTGGACTCTAGTTTTCTTAAAGCAGAATTGTATATTATTATTATTAAGGTCGAAGTTTCCTTTTAATAGCTGGCATTTATATAGAACTTCAAGGTCTGAAAAGCACTTTACATGTTATCTCATTTGATCATCACAATAACCCTGTGGAGTAGGTGCTGTTATCATCTCCATTTTACAGATGAGGAAACCGAGGCTTAGCGAGGCCATATCTAAACTCTGTATTGGGGTTAAGTGACTTGTCAAGGTCACACAGCTAGTAAGTGTTAAGTATCTAAGGCCAGATTTGAACTCAGGCCCTCCCGGCCCCAGAGCTGGTGCTCTATTCACTGCACCACCTAGCTGCCCCTAAATTCAGCATTCTTCGCACTCCGCCACCTGTCTTTTGAAGTATTTCCTTGAACAAACTGACCAAATGTGGGGCACAATGAGGATGGGTTGGAAACAGATGTCATAAGAACTGAGACTGATGGAAAATGAAAATCTAGCTTTGCATTTTTAGAAGAAACTTCTCAGGGAAGAAACTGCTGAGCCTCCAAAAGCCCTGGGAAGCAATGCTATTTAAATAAGGCAGAACCGAGCTGCCTTCCCAAGTTTTCTGCTTGGGATGTTAGATGACACATAGCCTTCTAAATCTCTGATGAGTAATCACTGCTGGTGAAATAAAACATGGAGGCAGGCTCGATTCTGAGCACTGAGCATGGACTTGTGACCCACTCACTGCAGTCTGTTAGACTTTAAACCTTTATATAAGAGGAATCTGTCTGACTTGGTTTGCTTAGAACCAGCTCATACTATTTAGGAGTGCAGCCAAAAATGTCAATCACTACAAATTTTAAATTTTAACTCTTTTGTCAAGGATTCGGGAAGGGGGCTGGCTTTTTTTTGATGCTCTGAAATTGAGGGAGGAGTGCCAGAGGCGGCAAAGAGGGCAAGGACGCCAAGGGGTGGCATTGTTAATAGCTACAGCAAGGTACTATTGATGCATGGGATCCATGGGAGGGACAGGGGTGGGATGGCTCTGCGTGAGAGGGTCTTTCATAGCCCTTCTTTGGAAATGTGGCGAAGCCCATGGACCTCCCCTCAGAATAATCTTTTTAAATGCAAAAATAAAAAGCTAGGGTTACAAAGGGAATTCAATGATATTGGAAGAGTTATCAAACCAAAATGAACAACACCCAGTGTGTGGACCCCAGGTAAAGGATCCCTGTCTTGCATTAAGTGGCAACAAACATATCCCCTGCACCTTCTCAATGATGAAAAGGTTTAAGAAAGAAGAGGAGACACTCCCTGACCTTGGTTGAGTAAAATATTCTATATCTGGAATGATCTGTGCCTCATAGTATCTGAACAGATGAGAAATCAGCAATATTCAAGAGGCACTTCTCCTATGTCATTATAGAGAGGACACAACACCACGGTTTAGTGGGAAAGACAACGGGGAGATAGCAGAGGCAGGTGTGGATCCCACTGGGTCCTAGACCATGTTCTTTCACTAAGTAGCTCCATGACCTTCAGAATGTCCCCTTTCTCCCTGGGAGTCTTGGTTTTCCTCATCTGACACCCGAGGTGGGGGAATTTCTTCTTGCTGTAACACCCCAAAATTCTTTGATTCCATCCTTATTTCAATATCATGAGCAGAGGACTTGTTCTGAAACGTTAGGGAACTGTCATGCTAAAATAAATTCCAATCAGGAGTCTTTGTGAAATAAACAAAGTGCCCAGAGAGTATTTATTTGAGAGAGAAAGAGAGAGAGAGAGAGAGACAGAGAGAGAGAGAGAGGAACTTTGAACATGCTACAGTGGTCCCAGGAGGAGATATTGGGCACTCACACTGTTCACATGTCTGAATGTCTACACAAACAAGAACCCAAACAACCCCAAGTTATCTGGATTACAGTGTAAACAGTACAGGAAAGATGAATGTGTGTTGGTGATGGTTTAAAGGTCATCTCTCTCTTTCTCAATGACATCCAGAGAAAAGTCAGGGAGCTCATCAAAAGACATCTCCTCTTCCAAAGCTCACCTCCACGATGGAACCTAAACCAGCAAAGCTCTGCCATTTTGATCCCTCTACCAACTCCCTTCAGCTTCCTATGTCTCCTCCCTACTCCACTGGTTTGCTAATTCATTTTGTATATGTAGGTATATATTTTAAGCCTTCAAAATACTGTGAGCTCAGTCTTAGGGAAGATGAACTTCACCAGCTCATGCCTTAAGGGGTAGTTTCATGAATATCGGGGTCAAATGTATTCATTAGTTCATGGCCAACCTTCTGGTGATGCACCTCTCAAAATGGATCAGAATGCATAAAGGGCATGGTGGAACAGGACTGTGAAGCTTGGTCTTTAATTGTTGGGCACTGGGGGAACCATTGACAAACCAGAGTCTTCCGCTGTGTCTTTGTACTAGGACCTAGGCACTGTACGTGGCACTTTATAAATGCACTTGATGACTGGGACTTGCTGCTAGGATAATAGAATTTTAAGTCAGGAAGAACCCTGGAGATCATTTAGCCCAATTTGTCAAACCTTTATTTCTATCAATGAGGAGGCTTAGGCCCGGAGAGTGATAGCTATCCCCATAGTTGTGAGGAATACAGACAGGATTTGAAGCCAGGGTTTCTGACATCTGTTGATACAGATCTGTATCATGCTTTGTCCCCAGCTCAGGAGAACCTGGCTAGGGATTGTGTTTTACTAGCACAGACTATAAGAAACTATGGCCACCCTAACACAGGCCTTTGCTGGAGCTATCCAAAGAAGGAGGAAGAATACCAAGTTTGGAGTCTGGAGACCTCAGCCTAAGTTCCAGCTCTGCTGCTTACTTACCTGTGTGACCTTGGGCAAGTAACCTGACCTCTCTATCACTCATTTTCCTCAAAATTGGACAGCCTCTGTTATCTTTTGCAACTCTAAAATGACCCAATGAACACAAATCTATTTAAATTCTAGGATTCTTTGTCTACCTAATTGCTGTTCAGTCATTTCTGACTCTTCATGACCCTATCTGGGGTTTTCTTGGCAAAGATAATGGAGTGATTTGGCATTTCTTTCTCCTGCTCATTTTACAGATGAGGAAACTGAGGCAAACAGGGTTAAGGGACTTGTCCAAGGTCACATAGCCAGTAAGTGTCTGAGGCCAGATTTGAGCTCAGGTCTTTCTGACTCCAGGCCTGTACTACCCAGTGGCCTAATATTCCCACTGTAATTTCCTACAGTGAATTGTAGTGACTGGGGCAGAATCACTGAAGTCAGGTTTAAAGTACATGTGCTAAGGGCAGCCAAGTGGCACAGTGGATAGACCTGAGTTCAAATTTAGCCTCAGGCACTTACTAGCTCTGTGACCCTGGGCAAGACTTCATTTTGTATATGCCTCTAAAATAGTAAAATAAAGTATATGTACTTAGGATCACAGAAACAGGATTTTACAAGTTGGAAGAGACCTTAGAAATCATTCCTAAGGGGCGGCCAGGTGGCTCAGTGAGTAAGAGCACCGGCTCCAGTGTCGGGATGACCTGGGGATCGAATCCTGGGCTCAGATACTTAGCACCACACCCAGAATAACTGGCTGTGTAACTTTGAGCAAGTTACTTAACCCCGATTGCTTTAAAAAAAAAAAAAAAAGAAAGAAATCATTCCTAGTGAACCACTGAAATGGTATCCTAGGGGAAAAGTATGAAAAAGCCAGGGTTGGAGGAACAGCTGGTTGATAACTAATATATTCGTTTAAACCATTACAAGTTTTAAAAGCATATTTAGTAGAATGGAACAGGAAACTGTGCTAAGTGCTTTTTACAAATATTATCTCATTTGATCCTTGTAATAACCCTGTGAGGTTAAGTGTTATTTTGCTGTTTAGTCCTATCTGACTCCTCATGACCCCATTTGGGGTTTTCTTGGCAAAGATACTAGTGTGTGGTTTGCTATTTCCTTCTTTGGCTCATTTTACAGATGAGGAAACTGAGGCAAACAGGATCGCACAGCTAGCAAGTGTCTGAGGCCAGATCTGAACTCAGGAACATGAGTCTTCTACGTCCCCATTTTACAGTTGAGGAGGCAAACAGAAGTTAAGTGACATGCCCAGGATCGCACAACTAAGTGTGTGAGACTGCATTTGAACACGGGTCTCCCTGATTCCAGACCCAGCACTCTATTCACGCTGCATTACCAGTTACCTCTGTTAGGTCTGATTAAGCTTAATGGCTTTCCAATAACAAGAATCAGTGCTGAATGTTATACATAAAATGTGAATTTGAACATAATTTCACCATTAATATATACTCTTAGACGGTCTCCCAGACAGTCATAGATGGTCTCTACGTTAGCTAGGAATAGGATACAATAAGAGATTTTGACTTTACTAAGTAGGTGAGAAAAGAAAACAATCCACCCTGTGCCCTCTAAGAAAGCATTCTTCCTAGATGGACATTTCCCTCCAACTGCCTCTTCATTCTTCCTCCTTCTCTGTGCAGCCCTTCCTCTTTACTCTGGGACATCCTGACCTAAACAGTATTACACCATGAACCGAAGTTACTGAGAGGCACAGAGATTCTCTGGACATTTTTATTTTATTTTGATTTAGAGAAGGGTCCAAGGAGCCTGCTTCTAATTTGGTCTCTAGAAAACATAAGCTACCGTTTCTTGCCAAACTGTAAGTCGAGTAGGTGTTTTCTGTTACTCAGTGCAATTATCCATGAAAGGACAAATGAACAAAATATTTGCATGAATAACAGGCCCCTTTCTCAGGGACATGTAACCATGTCTCAACTCTCCAGCTGGGCGACACTGAACCTTGTTGCATCAGGGCATTGCCCAGTGTTTCACAACCTTTCAATTTGTTTCAAGCAGAGAGACTGAAAATAACATTTTTTCCCCCTCCTTGCAATGAAGGGTATGGGTTTGTGCCATTTATTCCGGACCATCAAATTTGGCCTTAAGCTATATAATGGCCAATGAGCAGATTTTTCGCAATACACCAAGGTACGATAAATTTCAAGTTAACAAATAAAACAGATTCTCCAATCTGATAGGCACCATCGTCATTTGGGAGAAATTGGAAATGGAGGAGGGGATGTATGGAGAAGCGAATAGTACGTCAACCCAGAAATTAAACACCAGAATATTATGATCTGGTTCCTTGTTTCTTTGTAGGGAATAATCAAATTAAAATCTCTGACCCTTTTCTAATTCAGTATTTTGCCAGAAGCACCCAGTCCTGCACTTCCACACTATTAAAGGACGCATTCTTAGCTCCTTTGTTGATAAATGCAGAGTAACCTGTATTGGAAAGCTTTTAGTGAAATGGTCATTTGTTACAGGGGCAAAATTGCATGCTAGGAAAGAAAACAAACAAACCCAGCACTGACCCACACCTCCAAACCCAGAGGAAGTGACCTCAAAGAGTCACTTATTATTGTTATCACTTAATTAATTAGGAGCCACTGATCGCACTAATTTTCATTCCCCGGTACACTCACAAATTGGTTTATGGCCTCATACTCATGCTAGAGAGTGCACACTCATTTTCCAAATCCAATTTATTTTAGCTGCCAGTTCATCCAAACCATTCTGCTACATAAAATATGGCCCCGTTACAACCATCCAGCTTCTCTGTCACTGTGTGAGGTGGTACCCAGAGAATCTTAAGGGAGTTCAGAGATCAGTAAGCCCAGTCTTATCAACCTTCATGTGAGAAAATGGGGACTCCAAGTGACGAAACAATGGTTCAAGGGCACAGTGAATACTTCCTAGCAAAACAAGGTTGAACACCCAACTTATCTGATCTGGGTTCAAGAATTGGCCCTGCCACTCATGAAGTCCCCTTTCCTACTTCCCATCCTTATGAACTACATACACTTCTAGCTGTTAGTGCTTCTTCCTAAGTCAACTTTCTATCTACTCTGTATTTATCTTCTGTGTACTGATTTCTATTCTATGTCTTCCCCATTAGAATGTAAACTAATTACATAGAAATTAAATTATAAAAGAATACTTTCAAATAATATAACCGTATACAATGTATTATATAAGTTATTTATTATTTTAAAATGAAAAAAATTAAAAGTTAAAATTAAAATGATGTAACCCTATACAATGTATTTATATAAGTTATTATTTTAAAATGAAAAAAATTAAAAGTTAAAATCAAAAGCTCAGAGAATGGGAGCATTTTGATCAATTGATCTTTCTGGTTAACTAAGGGTTGTATCAATCTCTTTTCCTTTCTTAATAAGTACAGTATGATATATTACATCTAAATTAGATTCTGTTCCATCTCCCACCTCCATGAATTCACAAGTGACCACATCCTGTGTCAACAATGTGCACTTTCTTCATCTCTGCCTCTAAAAATTGTTATGCTCCCCTAGGCTTCATCTCATCACCTGGTTTTTTCTTATCCCTTCAAGTTAATTTGTATTTATCTGGGTATAGGTTGTAACCCCCCAGGAAAGGATAACCTTCTCCAGGGGAAGAGCTTTGGGGTTTTTGTCTCTGTCCTTGGTGTCTAACACAGTGTCTTGCTGAATTATACTGAATGAAGGAGGGCTTTCCAGTACACTTAAAAACCACCATTCTAAATACTATTCTTGGTTTAGTAGCCATATGTATTATTGTTGTTGTTGTTCAGTCCTGTCTGACCCTTCAGGATCCCATGTAGGGTTTTCTTGGAAGAGATACTGAAATAGGTTGCCATTTCCTTCTCCAGTTCATTTTACAGACGAGGAAACAGGCAAACAGGGTGAAGTGACTTGCCCAGGGTCACACAGCTAGTGAGTATCTGAGGTTGGATTTGAACTCAGGAAGAGGAGTCTTCCTGGTCCCTGGTCCAGCGCTCTATCCACTGTGCCCCCTAGCTACCCATAAGTATAGCCATGGGCAGTTATGTGGCACAGTCTACAGTACGTTGGATCTGTAGTCCAAAAAATCTGAGTTTAAATCCTTCCTTGCATACTTACTAACTCTAAGTATCCTGACTCTGGGCAAGTCACTTAATCTGTCTGCCTCAGTTTCCTCAACTGTAAAATAGGGATAATAATAGTACCTACTTGTCAGGGTTGTTATGAGGATAAAATGAGTGAATATTTATTTTAAAAATGCTGCACAAATACCACTCATCATCCTCATCATTATCGTAATAATAATATAATAATATTATTATTATTAAAGAAACAGGAGATAGCATTGAATGTGTGCTGCTGTCGGTGTAAGCTAACAATTAAAACAGTTCTGACATTAGCCAGTTACGCTTCTGCCCTTTATACTCTCCCCTCCTCTCCCCACCATGGAAAAGAAGGAAAAAGGCAGAAAGGGGCCTAAATGACAAATAAAGGGTTTCATATTATCCCAATGATTTCAATATTAGACTTCAGGTCTTCAGCGTAGTTACACACAATAAAAACAAAACAAAACCAAACCTGATTCAAAGGTTCACAAATTGCATTCTCCACTGCCAACAAACAGAGGGATGGACCTTAGAGTTCAATGAATCCAATTCTTTTAATTTTTGGATGAGGCAACCAAGGCAAAGAGGAAAATCGACTTGGAAAGGGTCCAATAGTTTGTGGTGTTTCTCTGCCCGGTTGGTTCTTTCTCTCCAATAGTACTTGCTCACACACATGCATGCATCTTCATGTGTATACAAACACACATACATACATACATACCCACAAGCATATGTGCATATACATACATATGCATACATATTGTGTAAATATATGTATGTGTGTGTGTATATATATATGCATGTATAAGTGTTCTGTGAGTATGTCAATGTAACTTGTCTAACAGGTGGAAAACTCCTTTTTTGGAGACTAGACCTATGATTCTATCAGTGTAGGGAACTTCAAATATAGTAGCTGTCTATAGCTTAGAACAGGGGTGGGGAACCTGCAGCCTCAAGGTCACATGTGGCCTTCTAGGTCCTTGGGTGTGGCCTTTTGACTGAGTCCAAGTTTTACAGGACAAATCTAAGGGGATTTGCTCTGTGAATTTTGGATTCAGTCAAAGGGCTACTGTTGAGGAGAGCTGGCCCTTGTGGGAGTAGGGGAAGCAAAGGAACCAGAAAGGCCAGCTCTGGACTTTTGACCAGGATAGACACCAAAACCATTTGATACAGGTGAGAGTCAGCCCCAAATTTAAAGATCCTAAGAAATGGAACTTTCACAATCTCCCTTGTTCATCCATTCTCAGATTAAACAACTTTAATTGTCAGAATAGTCTTCATTACATCTAAAGTAATTTTTAAAAAGTTAATTTTAAACATCACTGAAGCTTCCGAATTGCTCCCCAAGTCCCAAAAGTATTCTGCCTTGTAATAAATAAGATTGTTAAATCATAGGAGTATTTTCTGTGTCAGAAAAGGTATGCCCGAATCTGCGCATCAAATACTCCACACCTCTCTCCCAAGGGGCAGGAGGCATGCTTCACCATCGGTCCTTTGAAATCAAGATTAGTCATAGTATTAATTAGAGTTCTGAAGTCTTTCAAAACTTCTGTGTGGTTCTTCTGTAAATTGTTCACTTACTTCACTCTGTATCAGTTCCTAGAAACCTTCCCAAGTGTATCCTAATTTCTCTGAGTTACATTTTATTCTCCCTTACCCTCTACTCCCTAAGTCAATTGCTATATTTTTCATATATGCCCTTTTCCATGTATTGTGGGACCCTGAAGACTGTTATTAAGCTACCCTTCAATCATGTTTTATATATGGAATAGTTAAAGCCAAGAAATTATTTTGATTGAAAAAAAAAAAACAAAGAGGAAGGTTTCAAGCTTTTAAATTAAGTTCTATGGAGAAGCAGTGAGTAAAACGTTCTCTTAAATGCTCATTTTAAATGCCAAGGAAAATTAGCAGGATTCCTAAGACTTTTGCTTAAAAGGAGCAAAAATATTCTGAGAATATTTTTACAAGCCTGTTAATGGGAATTGCTTCCAACTAATGGGAAAGCAATTATTCTTTCATATATATGAAATATAAAAATACATATATGAAATACTTATACGTATAGGAGGAGGTCAGATTAAATATTCTTGATGAATGATAAGGGTTATTTAATTGAAAATTTATTCAAATAAAACAACTTCTTATTTTTATTTTATCAGTTTCTTTTCTGATGGCAAAGGTTTCTATTAGTCAGAAAGAGAATTGGGTCACAGAGGGAGAAATGAGATTTGGACACCATAAATTTTAAAAAGGATAGAATTCTTTGGTACATGCATTTTCCTTCTACTGTATAAGAACACTACAATTTCATACTCTTTCCCCTTTACAGTATTGCAGTACTGAGAAATCTAAATTCATTGGTTCTGCAGCTTGATTTCCCCTATGTGTACTTGTGAGCCTGGTTTTGGTGAGAGCCAAAGAATTCCAGCATACATTGATGTATTAATTTCTTTCCATTGAACCAGAAGGCACTCACTGCGAAACCTCAAATTTGGTTTTCTTCAGGGCTTACTGAATGGTTCCCAGATCGCAACTCTGTTTTCACGCTTCCTTTGACTGCAGTTCATTTGGCCTAGGCACACGTTGGCACGAGTAGCCTGCTAGTCCCTGTATTGATAACTTGCACAATGCAATCCTGGGGCCTTAAACAAAACCCAAAGATTAGAGGATAATACCTTCATGCATGTTAATTTCTGCCTCCTTAGCTGGAACTTCATGCCATCTTTCCCATGACAGGCAAACTAGATTAAAGGCTCGTTCTCCTGCCAAAATTCATTTTCTGTATTTCTAAGAGAAGGCAATCCAAATCACCTAGAAAGGAAGGAGGTTTCCTGTTGCCTGTGGAGGTAGTTAGCTGGTTTATACCACTCCCTTTACCCCTTTTCTTTGAGAATGCACTTGTCCTGAAAGAAGAATAAGATCTGAAAGATGTGAAAAGAAATTGGAATGGTTTCATCTTTCAACATATCTGCCACAATGGTCTTCACATGTTCATGGCAGAAGGGGGCAAAGTGGAGAGAGAGGTGGAGGGAGGAGGGCAAGAGAGAAAGGCATTGTAGAATAGCTTGCACCTGGCTCAGAAATGAGGAAGAGGAATGAAAGTCACTTAAAAAGGAACCAAAGAAGGTGCTTTCTTGTCCTCCCCTCTGCCACCTTAAGTGGCAAAAGCTCTGGGGCAGTTGGGCAGAGAAGAAAATTGGGAATAAAGCCTTAGAGAAAGAAATGAAGCCAATGTCATATGGAGTTGTTTGGGAGCACAGGGCCACTGTCTCAAGGTCTGTACTGAGTCTAGCAAAAGGATATATCATCCTTTCTCTCCCCCAATCTGAGCCAAGTTGCTACTCTTTGAATGAATGACCTTTATGGGGACAATAGCCTTTAGTAATATGAACAAATACTTTCAACACAGGTAAAGGATACTTATTTGGACACTCACTGGTTCACAGGCTTTCCTGAGCTATGTCATGGATGTGATATTAAAATAATAAACTTAACCTTGAATAGCTGGGTATTTCTACCACCAATGCAGATTCAAACCCCACTATGCCTTGGTAGAAGGTTCTACAGGTATAAGTATTCATTACCTAGTGGACAACATTCTGATGTTGAGAATCTTTGACCTGGGCATGACTGTTTCTTGGAAGACAGATATTCAGTTAGGTTGTTGGACTGGAAAGAGTAGGGGTGTCTTGGGCAGAAGCTGTCAGAATTTATGTTCCCTTTGAGAAGCACTAAGTCTCTCTCCCCAAGATGGTGAGCATAGGAGGATTTTAATCTTCAGACATACTCATTTAATAGTCATGAGTCCATTTTAGGGCCAGCAAGAATGAGATACTGTACAACAAACATGGATGCCTTTTCTTTGAGGATGGGTAACAGGGAGCAATAAGGAAATAATAAAAGTTCTAACAGTGTTGAAAAGCTAGATAGACCCTAGTTTAGCAGTCTGAAAGGGAAAGTAAGAAGGAAATTGTGAGCAAAACCCAGGAAGAACATTTGGGCCTGGAGTAGTACAGGAGGAAGGTCATTGTCTTCTCTCACAAAGGAGTATCGAATGAAGAGAGAGAGAGAGAGAGAGAGAGAGAGAGAGAGAGAGAGAGAGAGAGAGAGAGAGAGAGAGAGAGAGAGAGAGAGAGATGAATGAATGAAAAAGCACTTAATTATGTGCCAAGCTCCTCACTAAGTGCTGGGGATAGAAATACAAAAACAGAGACTGGAATTGCCCACAAGCAGCTAGCATTCTAATTGGGGAATTAATGCATATTAGGGAATGGTGGCCAGGTAGGAGTGCTTTGGTCTTGAGTCTAGAAGGTAGATCCCTCCACAAAATCACCTCCTAGAGTCTGTCTAGGACCTAGACGTTTCTGGCTTTAGGACTGGGAGGGAGGGAGGGAGGAATAGGGCTTCATCTGTGGAGGAGGGGACACATCGGGGCTGGGGACAGAGAGCTGAGAGCAAGAGGAGAAATTCAAGGGGCACAGGGCCAAGCTACAGTGGGAAGGGGCCAGCCACGGAGAGGGAAATAGACTGGAGAGAACCCACAACACTCAGGCTGGAGATAGACACGTGGTACCAGAGTGTGGATGGTCTGGGGTATCTCCTTGCATTCATTCTTTGGCTTTCACTTGGAGGTTGTTTTTTAAAGGTTTTTTTGTGGGGTGAGAGGCCCAGGAACACCTGGCCTAGGGGCCAGAAAGAGAGAGACAGAGATAGATAGAGGGAGACAGACAAACGCAGAGGCAGAAAGAGAGAGAGAGAGACAAAGAAAGACAGATAGAAGAAGCGAGAGAGAGAGAGAGAGAGAGAGAGAGAGAGTCCCATCCAATAGAGTTAGCAAAGGTGTTTTTGGAAGGCAGATTTCTTTCAGAATTCTTTGCATAAAGTTGAATTTGATTAAAGTGAATTTATGTAAAGGTAGAACTATATCCTCAAGCAGTTTCCCCCCCCCCCCCCCCCTTAGAAGTATAAACTACTAGAGGAAAGGGATGGTTATACTTTTGTCTTGGCATTCTTGTGGTCCCCCTATAGCTCCAGGCCCAGGGCTTATTGATTGATTATCAACCACAGGGCTTTAATACACTAAATTGATGTGCAACCAGGGTCCCTTGAATCAGGGCTTAGGGGTATGTGAAAAGTCTAAGGATTCATATTGTACCTTGATGAAAGAGGATATATTTAGAATTAAGAAAAAAATGTAACTTCAAGTCAGATCTATTGGCTTTTATATGTAAACAGCTATATTTTAGAAGTAAATATTCAACAATATATTTAAGGTAAGAGTCTAAATCAAGAGTTTCTTTAACATTTTTGTGTCACAGACCCTTTGGGCAGCCCAGTACAGTCTATGGACCCATCTCAGAATGTTCTGAAATTCATACAATGAAATACAGAGGACTACACAGAAAGCCAAGTATGCAGTTATCCATCTATCATTCTATCACTCTACCTACCTATCCACCTACCTACCTACCTATCTAAAATAAAACAAGTTTAAGGTCCCCAGATACAGCATTCCTGTTCTAAATGCTAATGCCTATACCAAGTCTATTTTTGGATCAGTCAATAGTGTTTTGAGATGCTTCATTTATGCTGAATAAGTTCAGAGGATTACATCCTTCCATCTGACAAATTCTATGGTAAAACTAGCTGTTCTTCATATAAACATATTATTCCCCTTTATAAATCATTATGAACATAAATAAGACTTAAATGAACATATTAGCCTGGTCCCTTCCCTTCCCTTCTCTTCCCCTCCCTACCCCAAATGGAAGGCTCACTGCTATTTTTTAGTGTGGGTAATTTCTTGCCAGCAGCATCCAAACCTTCAAGGGTCCCAGACTGGATTTCTAGCCTGAGCTACCTTCAAGGGTCCCAGACTGGATTTCTAGCCTGAGCTACCCTTCACCCAAACTCAGGCTGCTGGCCATAAAAGGGAGAACCAAAAGAAAAAAAAAGCAAATGGCTTTGTAGAAATCCACCCCTGCTATGAAAAGAATCCCATGCTTTATATCTCATTGGATGAAGAGGCTCTTCTCAAAATTATTTTGAAAATAGAGAGAAAAAAAGAGGAAAAAAACCCCCCAATAACACGTTTTTCTGCACCGGATCAGACAGCAGGAACCCTTGAGTAGCTGAGGCTCGAAATCCAGTTTGGGGCAATAAAAACACGCAGCATTTCCTGCCTCCCCTCCCTTTCTGTGTAAAGCTAAGAGATCACACTGCCCTTATCAACCTAATTTAATCAGTCAGTAAATGGACAGAAAGGATTGGGCACCTTTATCATGCTTAGGAATAATATCCTTTGTCCGACCACTAGTCCTGATTTTTCCTTTGAAAAAATAAAGGTGATAGAATAGAAGTTTAGAGGAAAAGATGGAGCCCAATTAAAGCTTCAGGAACCAAAGAAGTCTTAGCATTCAAGCAGGGTACTGGATGATAGGAAGAACTTAGATGGTTGGGAGGCAAAGGAAAACATTAGGCATGGTCCAGAAGGGCACATGTGTGGGGTGTTCTTGGGCTAAGGAAGATATAGAGATAGAGATAGACATAGATTTATTAGCCTCTCTAGAGCAGAGGAGTTGATTCTGGGTAGTGGCAAGAAATTAGATGGCATAAAAAAAGTAGAGCATGCATATTAAAGCTACTGAAATCCACACAGAGTTGAAAGGTTTCTCAGGGCTTAGCACAATGCCTTGTACATGGAGGGTGCTCAGTATTGGTTGACAGACTGATAATGAAAACAGTGTTTGACAAAGGTTTATCTACACAGGATGGATTGGAAAGAAGGGTGGGGGAAACCTGTACTTAGGCAGGTTAGCTAGGAAGCAACTGCAATAACCCTAACATGAGGTTATGAGGGATAATCCACATGCAGGTAATTGACAGTAAACTGTACTCAATTTATAGTGAGTACCATCTACCACTTGTGGGAACCTTCCGCATTAGAATCCTGGGCTGGCAATTCCTTGCTCATATAAAAATCACATGGGTATATAACTGTGTACTCAGGTAGGCATTTGGCCCTAATTTTGAGGTCACCAGGGGTGGATTGCAGATGCAATCAGGTACGTACACAATTTCTGTATCTCTAATTTGGTGCAGGTGCAAAACTGCACCCACAAGAAGAAGCAATCTGGTGGACGCTTAGAGACAAGTTGGCTCTATTTAAACGAATGTGAATCACCCTTTACCAAAGAGTCTTCTATGACTGTGCACTATTGTGCTGAGGCAACCAAAGGACACGTTCAGCACTTGATGGCCTCTGGAAAGAAACACTAGTAGGTGACCTAGTGCAGGCAAAGACAAGTTGTTTCTGGAGCGTTCTGTTGCCTTTACTTCCCAAATAAGCAAAGCTTTCTCTTTCCTGGAAAGAAATAAGCCCTCCTCCCTCTCCCTACTCCTTGGCTCCTGCAGATTCATAGGTAAAACATGGGGAAACACTATGAAATCCTAAATATGAAGGATGACCAAAATATGACTTCAAGACAGCCTGGCTCTGTAGGAGGTATTTTGTCAATAACCCTCTTTTTGCATACAAACAAGCATTCTTTAAATGGTTGAGGGTTTTTTCTTTCTCTTTTTTGGAGGGAGAGGGTCCCATCCTGTGGGAACTACAGGGAACTGCCAGGTACAGACATTCTCTCTATCAACACAAATCAGTGCTTAGGGTCTTCCAGGCTCTTGCCTGAGGCGCTGAGAGGGACGTGATTTGTCTAGGTTCCCACAGCCAGAACGGGTCGGTGAGGCCAGCCTCACACTCAGGTCCTACTGGTTTCAGAGAAGGCTCTCCAAGCTGCCTCTAGAATGTTCCTTTATGTTTCAACAGTCTGAAAGGCAGTGAGAAGAAACAAAGATAGAGGAAGGAATAGTTGTCCTGGGAGAATTCTAAACACGCACTATTTGTTCTGTTCTCTAAAATGGTAGTCACAAAAACATAGATTACTCACGAGTCACAATAATTCTCACAACACTAAAAAGTTGTATACACGTATGTGTTAACTCCTGTTTTTTTTTAGTAAACTAGGTGTCATTAGACTTAGACTTGAGTTATTAAATGTATGACCCTAAGCAAGTCACTTTACCTATCTACCTCAGTTTTCCCAACTGTAAAATGGGGAGAGTAATTTGTAAAGTGCTTTGCAAACCTTTAAGTGTTATATTAATTATTAGCTGTTATTTTACAAATGAGGAAATTAAGGCTCAGTGAGGTTTTGATTTGCTATAATCATGCAGCAAAAGTATCATATTCAGGTCTCCTAAATCCAAGTCCACTGCTCTTTCCAAAAGGTCAACTAGTACAACCCCATAATTTGAAGATCTATAATCCTTTAGCTGTTCTTGTCTAATTTTTCCATTTGACTTGGGTCAGTAATTAAGTGGAAATGAAACAAGGTTGGCTAGTTGGCTGATCTCAAGAGACTGAAATCTTTTTCTCTGAATAATAGTATAACCTATATAACCTATATCAAATTGCTTACTGTTTTAGGGAGGGGAAAGGGAAGGAAGAGAGGGAGAAAAATTTGGAAATCAAAATTTAAAAAGTTATGTTTAATATTATCTTTACAGTTACGGTTGGGCTTGAAGGGAGGAGGACAAATGGAACTGGAGTTGTGGGGTTTTTTTCTTTTTTTTTAAGCACTCAGGGTTAAGTAACTTGCTCAAGGTTACACGGCCAGTTATTTCTGGGTGTGGTGCTAAGTATCTGAGCCCGGATTTGATCCCCAGGTCATCCTGACACTGGAGCCGGTGCTCTTACTCGCTGAGCCACCTGGCCACCCCAGTGGGGTTTTTTTCTTTCTTGTCATTGCTTCATTGCATTCTGGACCAACCTTCCCCTGCTCTGACCACCAACTCCCATTTACATGGCTATGGTTACTATCACCACTATCCCCAGTGAAGAGGCTAGGAAAGGAGGAGGGAAGGAAATAAAGGGTGGACTGGAAGAGAAGAGCTAGGAAGTCAAGAAGAACCAGGCTTTAGGTTCAGTAAGTCTCAGTTCTTTCATTAGTAAAATAAGGAGGTTGGTGGGTGGGGGGATCCCTTCTATTTAAAGAAATGCTATGATGCTATAATTGTAATAATTAGAGAAAGGGTGAGGAGTTTTTAAGTTAAGTTTTCATTCAGTTGACTTTTTTTTTTCCACCTATAGAGTTTCAGTGATACTAAATTGGCTAGGGAAAACTCCCATGAATGCCTTCCTCATTGATTACTGAGGTTGAAAGGCAGAGAACTTTAGTAGTCACTTAAATGGAAGAACATTAAGGAACACTGAAGGAATGTTAAGAACAACGAACTTTTGAAGACAAGTGTATTGAACAAATTCTCCAATGGTTAACAATGCCAGATCTAAATCATGTCTCCCCCCTCTCCTTCATATTCTATTATCCAGGTCTACTTGCCAATAATGGTTCTAGGAAGAAAACACTGGAAGACACAGTCATGGTTATCTCCCACCTAGAACATAAGCTTCCTGAGGTCAAGAATGGTGCCTTCTTCTGGCTATATTCTTCTCTCTCTCCACAGCCAGTCAGCAAAATGCTTAATAAATGTTTACTGAAAGAAGGAATGAATGTAAGCATAGCAATTTTTAGCAAGACCCATTTCAGCAATAAGGAACCTAATTTTAAAAACAAGCTTTTAAAGGCAAGCTATCATGACAGTAGCAGGAACCGTTTAAGTAATCTAATTGGTAAGGCAATTTAATTTCTCTAAGTTGGAGATAGCTATGGAATGGTGGAGAGAGAACTGGCCTTCCAACATTACACAATTAGCAGGCAACAGAGACACATACAAAACCCAGGTCTTCTGACTCTCATAATAACTAGCAGTTCTGGGGCCTGGGGCAAATATGACAAAATGCATGTGGAGTAGGAATGAGTTGGGTATGGGAGGAGATGTGGACAGGGAGAAGAGTGGACAGGTTGGGGATTCAGGAAGGCTTTAGGATTCCATTTTAGCTAATAAGCAAGTACAAGCCTTGAGGCAGGGGGTTTGGTGGGAGCAAGACAAAACAACAATCATCACTCGACCTCTGGGGGCATTGGGAGTGGAAGTTGCCTTGTTGAGGACACATATGGGCCAGTAGCGTGGGGCCAAGAGTATTAAAAGGTAAAGGGGTGGCAGAAAGAAGAAGGGAAAGCACTGTGTCCCTCTAAATTGTGGTGCCCTGGGGAAAGCCTTGATTGCCCCACTCTGGTTGCAGCTCTGCTAAGAGTCAATCACAAGTCAGATCCAATTCAAACAACTGCCTCTGAGTGTACAGTACAAGGACTCTAAGTATGGGGCTTTGTTTCTCCCAACTCTTTAGAATCTTTTTAGTTTTTACTTTGGGACATATCAGAAGCTTCTGATCTCTATTACTTCAAACACCTGGATGAGTAAATATATTAGTCTGTCATCCGAATACTTCTAAGTATCTATCCCTGGTGTTATAGTAGACATTACTGAGGTATATTAAAATAAAAATGGCATCTAACAATCGCCTCCCGTCTCTGGGGAGCCTCTCAGTGGAAGCAGCCTCTGTGGCACCTTTTATCATTCATCTTGACTCTAAGGCATCTTCTATTGCTCAACATGATCTGGAAGATGAGTGTGTCATCAAGATTATCACCTGCTCTGGTGCAACAGTCTAAAATTCAGAAAATTCACACAGCACCGAGTCTGGCAGCAGAGGCAAGAGGCAAGTGTTCTACTTGTGGAATCTTCTCCCTTGATTGACCTTGCCAATTTTTACTTGTGGAAATGACTTTGGATCCAACACAAGGTTACTTAGGGTTGTTTGATGTATTAGCATTGATAAAAAAGAAAGGAAAGGTACAATTCTGGGAACTGAGGCCAAATGGTAGAGCTCTGTGGTCATATGAGGTTATAAGTGAAGTGTCATCTAGAGAATGTTAGCATTAGAGCCCATAATCTGAACCCTTCAAACCAAAAAAGCCATTTTAAGTTTAATAATTGGCTGTATTTTCTTGCCTGAATTATCTCAATAACTGCTATAACTTGAACCACCACTTTATCCTTATACAACCAAGTTCCAACTTCTTTCTAGCCTCACTGGCCATTACCTTCCTCCTTCCAGACTCTGCAGTCCAGCCAATCAGCCTTTTCAGGCTCTTCACTCAGGATATTCCATCTCCATCTCCAAGCCCTTGAACTGTGAGCATCACTTACCTAGAATGTACTCCATCCTTAGCTTTTCCTCATAGACACTCTCTCTTCCTTTCTTCCTTTCCTCTTTCTTTCTTTGGGGGGAGAAGGCAAGGCAATCAGGGTTAAATGAGTTGCCCAAGGTCACACAGCTATTAAGTGTGTCAAGTGTCTGAAGTCAAATTTGAACTCAGGTCCTCCTGACTCCAGGGCTGGTGTTCTATTCACTGTGCCACCTAACCGCACCCTTTCTCTTTCTTTAAGATGCAGCTTAGCCTCCATCTTCTGCATGAAGTCTTTCCTCAAGCCCACCACCGACAGTGCCTTCCCTCCCAAACTACATTTGGTGGAACAACTTTGCATATGTGTTTATTTGTTAACTATATTTTGTTGTACGTACATGTTTTGATATGGACTTGCTGTCTCCTCCATTAGATGTAAGCCCATTTTGGGTGGTGATTATATCATTCTTTGAACCTGCATTTCTAGTACCTAGCAAAGTTCCTGGCCCCTAGTAGGCACTTAAGAAACACTTGTTGATGGCTCAAGGTTACTCATGGGCAGAAGGCATTTAAACAAAATGTGGCATTTATGTAAATGCCACCTTTTGGACTTGTATTCAACCATTCATAGTTTAGGTAGCTATGAATGAATGAATGAATGACATCCTAACTGAAGTCTAGACTTATAATGCAAAGGAAAAATCATGCTGGATTTGGAGAAGTAGGCCTTGGGTCCAGATCCTCAGATCCAGCTCAACACCTCAGTGTGTAATCTAAGCCAAATCACTTAAATTCTGTGCATCTCAGTTAAATGAGGGGATTGAATAAGATGACTTCTAAATCTCCTTTATCCCTAAATCTATGACTGCAAATTCTTGGGTGGGTTAAAATTTCCAAGGGGAAATAAAACTGTTTAATTAAACGAATCAATTAAGACATCAATCACTATCAAGTAAGTGTTGATGTTAATATAAATGAAATACATAAGAGTATCTATCCCAGAAGAGCAAAGAATCCAGTAGAAATGATTTATGATCAAATGCAAATTCCTTGAGAGCAGGCATTTTTGCATTCATTTCTGCATCCCCAGTGACCAGCACTGTATAGGTACTTAAAAATGCATTTTGATTGATTACATAAAAGAAATCAGCAGAGATCAGTGCAGACAGTACATAGCCAAGGGCTAACCAGGGTTTTCATTTTGAACAATTCTAATCTTTCAAACAAAAGCTAAGACCAAAACAAAACAAAACAAAAAGCCCTGAGAAATGTCTTTCTAAGTAGATTCAAGATTTGAGAGAAAATTTAAACACAGGGTAAATCCAAGACATAAAATAAGAGATTAGCAGAAAATGAAAATGAACTTAGATCATGTAAATATGCCTTACCATAAACAGTACTGGCTCTTAGTGTGTTCCACTGCATTCTAGACATATTCTTTTGAAACAGACAAAGCTATCAAATTTTGACTTAAGAGCTATTTCACAAAATAGCCAGGACATCCTGCCCTAATGTGGGTTAAATTGACAACAGAGGAAAAACAGTAATACCTCTTCTGGTTTGCAGAAATAGACTAAATACCATAATTTTATATAGTCTCATGAAAACATTGTAATAGACATAGGCATTCCTCAAAATTTATTTTCTTATTTCATAGAAGTGTTTTAGAAAATATTTAAAAATTTTCCAGTGAATTCCTTTTTCTTCTCAAATTTGTAATTATGACATCAACAAGGTAGATACTCTGTAAACTTAATGGGTTCCATATTTATTGGTTTCCCCCTTTAACCAACAGGCTGCTTAACCCCATAATGATTTTAGCTTCTCCATTTTTAAAGTGTGAGACTGTCAACAAGACTTAACCTACTATGTGTCATATTTACATAGAGGTTATGTCCAAGGAGGAGAAATGTAAATCTTGTGATAAGGAGCTCTATTTGAATGAGCCAGTGGAACAGATATATTATATTTTGCAGGTCCCATGAAGAAATATATGAAATTAATAAGAATGACTTAAAAAAAATACAAGGTTCACTAATCAGCAATGTGTGCGTCTCTGTGTGTATACACAGTAAAAGCAAAAACAAAAGTTGCAGTCTTTCTTTAAAAAAAAAATTTATCTAAAAAGCCCTGAGCAACTTTTGCAAATGTGCACCCAGGCAAATGATCAAAATGAATAGTCGTGAAATTTCTGTTCATGCTTAATGCTCAGTAGGTGGAAGTAGAGATAAAATACCCGGTATCGCAAAAGTCTCAGTGCAGTTTTAAACTGCTAAAACTTACAACTGCACTAAGACTTATGGGTCAGACTGGGTTCCATTTAAAGGTGCTGAGCACATTCTGCAAGCAGACACAGAACAGACCAGCCAAGCAGCTCAGTACTGTAGTGAACATTGTTGGCTTCCAGCCATCACGTTCATATTTTTAAAAAAAATAGGACCTTTTAACAGAAGAACAAAAATGTTTCCCCACAGCCCTTTCCTGAAGAGTCAGTTTTCTCTTCTTAACTTTTTTTTCAAGCTGTATCAGTAAATGAATCTTTGTGTCAGTGGGAGAATCTCCCTATCTTTTCCCTGCTGTGACAGATGCAGTGGGAGAGATGGCAAAATACTGATACCATGACTTTTCTTTAAATGCTTAATTAATTAAAAGGGGAAAAAAAAATCCCAATCCCAAACCCTGAAGGAATTAAATAAGTGGAAACTCCACACATTTAAGAAAGTAGTTCTTGAGTATTCAGAAATAAAAGCAGAAGAGAGTATGGGAAATTTCAAAGCCCAATTCTTGGTGAAAGAGGGTTGGTGAAAGTGTTGGAGAGCCAACTGTTGACTCAAATCATTGGGTCATATTGCTGCTTGCTGCTTTAGCAACGCTAGGAGCTGTTACAAATAAGACATTGCCACACCGTCTCGCCGGTGACCCACATGCTCTCTAGTGAGGGAAGAGATCTATAGACAGAATGATCTCAGCAAGGAGATTGTTCAAGAGTCATACATTTCCTTTTAAAAGGGGAAACTCTAGGTCTTCATGTTATGAACTTAATTTTCATGGAGTCATAGTATTATGGAACTGAAAGGGACATTTTGGAAAACTAGAACAGATTTTTAATGTCCAGTTTTAAAACTCCAAACTACATAAGGCTTCTTTCTTACTCAAACAGGCATCCAATTTTACTTTCTTTTCATTCTTTTTAAAAAATTGATATCTCCATTTTTACATCATCATCACTTACCAATAAATCCCTCCTCCCTATCCTACCCAGAGAATTTCCCCTTATAATAAGGAATAAAAAGGAAAGAAAATAGTTTGGCAAAACAAATATAGCAACCAAATCCCATGGAATGGGTCATTTTCCACATTTCTCTTTTGTTGCTGTTCTGTCATTTTCAGCCATGTTTAACTCTTCCTAAGTCCATTTGGGGTTTTCGTGGCAAAGACGCTGGAGTGGTTTGCCATTTCCTTCTCTAACTCATTTTACAGATGAGGAAACTGAGGCAAACAGGGTTAAGTGAGTTGCCCAGGGTCATACAGCTAGTGAGTGTTTAAGTTAAAATTGAACTCAGGTTGTCTTGACTCTAGGCCCAGCACTCTATCCATGGCCCTATGTAATTCTCTATCTCTAAAAAAAAAAGGAAGGGAGGTATATTCTCATATCATCTTCAGAGACAAGCTTCCAACTCTAGTTTCTAAGGAATGCTTTTGGACAGAACTATATATTAATATTTTAAAACCTGCATGTAAATACGAAGACACTAGAGTGCTAAGTACAAAAGAACAATTGTTCTATTAATCTATACAGTCCAAAAGGACAAAAAGATCTATAAAATTACTTAGTTAAGGGATTAGATTTTTTTTATGCATTGAATGTTTTTATGCATAGTCAGAGTTGTTTATTTTTTAACTCAATTGAGTGTTATCAATCAATAAAAATGCAGCAATGTTGCATCATCTGTTGCTGAAATTATATATCCTGTGTCATAATAAAAACGGAATTCTTACTCTGAAAAACTATGTGATACTAGGAAAAAAAGAAAGGAAGGGAAAAAAGGAAGAGAGGAAGGAAGGAAGAGAAAGGAAGAAAAAGAAAAAAGAAAGGAAGAAAAAGTTTTCTATACTAATAGTTTGGCAAGGAATTGTGGTCAGTTTTGTAATCAGGAAAAGCTGTCTTCTTGCTCAAGGCCTTTGCCCTTTTTGGCAAGGAAAAAAGCTCACTGTGCCAAGTTCCTAATGTGGGAGCAGGCCTCCTCTTGTTATGGAAGTGGCCTAATAGGATTGCAGTGACTTGCTGATTTAAAAATATACCCCCACATAGGACTACATATCAGATGGCAAAGACTTCGCAATATGGATGTCTTTAAGTGGGTTAAGTCATATGCAACAGTTCTCTGCATTGCACTTACCATAGAACCCCCGAACTAGACTATAGATCTGGCTAATCTACATTGGGTAACCATTTATCCTTCAGATAGCCCGGTGAAAGCTTTCTTGTCTATTACAGAGTGCTAAGGTAGTGGGAAAACATTATTTGCTGGGGGAAGTGGAAAGGAGGGATAATTATAATGCCATTTCAAGCAAAACGACGACAATCCCCCACAATAACAACAACAAAAACCCAACTCTTCTTTATAGAGGTAACTCAAGTCAAAGCAAGTTTTTATTTTGTCCCAATTACCCAGGCAGTTTAGGGCCATCCTGAATAAGTCTCATCTCTACTCAACCTGAAAACCTCAAGAAAGGGATTACTCCTTCCTCACAGAGCATTCAGAAGTCTGCTTACGTTACAATGCGATGATAAGGTTTTCCATCTGAGTTGACCTTGGGTTAGGGGGAGATTAAAGTTATACTTGTCAATAGTTTGCTTTTATTTAATATACATTCTTTCCATTAGAATGAGTACACATGTCTAAAGTAATAAGACTAACCCTTGAGGATGGCCGCCTAATTGATATATGCATATGCAAGTATACATAAACAGAATATGCATACCAGAAGCAATGCATTTTCTTGGACAAATTCATCATTCCTGAAGGACAAGATCTATCTAAGCTCCAATTTTCTCATTAATGAGATGAAGGAGTTGGATTCTATTATCTGTAAGATCCCTTTTCCAGCACGGTTTCATTATGCTATATGATTACTCCTGAAATTTTATTGTAAATACCAAGCTGTAGCCTGAACTAATTATCTTTTGTTGTTGTTTTTGACTCTTTGTGACCCCACTTGGGGTTTTCTTGGCACAGATACCAGAGTAGTGTGTGATTTCCTTCTCCAGCTCAGTTTATAGATGAGGAAACTGAGGCAAATAGGGTTAAGTGAATTGCCCAGAGTCCTACAGCTAGTGAGTGTCTGAGGTCTGATTTGAAATTGTCTTCATGGGGCAGCTTGGTGGTTCAGTGAATAGAGCACTGGCCCTGGAGTCAGGAGGACCTGAGTTCAAATCCAGCCTTAGACAAATAACACTTACTAACGGTGTGACCTTGGGCAAGTCACTTAAACCCAATTGCCCTGCCCTCCCCCCTCCAAAAAAAAAGGCAAAAAAAAAAAACATTTAAAAGAAATTAGGTCTTTCTGACTCCAGGCCCAATGTTCTGTCTACTATATCACTCAGCTGCCCCTTATCATCAACTGCTTCTTAAATATATGGCTTAAAAAAATGGGTAATTTGAGAAATGTGGAGAAATAGGGCATCCTGGTATTGGATCTCTTATTAATATGCCAAAAAAAAATCGGAATGTGTGAATGAAGAATTATTCTTTGCCAACATTCTCTACCTATAAATTGAGTGTGAACCTATTTATCAACCAAAAGGATTAAATGAGCAGATTTGCAAAATGTAGGAAGACCTTCCTGAAAAGATGATATTTCAGAACTGTAGTTTACAGTTCTTTCTCTAGCAATTTTTTTTTCTTTTTGAAGAGGGGAAGGCAAGGCAATTGGGGTTAAGTGACTTGCCCAAGGTCTCATGGCTAGTAGGTGTCCAGTGTCCGAGACCAGATTTGAACTCAGGTCCTCCTGACTCCAGGGCTGTTGCTCTATACACTGTGCCACCTAGCCCCCCCCCCCCCCTAGCAATTCTAAAAGAGATTTGGATAAAACCACAAAATAGCCTGTTACATCCATCTGCATTCATCTTGCAATAGCAGTGTTCACATTCACAATCACTATCAAGTTTAGACCTTAGAAGGTACCTTTGAAATCCTGCATTAAATTGATGAGGAAATAGACCCAAACAGCTTGAGAAGTTGGTCACTGGGAACAGAAGAAGAAATGAGCAGCAGTACGAGAATGGAAACCCAGGTTCCCTGCCTGCCAGGCCCCCACTTTTTCCCACCACATTGTGCTGCTTATCTTGTTCTTGTCCAGTCTACTAAGAGGCAAAAGGGAACCCAAGCCCTCATTGTGCAGATGAAGAAGCACTGACCAGTCCATGGAAATCATTTAAGGGCACACCTGAAATCTTTCATCGGCTCCAAGCCGTGTTTTCTTATTTCATTCAACCTTTACAAAAGCCCCATAAAGCAGGCGTGGCAGGAGTTATTAGTATCATTCTCCAAAGAGCAATAAATTCCTTAGTATCCTATACTCTTTAGGCTGGCAAAATCCAAATAAGAATTACGAAGGTAAGAATGCACGGGGTGGGTGTTTCGTCCAATGTGCTTCAGGTGGTGGGTCCCTACCTACGGTATCTTACTCTCCCAATCCTAGAAGGAAATCGCCTATAGAAAGCTGAAGAAGGAAGTCTGGAAATTTACATTGCAGTGGGGAAGGCAGGCCCTCCAACATACTATGCTAACTGCAGTCTTGGAAAACTGCTGGGTGACTCTGGGCACTCATCCTCTCACTGTCCCAGCAACTCTGTAACCGTCCACTTCAGAACACTGCCCATCTGCAGTAGTAGAGAGTTTCCTCAGCTGGAGGGGAACAGGGAGTGAACGGGGGCAGAAAAGGGGAACCAGAGGGAAACTCAGAGACTGTCTGACACAACCTCTTGCTTTACAGGTAAAGAAAATAAAGCCAAGGGAGGTTAAATGACTTGTCCAAAGCCACACAGACAGTAAACATCAGAGGCAAGATGTGAACTGGGGTCTTCTGAGTCCTGAGTCAGTATTTTTGTCTCTGTATCTCTCTCTGTCTCTGTCTCTCCTTATTCTATTGTGTCACAGTAGATGCTTAAAAGGAAGTCAACTTGGTCAGAACAATCCTAAGAGATGCAGTCTATTAGTTTTTTTTTTTTTTACTTTCTGGTTTTCTACAATGACTACCTGCCACACTGTCTCACATACATCTCACAAGCAGAGAATGAGAGAAAACGAATGGACTGAGACCAACACTGGCTGTTCTCTTCATGTTTCAACAAGAAAATTTAAATTCCCCATAGGGTGCCTACCGATATAGGCAGACGTTTAGTTTCTAATGCCTGGAACAAATGCTGAGATGCCTCTCTCCTTTTTCTCCCCAAGAGAGCTGTCTTTCTCCAGTACAAGGAGAATTGGCCCCAAACCTTAGCCTCCAGGAATGGTTGCATCAGTACAGAGTTTCTTCACATCCACTGGGGAGGCAATACAAGTGGGCTCCATGAGTTCTAGGAGAACAAATAAACCTGTATCCTGGATGCAAATCCCACCTACCAGCATCCACTAGTTGGGCATTCCCACAGGAAGAGAGGGAAGAGAAACCTGTCATGACCACCCCAATCTTGGTACCATCTTCTTACCTTGCCTTTGGATCTGCCAATTCTTGGGGCAAAAGCAGCCCTGGTATGTTCACTAAACTGTCATTTCTTTAGACTTTCCAAAAAGGAAGATAGTTATCATTAGTGATTAATAACCTTAGTGCCTATAGTGCTTTGGTTAGTTAACACATGAAAAGTTCATGGTTCCACTGAGGGTTCTCAGGAGATGCTACATATTTTGTCCCTAAATCAAGCTACAGAAAGTATTCTCTCTTGTCCTCCCTTGCCCTAATTCAAGTAGTGAAACACTGTAAAAAATTCACTGGACCAAGAGCCAGAAAACTTGGAATCCAGATCGGTTCCTGCCACTAACTAGCTAGGAGATCTTGGATGGGTCATTTGATTCTGGCTCTACAGCTTACTGTTTGATCTTGTACAAGTCATTTTATTTCTCTGGGTTTCTGCTTCTTCATCTTTGGCCTCTAATTTAATTATGAGATATTTGAGAGCAGGGACTAGATTTTGTTTTGGTTTTTGCCTTTATCCCCAGCATTTAGTGCAGTGGCTGGTACACAGTAGGTGTTTAATGTATGCCTGTTACCTTGATTCTAAGGTCCCTTCCAGCTTTATCTCTCAACTTTTATATCTTTCTCTATCTCTGTTCTGGTCCTATGAACACACACATATACATACATGTACATACATATACATGTGTATATATGTATACACACATATATATGTAGGCATGTATTGTATGTGTGTGTATATATATGTAAGTGAGAGATGATTTCCATGTAAGGTTTTTTTCTAGCTCTAACAGAGATTCTAAGATCACCTTTATGCACAGATATTTAACAGCATGACTTCAATCACTATACACAAAGTTATGTGGAGCTATTTTATGGGCAGCTAGGTGGTGAAATAGAGCACTGGACATGGAATCAGCAATACACATCTTCATGAGTTCAAATCTAATCTCAGATACTTGCTGTGTGACCCTGGGCAAGTCCTTCAACCCTCAGTTTCTCAGTTATATAATGAACTAGAGAAGGAAATAGCAAATCACTCCAGTATCTTTGCCAACAAAACCCCAAAATGGGGTCATGAAGAGTTGAACATGACTGAAATGGACTCAACAACAAAAATTTATTTCATGGTTGAATTTTTGTCCAATGATCATGATTCTTTTAATCATCTGACTATGCAACTCCTTATATTCTAAAAAGTCAAATCCATCCATTCAACAAGTATTTTTTGAGCACTTATTACATTCAAGGTCCTGTACTAGGTACTTTGGGAGATACAACAGCAAATCAGCCACACTCTTTGCCTTTGTAGAGATTAATTATGAGAATCATAGATCTTGGGTCGAAAGTGACCCAAGAGGCTATCTCTTGTCCAACCTCCTCATTTTGTAAAAAAGGAAAAAGCCTTCCCCTACCCTACCCCAGGAAGGAAGGGACCCAAGGTGACAATAGATAGCAGACAGGAGGGCAGAAACTCAAGCTCAGGTATTCTGACTCCAAATCCAGCATTCTCTCCCTGCTATTCCATTGCTTACCTAGTAGGGGACATAACAAGAATATCTAAAATGCAAGGCAGAGATGAGAAAAAGACAAAGTATTACTTTTGAGGAGGAGAGATTATTTCTGACTGAGGGAAATCTATATAGTCACAGTATTTCCCATTAATCCTAATTTGGAGCTAAATATCCAATATAAAATAAAAATACTTAAAAATTTAATTCTAAATAAAAATTCTTTTCATCTTCACAAGTTAAAATGAAGAATGGTGTAATGCCTATAATGCCTAACACAAAGGGCCTAATTTATCTAGTCTAACCACTTCCCAGGGATTTGCTGAAGCCATTTAAAATAATTTTTTAAAACAACCCTCCAAAAAGACAACCCCTTCACCCCTGAAAAACAACAAATCATTTATCAAATATGTTAACTTATCTTTGCATATAATAATAACTCATGTTGTTATAGCATTCTATTGGTTTAAATAGTTGAAGTGTTTCAATGTTTTGGGTTTCTAGCATGATAAAGTAAACAAAATGATTGTGTCACCTAACCCTTATTTACGTTATGGGAAAAAATTTTGTATTTAGTCCTCTTGGGTTCTGGTTTCATCAATCTTCCAAGAAGATAAATTCCACCCAGACCTGTTATGTCCCCATATACGTTCACAGTGGGTTATGTTGTGAAATCTACAAATGTCTTACAGAAGGGTGAGCTTAAGAGCCACAGGTTTATAAGAAGTATAATCTCAGACATAAGACTGTACCAATTCAGAATTTATAGAACACCAAAGTATGGATCATTTGAAATCTATCAAAAGATTACCATGAAATGGATTTTGGAAAATTGAAGGAAATCCATACCAAACTTCATTTGGTCAGCCTGGGAGCATTTATACAATTATTCACTGATAGGATCAGAGATTTTACAACTAGAAGGGGCCTTGGAGTCCACTGAGTATAACCCCTTCAGTTTACAAATGAGGAAAATGAGGCAATGGAAATTAAATTATTTGTCCTCCATGTCACAAATTAAGTATTGGAGCAATGATTTGAATGCAGGTCCTTATGACTCCAAGTGGCTGAATAACTTGTGAAAATATTTTACTTTAGTAAGTGATGTCACTATGGAATTTGGTTAATATTTGAAGATCAAATCAATTCAGGAATCTAGCTCTAGAAATAGATTTTTTTTTCTTTCCTATTCATGGGTCTTTTAATAAAGCATCATGGTACTTCTGATGAGAAAATAACATATTTTAGAAGTATTGTTTCTCATGGTACAGGTTAGATTTTCTCTCTAATTAACATAGTTCATGTTGCCCCCCAAAATAATGGAATTACTGCTTGGAATTTACCATTTCCTGTTCCTCATGTTTGTGCAATGCCTGGGTGGTAAGAATTCAAAACAAAGTAAGAAAATATTAGAGATTACTAAACAAGTCTGCAAAAAAAAAAATGGTAAGGAATCTGGTTTACAATTTGTAGCTGTACTGTTTACAGCTAGGCTTATTTGTTTTTGCATATTCAAAATTTCACATCCTGAACTTGGCAGCTGACTACCAAAATGGTAGAAATGACAGCTCCTTGATAATGCTGTCACTCAGGCATTAGAAAACCTCTCATGAATAGACTCCTTGTAAATCTCTTTTAGGAAGAAAATGTAAGAGGAATTCGTGGGGAAGGCCTTCATGCTGAATATGAACCTAAGAAAATGATCAACTTTAGGCCTTCTCCTTAAGACAGGGACGGTATTTTTTTGTTCGGTTTTCTTTTCTGCACATCCTCAGGCCTTAGCAAGTGCCTAACTAGTAGTAGGTCTTATTAAACGCCAGCAGACTTGAAGGTTACATTCACTTCAGTACTACAGAAAAGATTTTCTGACACAGAATAGGTGATAATGGTGAAATCCATAATAAATGTACCACAAATGTAGGAAATTGACCACCTTTCCACGATGTTTGAATCCTGCAAAATTAGGAACCAAGTAAGGTATGGTTTGCAACAAGCTTCATTAACCAATTAATGTCTTTCTATACAGCTGAGTCAATGTTGACATGCAAAGCAATTATAGCCTAACTTTCAAAAAACAAAACAAAATGAAATAAAACAAAGCCCTTTGAAGTTATGTCATTCCTGTGGTCAATAACCACTTTTATTTTATATATTTGTGAATTTGCCCTTCAGATTCAACAAATATCCAACAGAACTGTATAATGAGGGGGTGGCTAGGTGGTGCAGTGAATAAAGCACTGGCCCTGAAGTCAGGAGGACCTGGGTTCGGATCCGGCCTCAGACACTTAACACAAAAAAATAGCCATGTGAACTTAGGCAAGTCACTTAACCCCAATTGCCCTCAAAAAAAAAAAAAGAATCAAATTGATCTTAGGGGCGGCCAGGTGGCTCAGCGAGTAGGAGCACCGGCTCCAGTGTCGGGATGACCTGGGGATCAAATCTGGGCTCAGATACTCAGCACCACACCCAGAAATAACTGGCCGTGTAACCTTGAGCAAGTTACTTAACCCTGATTGCTTAAAAAAAAAGAACTGTATAATGAACTGTTCTTAATGAAGCACCTTGCCTTGGTGGTGCAAGCATGATCGCCATTATATAGAAAAGGAAATTGGCACTCAGGAAAATTAGGGGGCTTACACTGCTCCCCCACATTTCATTTCAATGCAACACATTTCACTTCAATGCAACAAGTACAGTTTACTAAGTGCCAGGAAGCATACTAGGGTTACAAAGACCAAAATATTTCTGAGTTCCTAACCTCAAGGAGTTTAAGTTCTATGCCTAACATCACATAGAATCAGAGCCAGGATTTGAAACCTCCCTTTTAACCAATGATGAAACCCAGACTCAGTGGGCATTAAGTGACTGCCTAGCGACCTATACAGTACTAGTACTAGAAGTTCTGTTCCAGGTTTGAAGGTCTCCATGAGGAGTCCAGGTTTTGAATTTTCTAGTGTCTGCATTCTAGAGCACATCCAGAAAAAAAGGCAAGTGGGGAAAAATCAGATTCCAATAAAAATCATGGCAGTCATGTCTTCCAGTTCCTGATGATATTTTAAGAAAGAGAGAAATTTGAGGAATGAAGTAGATTTCATGATTACATAAATAAAATAATCTCAGTTGAACTTCATTTTTGTTTTTTAATGATCCAAAGGAAAAAAAGGATCATTTTAGATTGCTTTGGGGAACTCATCAATGGAAAGAACAGGCCCCACAAGCAATAACATTTGAAACTGTCATAATTTAGAATGCATCTAATTTTGCTCTATATTAATACATATAATTTCCCTGTACACAATAGGAGTAGGTTTTTGCTTAAACTGAGTCCTTTGCTTCCTGCTGGTTTCCTGAAGATGGAATGCTGAAGAGAAATAGTTTAGAAATCCAGATTCCAGACTTTCCCCCAGTAAGCTGGTATATCAGCTCTCTAGAGCGAGCTGTGAGACCCAGCTCATGAGAAGGCACTTTTCACTACCAGGAAAAAATTTTACTAAGCTAATGACGCTTTCCTTTCAGAAACCATTTCCTCAGGTTAACTCCCAAAGTACAAATGGATTTTCTCATCTTTTTAGTTGGTAGTGCTTCTTAGAAAATGCAGTTTCTTAATCTGCTATTAATAATTATTTGAGACACAAGAATTTTTTTGTTAACAGTAATAAAAATGGCAGTATGCTGCCTGCCTCAAATAATTAGCTTTGGGGGGAAAAAAAAGAGTAAACCTAAGCATATTGACTATCTCTGGCAGGCTTAACAATTAGTATTTTGATGGATTAATGAAGGTAGTAGTCATTCATCCAAAATTAAAAAAAAATAGACTATAAGAACAGAAATATTGAAATAAACCCTATTCTACAAATATCAAATAAGTGTCAGTTGCTTAATGACATTTGTCAGAAGATTGATGCTCTATAATTGACAGATCACTGAGCTAGAGCTGAAAGGGACCTCTGAAGCCACCTGCTTCAATCCTTTCATTTTTACAGGTGGTAAGGAAACTCAGGGCCAGGGAAGTGAAATAATTTGCTGCAGGTCACAGAGATAGCAAGAAGGCGGAGCCAGGGTTCAAACCTAAAGTCCACAGATTTCAGATGCATCCTGGGTCCCTTCCATTGTTCATTATTATCTTTGCTGGTAGGCTAAGGGAGGTAAGTAAAAAGAACAGAAATTAAAACTACTCAATTCTGTTTCTTGAGAGAAGTTGTAAAAATTTGCAATGGGGAACTGTCCACTGTTTTTAATTATCTATTATACGCCTATACTGAGACTCTGAGCTAGAATTTGCTCATAGTATGATGGGTAGTTATTTTTAGAATTCTTTAAAGAACGTTTCATATTATATATTCATTTTAGAGTGTATGCAACAGTACAGTAGGAAATGAAATTACTTTGGAGTCAGAGGACTCCACTTCTGGTGTTTATTGACTCTGTGAGCTTGGAGCAGTCCTCTGACCTCCTTATGCCTCAGTTTTCTCAGCTGTAAAAATAAAAGCCTTAGACCATTTGGTTATTGAAATGCCTCTCAGTTCTACTCTTAACAATGTATTCACTTAAATGAAAGGATGCACAACTTGGTTTCCCAGTGAAAAACTCTCAGACCAGCATTCCTTAAATTTCTTTTTTCTTCAGCAATGTTCTTGGTGAGAATCTGTTTCCTCCACTCTTCCTATGTTCACATAATCAAATGAGAAGTAGAATGATGTATTGAATCAAATACTGGTCTTGGTGTTAGAAAGACTGGGGTTCAGATCTTGCTTCTGAAGCTTACTTGCTTTGTAACCATGAGCAAGACGGTTAACTTCCCTGAAGCTGTTTTCCCAACAGTGAAAAGGGGACAATAATACCCATAGTGCCTGCTTCATAGGGTTTTTGTGCAACTAAATGAAATAACGCATGTCAAGCCTAATGAAAGCTGTAAAGCACCAAATCAATGTCATTTTTTTTCCCCTTTGAGGACTGTGACTTAGTTTCCAACATGGTTTCAATCCTTTCTCTTTTTGTTCTACAGCTGAAATCCTTTACATTTATTAATCTCCATTAATCCCACACTATGCAAACTATACTCAATTTTTTTCCACAACAATTTCCATCAACCAGAACTTCAGTAATGTTTAAGGTGTAGATTATTCCTAAAAGGCATGGGAAGGTACAGACATAACTAGTCCCCCAACCCAACCAAAGTTATGTGGTAAAGTGACCCAGTTCTGGGAAGAAAGCCAAAAATTCCTGACAAGTTTGTGGGTTCCTCCAGTGACTTTACATCCCACTTTCCATCTACTATTCAGAAGCTTTGCTGGAGGCATATTGCATTCCAGAAAGAAGGATGCTAAATTAATGAACACTTATTTGTGAACATGCAAGTTCCTTTCTCTAAGGCTCCCTACTTACAGGTGCCATGAGTTTCTGGAGTCCATCTGTATGCCCGGATGCTCTTCTTTTCTGCCCCCTATCACTGGCATTTTGATAACTGTTGCACACCATCAGGTGAACAAACACCCCAAAAGGGCTCCAGGCACTCTGGGCAAAGGTCCAAGGATCCCATACATCTAAATGAGCAGTGGGAAGAAGTCCAGATTGCTTAACTGATGCTGTGGTAAATTAACAGAATCCAAAAAGGTGGACATGCCAACAATCTTTATGGGGATCCAAAGAGTACATTCTCCTCCTCAGGCAGCAGGAAGGCAAACAATAGGCCAGGTTCTCAGCCCAGGTAAGTTTGGAGGAGAGTTCTATTGTATGGGCCATTGTTCCTCCATGTACTGCCTCAAGGGAGAAGTGTATTGTTATCTGTGGGAGAACCTCCACTGAGGGCTTCAGAGGATGAGAATGGATGAGAACATGGCCCTGGGCATATTCAACCTAGAAAGGAGCTCCAGATAAAAACTTTGGGTATTGTGCCTAAGACAGGGCTACAAGTTGAGGCCAATATACATTACTGATCAAGGACTTGGGGAAGAAGTTACAGGCAGATCAGGGGGACTTTGGAAAGGAGAGCAAAGGAAGCATACCCTTACCCAGTAGTTTTAATGCCCTCTGGGTGATGACTTCCAGAGTGCTGGATTGGGAACAAAAAGATCTAGGTTTGAAGCTTACCTCTGTCAATTACTCAAAAGGGCAGTGTGCCGCAATGGAGAGAGGGCCAGAAGTCTCAGGTTCAAATCCCAGCTCTGCCTCTTACTCCCCTGCCTGAGCTTGGGCAGGTAAGGACACTTCAGATGTCTGATCCCCACTAACCTTCCTCACTTGTGAAACGGAGAGAGTTGAGATAAACGAATGCTATGGTTCCTTCTGGCATTTCTGACATTTCAATGACACAAGTCTTCCATTAGAAAAGGAAATGTATACTTAAAAAAAAAAGTAGAAGCATAATAGGCCTGAGGTCATCTCCCCCAGGTTCTTTCATAGATAAGGAAAATGAGGCCGAAGACAGGGTCACACAACTTGTTAGTGAAAGAGTTCAGTGCACATAGAAAATTTCTTGGCTGGGACTAATGGTAAAAGCTAAGCCAGGGCATAGGAATACAAGAAATGCTTTCCCTAATGAATGAGAGGAGAGTGTTATACCCAGTGAGATAGATTTTTCAGACCCTATGTAAACAAGTCGCCAACAACATTCATTGTACTGTAGCAGAAACAGCTTTGGATTTGAAGTCAAAACACCCTTTAGAGTCTTGTTATTCTATTTCTATATATGTGATTGGGCATTTAATCTTTTTGACTCTTAGTTTTCTCTTCAGCAAAAGGGGGAGGCAGATATTGATCTACCTGTGTCACTAAGTTCTTGTGAAAATTAAATTAGAAAATATATCTTAAGTGTTTGGCCACCTGCAAAGGACTACATGAATAGCACTCATCATTTGCCTAAATGATGGAAAGATCTTACAGGAAGAGAAATTGGGAAATTGCTACTGAACTGAAGTTAAGATGTAAGTTGGTAGGGGCAGCTAGGTGGCGCAGTGAGTAAAGCACCAGCCCCGGAGTCAGGAGGACCGGAGTTCCGGCCTCAGACACTTAACACTCACACAAAAAAACTAGCCCTGTAACCTTGGGCAAGTTACTTAATCCCAATTGCCCTCCAAAAGAAAAAAAAAAGATGTAAGTTGGTATAGAGGAAAGATGGTAGACTGATTGTCAGAAGATTTGGGTTCTAGTTCTGGCTCCATCATTAATAACAATAGCAACAAACTAACTATGCAACACATTATTGCAAAAGCAGCAAAAATTATTCACCTACCAAATACCAAACAAGACTGATTAACCTGGCAGCTATAATTCTACATCATGAGTCTTCCATTGACTGGTAGGTAGATGGCAAATCCCCATACTAGAGACACAGATCTTGAATCATCATTGAGAACTCACTCCACAAACTGTCCTAAAACTGGAGTATTATCACAGACCCTGTTTATTTTCTCACAATGACTTGGATTTAAGAGTGATTTACAAAAACTTAAGTCAATATTTATAATAAATACCACCATGCCAAATATTCAGAATCTCCAGGCTACATGGAACAAAAAGCTTTAGCTTTAAAAATATAGAGACCTAGCAAAAGAAAATGGAATCATGTGGGAAGAGGATATAGTAAATATCACCTTTGTCATTCTATCTATTATTACATGTATTTATTTATTAAGCACTTATTCTGTTCCAGGCACTATGTGAAGCAGTGGGCATACAAATAAAAGCAAAAAAGAGAAAGAGTTCCTGTCCTTGAGGAGCTTACATTCCAGTGAGCTAAGAAAATCCTTAAAAGGGAGCTGAAAGTAGGGGATGGGGGTAGGGAGACACTCTTGCAGGGGTATGGTGATGAAGTTCATAAAGTCAGAAACATAGCTGGGAGAATAATGAACCAGGCTGGTTTGGGTCTGTCCCCAAAATGGAGGTCCTACAAGTAACTCAACAATGGGAGAAGGAATCTAGGTGAAGGATGGATGTTCTAGGGCGAGCAGGTCCCATTCCTGAGGAGAGTTCCAAGATGAGAAGGCAGCTGAATTGTATGAAGGGTGCTTTCAGTGAGCCTAAAGAGAATGAGCTCTCAACCTAATACTTTTATTTAACATTTATCACAATTTTATCCATTTGTACAATATGCCTATAGGAAATTAACAATAAACTTCAGGATGGCAACTTGTCTCAGTACCATAGAACCATCTGAACTCCATAGAAAAAGATGAGAAGAATGACTTTTCTATAATAATAAGAGTAATCACAAACAAAACTGTTGTCTGTAATTGCACCCATAGACATAATCTTCACCCATAAAAACTGAATGTTTTTATTGCCACTGTACTTAATTCTCAAAGACCTCTAATCTATATAGAATGAAAAGATTTCAAAGTACAGAGACCTAGTGAAAGAAATCAAAGGCATTTGGCAACAGGAGGATGGACAGAGTGTCCCTGACAACCTGTCTCTTCCTGGAGTTGTCCTGAAGATGCTTTCATTGAACTTACAGAAGATGAGCTTATGTCCCATTATTTATTTAATTACAACCCTGTCCCCCCCCCCCCCCCCCCCCAAGACAGTTATTTGCTCTTCCTTTGCAACAGGCCATAGAGAGGACATTAAATTTAAAAACATAATAGCAGGAAAGTGACATTCCTCCTCTATCCTCTATGGACCTGTAGAGTTCTTGGTTGTTTGAGTTTGTAAAGTGAAGGATTTGGGGTAAAGGTTTCTAAATTAATTTCCAGATCTCACATTCTATGGATTCTAGGAATTTGGGGCCCTCGAAACTCTTCTAGTTGGATATTGCAATGTCTAGGAAATGCCACACCTAAGGCATTCTAAATTTGTACTTAAAGGTTCTCTATAATTATTTCTTCTCCCCAATTTGCAAATTCCACTTCTAATTAGACTTAGGCCACCTCTCCACTTTCTTGTCTTTGTTCTTCTTCTCCCCTTTCTCACACTGTCCTTTTCCTTTATCTTAAATTTTTTTAATTGATGATTTCCCTTTGTGTCCTTCCCTCCCTCCCAGAGAGTCATCTTTTATAATAAAGAACATTAAAAAAAAAAACAACGAATAAAACTAGTCAAGGCCTTCCCATTGTTCTTAATTCTATTCTTTGAGATACTACTCAAAACCTGCCTCCTCCAATCATGCCAAACCACCAGGATTTCTCCTTTTAAAGAAAGGCTCCTCTCTAATTCATGGTAAATCCCACAAGCATCCTCTGCTTAATGGTAATTTGTTCCTCAAAAACACAACAGTTGCTAAGACAGTGTTACCAGGGCAGCTAATTCAATGGGAACAATGTTGTAAAAACAGGCAAAATGCCAAAACATGCTAGGGCAGGATTTCTGAGATGATTCCCTTGAGTTTGTCGATGACAAACCAATAGCATTGCTACCAAATGTTGATGAGGTAACATCATCTGGGACGGACTTGTACACAGTTTAGAATCAATTCTTCTGCATGTGCTAGGGCTGATTATTCCCCATACAGACTGTTTGTTAGTCCGTTACAGAGCACGTCTTTTATTTCTGCATCCCCGACAATAGGTGGAAGAGGGAAGGGAATAAGCACTATAGAGTGCCTACTATGTGCTAAGCCTTTATTCCTATTATCTCATTTGATCACCTAGACTAGAACCAGGCACTGTAGAAATTGCAAAGAAGCAAATTGAGGCTTACAATAAGGGGCAAAATGGCCTAACAGGACCACAAGTGGAATGAGCTGTTTGTACGAGGAGGGAGTGGGTTAATCCTCACTGAAGGTCCTCAAACAGTGGGTGGAAGACCATTTGTTAGATAGGTTGTAGTGGGAATTTTTCCTCAGATATTAGTTAGACTAGATGGTCACTGATGTCCCTTCCCAACTCTAAAATTCTATGGTTATGCAGTAGACATACAATACTTTTCGGTTATTTTGTGCAAATGATATAAACATTTCTCTTATTTGTAAAGGCCTCTAACACTGAGATTTTCATCTCTAGCTAGTGCACAGCTAAGTGGAGCAGTGGATAGTGTGCCAGGCTAGAAATCAGAAAGACTCATCATTTCCCTGAGTTCAAATCTGGTCTCAGACACTTTACTAGCTGTTTGACCCCAGGCAAGTCACTTAACCCTGTTTGCCTCGGTTTCCTCATCTGTTAAAATGAGCTGGAGAAGGAAAAAGCAAATCACTCAAGTGTCTCTGCCAAGAAAACCCCAAATGGGGTCATAAAGAGTCAGACACAGCTGAAATGGCTGAACAATAGTGAACATAGCTTCTAGAGTTTAGGATAAATTTCTCTTGTGTTATTGTTTACAAAAAGAAGAAGAAGATAGAGGTTGTGTGTGTGTGTGTGTGTGTGTGTGTGTGTGAGTGTGTGAGTATGTGAGTGTGTAATATAGACTGAGAGCCTCCTGGGAGAGTGGATGGAAAGCTAGAGACTCAGGAAGACAAGCGTTTCCATGAGAAATTGGGCAAGATATTTATCTTCCCAGTGCTCTAAAATGATAACTCACAGAGCAAGCGCCAATTCACATTGGTAAAGGAAATTTCCTCACTGGGAATTCCCTAGACCAAACTCAAAAAGAAATGGGAGCCATCAAACCATACATGTGGATTCCCAAAGGCTGCATATTGACTTTGAAAATGACATATTGATATTATCTATGTTTTACTGTATTTTAATTTATTTTGTTAAATTTTCCTCATTACATTTTAATCAGGTTTGGGCCAAACCAGTTGATGTGGGTCACATGTAGCCTGAGCTACATGTGTGACACTTTGCCCTAGACCAATGAAATCACAGGTCCAGTTGTTTTGTTTTTTTAACATTAACATGTTCAGTCTTCATATTGAAAGGCAACATGGAGTAGTGAATAGTGACCCCAGCTTCAAAGGGAGGAAGGCCTATCTCTGCCTCCATCACATTCTGACTTGTGGGCAAGTCATGTGCTCCAGGCAACTTCCTAAGACTTCAAGTTGAAAAGAATGTCCTGAGTTGCATTGGAAGAGGAAGGATCCTCACCCAAGAGTTCCCTTTACCAGTGGTCATAAGTTGAATCCCTATCTCTATCCATTTTCAAGGAATCAATTAATAAGCATTTATTAAGCACCTACTTTATACTGGGCACTGGAAATATAAAAATTATGTTCATAGTCCCTGAGAAATGCAATAGTAAGTCCTGTGAGCTTGGGTGAACCAACACATGTGTATGTGTGTATCACATGTGTATATATGAATGTTTATGTATGTACAATGTATGTACATATATACACAATACAAAATAAATATGAAGCAGTTTAGGAAGGGAAGGCACTTACTAGTAGTTGGGGGCAAATCAGTATAGGCTTTATGCAGAAGGTAATACTTGAGATGAGACTTGGTGGATGTAAAAGGCTCAGTGAGATAGAACAGGAAAGAGAGCATCAGAAGCATGAAGTATGGCCAGTGCAAAAGAAATCAAGATCTATCTTTCCCATTTACAAGCTCAATAATCAATGAATCATTGACTGTGAGTTGAAAGGCAACTTGAAGGTCATTTAAATGGTCCAACGTCATAATTTTACAAATTAAGAAATGGAGCCCTAGAAAGCATAACTGACTTGACCGAAATTACAGAGGTAGTGTCAGAGCTATGATTCAAAGCCAGGTCCTGGAACTCCATCCAAAATCAGCTTATCCCATCAGTTTATCCCATCTCTTCCCTAACTTCCCCTGCCCCTCCCCTTCCCCAGTCCTTTGGATATTGTACTGTTTTTGTTACAAGGAGGCCCTGCTGTTGTTATTCATTCGCTCAGAGAATGTACACTGTGATCAGGACACCAAAAGCATTATTCTGTAATTTAATAACTGAAGGGCTTCATTTAAAATGGATTTATTTGAAAAGTTAATCATTGTGAACTCACATCTAGGAAATGATCATGATGAAATTGATGGCCTGACCTTTTGGTAGATATCTTAAAGGGGGAAACATCGAAAGTAAAACATTTCTACAAAAATCAAAGGATACCATGGGGACTCCCACGGAACTGCTCAGTAACATGCTTTATTTGTTGCTAATATTCCATGTGTGTATGCATGTATGTGTGCATATAGGTGTGTATACACATATATGTACACACATATGCATTTTTTAATTCTGTTTTGTATGTCACTTTCAAATATTCTTCTCCTTCCCTTCCTCAGAGAATCATCTTTCTTTAAAAAAAAAAAAGAATAAGAAAAAAAAGGAGTGGGGAGCAGCTCAGAGAGACCATCATATCAACCAAGTCCGATGGTACATGCAATATTCCATACTCAGATTTCCCTGTTTCTGGAAAGAAGGGAAGGAGAGAGGTGTGTTTTGTCTTTTCTTCAGGCTCAAACTTGATTATTAGACTCTACTTCTTAGAGCAGGGGTTCTTAACTTGTGGTCTGTGGACTTGTTATTTTAACAATATTTTGGCAACTGTATTTCGATATAATTGATTTCCTTTGTAATCCTCTGTATTCATGTCTCTAGAAATATTATTCTGAGAAAAGTTTCATCATACTGCCAAAAGGGTCCAAGACACACAAAAAAGAAGACAACTTCTGTCTTAGACTAAGACTTTTTTTCATTTAAAAAAGAGATTCATACTATCTTTTATCTCTTATTTCCTCTGAAAAGGTTTCTGCTAGATGTCACTGAGTATCACTAACACTCACAGCCTGTCAAGAGGTGAGATCATCCCAATGTGAACAGCCTCACACAGGAAGCCCAACACTCGTATTGAAGATGAGTGAGATGCTGCAAACTCCTGACCTTCTTAATGTCCCACAAATCAGCAGCAGTCACTAATCTAATAAATCTTGTGGTCTGCACACTTGATTCATAATGCAACTCAGAGCCTGAGGTCTGATCAGTTTTCGTTTTGCTCGTTCTGAATGCTTATCAGCAGTGATGCCTTTAATTAAGTGCCAGAGTTAGGTTTTGTCTCAGCACCCTAGATGCTGGCTGAAGACTGTTTCTTTTAATAGAGTCCCCCTCCTTCATCACCTCCAGCGGGGTTCTTTGGAATGGAGGCCTTAGCACATGGGAATGTTTCACAGTGGAAATCTGGGACCCAAAAGCAAGGAGCTGTGTTGACACTCCAACGTAGGTTGATTGGCCCAGTTCACTCTCACCTACTGCCCTCTTCCAAATCAGGTGCTACACCTTATCCCAGACATAATGCTACCATTTCCCTAGGGACCCACAGATTAGAACTCTGCGTGTGTGTGTGTGTGTGTGTGTGTGTGTAGGGACACATGAGTGTGGGTCTCTTCTTATTTATTCATTTGTTTATTTTAAATATTAAAGATTCAGGTCAGTTCTTTTCCAAAGGAGGCTGGGAAGTTACAGAGTAGAATTTTTGCTCCAGGCTAATTGCTGCATCAGGCTCCTTCTCACCAAACAGTCAGAGGTGAGATAACTAATACCCATTTGAATTACAAACTGTACTTAGAAGTATCTGGGCTTCTACCAGGTGACAGGTATTGATTTAGCCCAAATGAAACATTCAGTTCATGTTGAGAAAAATATTAAAAAATTTAAAGCTAAGTCTAAATAACTATAGATGAATCAGACACAGAAAGGCTGGGTCAGGAAAATTGAACAGAGACAACCTGTAAGATTCACAAAATAGTACTAAGACCCAGAATTCTGCTTCAGCACACATTAAGTGTCTGGAGGTAACTAGGTGGCAGAGTCGGGAAGACCCCAGTTCAAATCCACCTCAGATTCTTATTAGCTGTGTGACCCTAGATCTTTCAGCCTCAGTTTTCTTATCCATAAAATGGGGGTAATAATAGCATCTACCCCAGAGTTACTGGGAGGACCAAAGGAGCTAATAGTAATTTGCAAACCTTAAAGCACTATATAAATGCTAAATATTATTATTATTATTATTATTATTTTGCTTTTTTGGAGGACAACTGGGGTTAAGTAACTTGCCCAAGGTTACATGGCTAGTTTTTTCGTTGTGGGTGTTAAGTGTCTGAGGCCGAAACTGAACTCAGGTTCTCCTGACTCTGGGGCTGGCACTTTACTCACTGCACCACCCAGCCGCCCTAATGCTAAATATTATTACTGTGTTAAATACTATAGAATATAGAAAAATCAATTAAGACAGGATCCCTGCTGTCATGGAACTCACAATTTAGTATTACTAAATTTCTACTACTTGTATGGTTGGGGTCCTAAACCACAATAATTAGAATGACTGAATCTTTTGGCTATGACTAAGATCACCCAGGTCAAGTGGCCAATGGATTGGTGATATCAGTTTTAATAAACTCGGTATTATAAAATAATTATCAAATCATAAGGGACATCACTGATATGTGATCACCTGCAGCCAACCCCCACTAAATCAAGTCCCCTACAATCAAGAGAATCGATCTACGGCTAGAAAAAAGATTCACAATGTCAACTAGTATTGTTTCCATTTTGCGTAACTGGATTATTTCTAAGTCAGAGAAATTAGTTACTAAAAACTTTCCAACATTAAAATTTGGGGAAGATAGACAGTATAACCAAGCAGAAAATCTACCGTGAGACCAACAGTAAGTTTAGACATGAATTTTTATATTACCTATGAGAATCACTTGTCCAAGATTATACCAGTAAAATTATATCTTGTGAATGTCCTGAGAAACAGATGTTTGATGGGAGTTACTTTTGGTAATTCAGGGGAGGCTGACCTATACTAAGAAAGGTATAGTAAAATAAAATTGGGTAGATAAGAGGCATAGATGACTATAGGAGGCATGACATCTATTGAAACATAGAATACACTCTTGGATTGTGCATTATCCTGGTCCCTTTGCATTAGAATGCTAGGTAGAACTAATTTTGCAAAGATCACATAACACTTTGTTTTCACTTCTCTTCCTGTCTCTGTATTAACAGAGGCAGCTGTGCCATAATTGATAAAGAGCCAATTTTGGAGTCAACAAAGCCTGGGTTCAAAAGCAGCCTCTGGCACCTACTGGTATTTTATCCTGAGCAAGTCACTTAACTGTAAATTTCAGGGAAGGGGTTGACCCACACTGGGAAGGGAAGTTCCCCACATCAGTGAAAAAAAGAAGCATAGTCTCAATCCCTAATTTTGCAAAGATCATATAACATACTTTGCTTCTGTCCCTCATAGATAATTATCATGTCCTGCTTTGTACTAGACTTTTGGAGGTAGGTATCCATAATCCTTTATCAGAACATTAAGTTCCATGAAGGTAAGCTCTGTGTCTTCTATATCTTGGCATCTTCTCCCCAGCACAGTTATCTTAACATATATTTTTGTCCATAATAGTTTGTTAAATGAAACTAAATGGTATCACATATAAACCAATGGCTGATACATAGGTTCATAAATGGATTGAAACTGCATAAGTATACCCTGACTTAAAAAAGTCTAACCTTGCAAAAGCTGACCTTGCCAAAATTCAATCAAATCTCATCAAGTCAACAGTCAATCACGAGATGAGGAAGATACAGTAGAAAGAACACAGGATATAGCGTCAAAGGACTTGGGTTGAAACCCTATCTCTGTCCCTAAAATGTCTGTGTCACCTTGGGCTAATATCTTAACCTCCCTGGGTCTCATTTTCCTCATCTGTAAACTTAAGAGTTGGATTATATGGTCTCTAAGGCCTTTCAGCTCCAAACCTATGATCCCATGAACACTTTCTGTGTCTTCTACATGCATAGCACTAAGGAAGGAGGAAAAGATACATTGAATGACATCCTCAGTATTAGGCTATTACTGACACTATTGTTACATTATTACTGACACATAGGAGTAGTTCTAATAGAGAGACTATGGGAATTATGCATAAAATATTTCTAAAAGTAAATTATTTTTAAAATTAATTTTAATTTTTAATTTAAAAAGTAAAATATTTTTAAAAGTAAAAACCTTCAATTAACTAGAATTTTGTCCATATGATTTTTAAAAGAAAGAAGCAAAAGTTAAGGAAGCAAGTGGATAACCAGGATTTATTTTTATAAGCCATTTGGGAGCATGTTTGTCTTTAGTTGGTAAAGACTTAGCTCAATCTCCTGGCTCAGCTCCAGTTCTGCTGCAGTCTTTTACAGTAACAGTTGATTCAATACAAAAATCCAATATGTTATTTGTTAACTGACTGCTCTTATGCGGAACACTCTGCTAAGTATGGCAGGAGGGACATTGATGAATGAGAGAGTTCTTGTCCTCATGAAGCTGATAGTTTGAAGCCATGTGCTAAAATGGAAGCATTGACTGAAAAAGAACCAGTTTAATACAGGGATCAAACTCAGTTGTATGTCTGTGAGACTTAATTTCCTCATCTGTAAAACTGAGGGGCAATAACACTTGTACTCCTCCTGCCTCCCAGGATTGTAGAGAGGAAAGCACTTTGTTAATTATAAAACTTTAGATAAACACGCACTGTTATGATGGTGGGGTGGGGGAGTGTTTGGGGGCTCACAGAGGACAAAATAACTAATGTAAACTAAAACATGACATGGAAAAAAGAAAATATGGAATGCCATATTTATATATTTATCAAAGGGAGACTTTGTTCAGTATGATGTCCTTGGGGCACTTCAAGATCCTAAATTATCAAAGAAAATTCAATTATATTATGCATAGTTAAGGCAGGGGACGAGGACTGGAGCATTTCAGAAAATGTTTTTGACAACAAAGTTTGAAACCAAAAGGTTTTTCTACTCTGGCTAGCCTGTGTTAACCACTGTGCACTCACCCGCTGAGCATTCTAGTTAATCAAAGTCTTACTTGAGGAGACGCTGGGAAAAGAAGTGAAATATTCCTACTGAGAATATTAAAGTCAAGCCAGGTACTTCAGCCCCTAGGTTGGTTTCATAAACACTATTTGGATATCTTATGGAATCAGATCTCTATCAGACTCTGGCATCCATTCAAGAGAAGGCAGCTTCTGCTTTGTCATATCACCATGAGATTTATTTGTGAACAATAGATTATCTTAATATGCTTGCTTGGCCAAATGTTATAATGAGCTAACCAGACTCATTTGAGCTATAAAAAAAAGTAATAATAATATTGCTTCGGACTTTTAAAAATATGTTTCTTCCTACACAATGTGCGTGGGTCAACTCACACAATGACTGAACCAGTCTTGACTGAATGATTTGGTAGGCTTAATTCGGGTGTATTTGTGATGAAACAGTATCTTGGATTAATTCTTCACTGTCATCAAGGATAAAAAAAGGGAATTCCCCTCCCCCCATCATTGAATACTGGGGTCTTGAGGTCCTGTCTTTCTCTACTGTATTCTTTTCTTCACTGTACCTTTCTTCCCATACTGTATACCAAGGTGCAGCATATACTGTTAGTTCAAATAGGCATTTAAAGTTGTATCAAGGTGTGAGGGAATATGGGGGCACCATTTTAGGGAATAGGGGAAACATAGGACAATTACAGATTCCCACAACTTAGCTTTGAACAGGCTCAAAGACTAAAAGTATCTTCCAAGGGCTCTCTTACCATTCCCTATTAATCTAAGAAACTTCGTCTAAGCTAAGGGGTTCTTAACATTTTTTGCATTATGGATCCTTCTGGCAATCTGTTGACACCTATAGAGCCCTTCTCAGAAAACGTTTTTAAATGAACAAAATAAAATACATAGAATTACAAAGGAAAATGAGTGAAATTAGCGGTGGGAAAATGTCATTTTCCACCTATTCAAGTTCATGAACTTCCTGAAACTTATCCACAACTCTAATAATAATTGGAACTGAAAATTGAGTATGGCCAATACATGAATGATGATTAAATTGTTGAGTGTGAGTTCATATTGCTGAGAGTCAAGTCCTTGAGCAGAAGGGCACTACTGGACTCCACTCTAAACCACACCAAAGCTCAAAGAAGGTACTATGTGATGCCAAGACCTAGATTGGGACATCCATCAGGCAAGCTTTCAACATCTACCAGTAGAACCTGACCTACTTTGGGAGGACCCCTACTCTAAGGTCATTGCCAATAATTTCTTCTCATCTAGACTAGTGGTCTCCAAACTTTAGAGTACCCCCCCCACCCATGTGTATATTTACTTAAATATTTATATTAAATTATATTATGTTATATCATATATAGATACTAAGGTACAGACAGCTAGGTAGCACAGTGGGTAGAGTGTTGGGCCTGGAATCAAGAAGTTCCATCTTCCTGTGCTCAAAGGCCTCAGATACTTACTAGCTGCGTCACTCTGAGCAAGTCACTTAACCCTGTTTGTTTCTTCATCTGTAAAATGAACTGGAGAAGGAAATAGCAAACCAGTTCAGTACCTTTGCCAAGAAAACCCCAAGTGGTATCACGAAGACTTAGATACAACTGAACAACAACAAAATGCTATTAATAATCACATACATTATAAAACACACTCAAAATAGAAATTGGAAAAAGGACGAGTTAAAGATCAAATAATATTTGATGCTGGAGTAAATAGCGAGTCACTGGAGTTTAGCAAGAGGAGGAGGAACATGGACAAAATTGCACTTTAGGAGAACTGCTTTGGTAGCTGTCTGGAGGATGAAACACACTGTGGTAATACGTGAGGTGTTAAAGCCAGTATGGAAGCTATTGAGAGGTGATAAAAGTCCACACTCAGGTGGTGACTGGGTGAGTAGAGAAGTGTAGAGAGGTGAGAGTTGGGGAGGCACAGCTGGGAAGCCTTGCCATGGGATTGAAAATGTGGGGTGTGCAAGATGACACTGAGGTTTTATGAACTGAGAGTCTGGAAAGATGGTGGTGCCCTCGATAGTGTCAAAGAAATGTGAAGGCAGGATGCCTCTTGGAGTAAAGATAATGTAAGGAGATCTGTGATGCAGATGACAATCTATTCATGCCTGCTCATCCCGTGTGACTTCCCCTGTCCATCCAAAATGTAAAGTGGGGAGGGAGGTAGATCTCTTACGCATTGGGCACTGCCCCTGAGCATAGAGGCTGCCATGAAGTGATGGCGGAGCAGCCAAAATCTATGCTGGGGGTACATCAGTTAGCAGTAAGATTATAATTGCCCCAGGAGGTTGACCCCGCACTCAGAATGGGAGGCAGTGGAAGCTTGTTGGAGCAGAATCTGAGGGTGTTGGAGAAAAGACTAAATGTGATGATATTGGAAACAAGCCATACAATTGGCTATAGAGGCAAAGGTGGGATGTTACCCATTTTCTCACCTTTTCAATCTAACAAACACTCTTTGGAGTAAAAATGTGGCCCCAACCATGGAGTCATTAGCCCTTCTCTAGCCAGTTATAAATAATATACATACCCACCATTAAAGCTACATTATCAGAGGCAGCTAGGTTGCACAGTGAATAGAGCACCAGTCTTGAAGTCAGGAAGACCCGAGTTCAAATCCGACCTCAGACACTTGACACTTACTAGCTGTGTCACTTTGGGCAAGTCCCTTATCTCTCCAATTGCCCTGCTTTCCCCCCCTCCAAAAAGCAAAAAAAAAAAAAAAAATTAAATATCTTTTTTTAAGCTACATTATGTAGCTTTGCTTTAATTCAATCCAGAGCCAATTGTAATGAGCTGCACAGCAAGATAGAGAGGGAGGGAATGGAATAATGTGTCCTGATATGAAGCCACCTGTTCCCTTAAGTTAAAAGATGCTCTAGGAACCAAGAACAAAGTCACAAATCACAGATCAGCCTAATGAATTCATTCCTTGAAAGAAATTGAGAATGAATGGGCAAAAATCTTCAATCAGAAAAGTAATATGTATAATACTATATCTTCATTACAATAAAACAAAATATTTAACTAACTTATCACATTATGTGGAAGTCCCTATGATGGAAATATAAAGCTTTTCCATTTTATTAGGGTTCTATGATAGCTTGGCATTTGTTTCTGCAAACTTCATTAATAGCAGAAAGTATACTGGATTGGGAGTTAGGAAAACTGGGTTTTCTCCCCAGTTTGGCTGTGCAATAATATTACGCAAGTGATTACATCTTTCTGGAACTCAATTTGATCAACTGGGAAGTGAGGAGACAGACCAACACACATAATCAGGTCAACTGCGTACTAATTGATACAGGTGAGTCAGTTCAATGACTAAAGCTTGAATGTAGAAATTTTACCTTTTTTGTATCATGGACCCTTCTGGCAACCCGGTGAAAACTATGGCCCCATCATACTCTGAATCATGTTTTTAAATGGGGTAAGACAGAGCTACAAAGGAAACCAATTATATTGAAATATAGTTAACAAAATATTTTAAAAACAAGTTTATTTTGGATCCCAGATTAGGAACTCCTGCTCTGAAGCTCTGAAAATCTATTGTTTTAAGCACATGGGCACAGTTCCTCTTTATATAAATCACTTCCTAGGGATCATTTATGCAACATATGGGTGTTATTGTATGTAGCCATTTGAAAAGAAGGAAATAAAATTATACAGAATCATGGAATCCATGAGGGGAAAGCCTCTAGTAAAAAAAAGAAATTGACATATTCTCAGGTATCAATTTTGGCAAAAGGATAAAAGCAACTTTGACAGTGTAAGTCTGTGTACCTGTCTCAAGGGCTTTGAAGACAAGGGTGTTCAATACGCTTTATTGCACTCAAATGAAATTGACTATTTTACTGTACTTTGGGATGTGTGTGTGTGTGTGTGTGTGTGCTCATAAGGGAGAAAAACAGGGGAAAAAAAGACAGATAATTAGCTTGCTAAGGTAATTTTTATAGAAATCACCAGATATTTCAAATATCTTGCTTTTATTTCTAAATCTAATTTTTGAGTTTTCTATTTTGGTGAATACCCTCAGGGTTAGACATAGTTGCAGTAACATTCAATGTAATCTTTTAAGTTACTAGGAACAGTGAATCAGAAGTTACAAAGAGATAAGTTTAGAATGGACAGTGAGGAAAGCCTTCCCAATAGCTACCCGTGTTTCCCCGATAAGACCTATCTCGAAAATAAGCCCTCTCCTTACTGTGTAAGATTCCTCTAAAATAAGCCCTCCCCCGAAAATAAGCCCTATTGAGATTGCTACTGTAGTGAAGGTGATCCCCTGCGCACCGCCGCGCTCCGAGCTGCATCCAATCAGAGCTGCAGCAGTGAGCGCGTCATCCTGTTCTTCCCCAGTGATTTACTTATTGAAAAAAGGTACATATTTTTTTGTTCACATTTACCTGTTTATTAAAATTGCTGTCAATGTTCATTAAAATAAGCCCTCCCCTGAAAATAAGCCCTCTGGTGTTTTTCTGTCCAAAAAAATTAATAAGACAGTGTCTTATTATCGGGGAAACACGGTAGTTCTCACCCTTTGCCTTCACCTCTACCTCTGAGGATCTCTAGCTTCCCTCAAGGACAGTTCAGGTGCTCTCTTCTACAAGGAGGTCTTTCTTGACTTTTTCTCCTCCCCTCTCCCTTCCCCCGCCAGTTTTCGGTGAGGCGCCTCCCCTGCCATTAATTTGTATTTACTCTCTAGATACAGTATGCATACTTAACCTGTTGCATATATGTGACTTCCCGCAGGAGGAGCAGAAGCTTTTTGAGGGCAAAGGCAGTTTTGCTTTTTGTCTTTCTATCACCCCCAAGTGCCCAGGATGGTACCTTGTACCAGTTGGCACATAGCAGGTACTCACTAAATGTATGCTGCATTGATATGCAGTAGACTACCTTAGGAAGTAGTAAGTTTTCCACCCCTAGAGGTCTGCAAGCAGAGATGGGAGGCTGCCTATTGGGAAACAGTGTAGAGGAGATTAACCTATCTGGCTTCTGAGGTGCCTTCCCCATTTATTGGTCCCATGTCCACATTGCAAACATGCTGAATGAAGGGAAAATCAGAGCACATCTTTATGGACATGTAGAAAACTTTGTTCTGTAATGATGGATCCTGAGAATTGGGAACACTGAAGCATCTACTCACTGGTTCCATTGACTGGTTTTGAACCATGGATGTCTTCACAAGTGCTATAAGGTCCTACATGGGTGGGCATGCTAAGCTCTGCTTTGGACAAAACTGCCACCTTTCTGTGCCCTGAGTAAAGGAGAAACTAATAATAATGCCACCAAATAAAATAATAATAATAAACTAATCTCAGTTATTTCAATTTGATTCAAAAGATTTTTCTTGAATTGTCTGCTTCATAAAAGATGCTGTGCTATTTAGAGGAGAAAAGAATTCTAAAGGGGGCTGAAAATTACATACATCTAGAAAGCTTATTTTTTTGCTAGTAGTTTCAACCTCCTTCCTATTTTCAATGTATTCAATTAATTCTGTCTGCCCTATGTTTATATATACATAAATACATAATATTCATTATTTATATTATAATTATATATAATATGCAATATTTTAATATTGAAATAATATAATTATAAGCATGGCTAGAAAAACATCATGACTTTATAAAACCGTCTTTGTAACATGGGTTGTCACAGAATCACAGAGTTGCAAGGACCTTGAAGATCATGTAAGTCTAATACCCTCATTTGACAGAAACCTGTCTAAGATCACCCAACAAAGCTATGCCAGTTGGTGGTATTGCTGGACCTAGAACCAGGGCCTCAGACAGCCCAGTTTAGTGTTCATTCCACTATATCATGTTTCAAAGTTTATTGATTTCCTCTGAAAATTCCTGAGTTGTTTGGTGCAGTAAATGTCACATACCCATCTCCATGCCAGAAGAGTGGTGTTTCAACCTTCGTGGGCCCCTGGGTTCTTGGCTTCTCTTGATGCTACCCACAAGCACGCCAACTCAAGCTTCTCTGCTAAGGCCTCCAGTCTATCTAAACCAGGGATCCTCATTCCCTTCAAATAATTTGCCAAATAAACAGGAGACAATGACTTCAGTTTCCTGGGATCAAATCCCAGACCTGGAGCTAGGTAACATTAACTATAACTTACATCTGCTGTGTTTTCCTGGCCCTTTTGACTGATCTTCTAAACTAGATGTCCAAAGAAACTAACTTAAAAAAAATATAAATAAATATATAGGGGTGGCTAGGTGGTGCAGTCCCTGGAGTCAGGAGGACCTGAATTGAAATCCAACCTCAGACACTTAACATTTACTAGCCGCGTAACCTTGGGCAAGTCACTTAACCCCAATTGCCGTCTTCCCCCTCCAAAAAAGCAATCAATCAATCAATCAATAAATTAAATGTTTGTTCCTTGCCTTGGTCCTCATTTGCCAAGACTCAACCCAGAGGCCTGATTTTGCAGCTGAGTTAAAACTCCCTGAAATGCAGGAGTTTGTGATGTAAGCGGTGACAGAGATTAGTGATGTCCTAATAGCACAGCTCAAATGAAACCTCCCCACAAACAGAATAAGAGGAAGAACCAGATTTGGCTCTCTACTTCACTTTCCTTCTCCTTCCCAGAATACTCCTGTCATGCTCCATCTCCAATAGATTGTAAATGACAAGGTTATTCAGATTTCCTCACGAGCCTCCATGGCACAATGAATTTATCATACTGTTTTCTGTTATTGTGTAGCCATAGAAAACCAAGAAAATGAAGGTGAATGTATGGGCAATTGTAATTCTCTTTGGTGATCTTTACGTCCACATTTTCCCAGAATAGTAGATGACACAGACATGTAATGAAGTTTGCTATCTTGAAGCTCTGGAGAGAAAAGCTGGCTTCTTTTCAGTTGGTTGGCAACTTGAAGCTCATGTCCTACATTTTCAATTTCAGTGAAGGGCCCAGCGATCATATGTAGTAATCGGTGGGCTCTGGTTTGGCCCCCATATATATTTATATAATATAAATTTGTGTAAATAAACATATGTATATTTATGGAAATTTGTATATTTATTTAGGGTTTGTAAAGTGCTTTACATAACATTATTTCACTTGATTCTCACATCAGTGCTGTGTAGGAATTGTTCACATGAGAAACCAAAGCTTGAGAGGTCAAGTGTGTGAGGTAAGACTTGAACGCAGCTCTTCCTGACTGAGACCAGCACACTCTCCCCTACACCACTATCACCACCAATGGTCTTAGCTACCCCCACATAACCCCAAATATCTACATTAGGAAAAAAAAGGCTGAACAATAACTTCATCTTTAAGGGAGTGAACCAGGAAGTGTAGGACATCAGAAAGGGGCCAGGGATATCTCTCAGTTGCTGGGTCACCAGAGATAAAATCTGCTAATACCATATGCAAGATCTCTGACCCCCACCCTTTATCAATAAGATCCAGAGACTGGGAAGACTCTACCAAGCACTAACTGAAACTGATAATTTCCTGGAAAGTGTTCTAAAGCCCAAGACATGAGCTTGGACCAAGAATTTCCCAGTCTGATTTCTACTCTGTTTTGTTTAAAAAATATGAACCAGTTGGGTCTGAGTTGGTCTGGGTTTGGCAATGCCTTTTCTGTCACATGAAGAATGAAAACTGTCACAGACTTGCCAATGGGATGGTACAGAAAATGGCGCCAGGGAGTACTTAGAAATTGGTAATTTGGTAAACAGTATAAATTAAGCTAAATTTCCTCTTGTTCCCCAAAACTCTTGGGAAAAATACTTCTAACTAAGAATGCAATAAATTATAATTGTCGTATTTCAGACTTTTACAACTCAGGCGATTTCCTGGGTAAGCAAGAACCCAATGAGGAAGCAAAACTTCTTAGGGTGACTCTTGGTAACCTTTCCAATGAGCTTACGGACAGCTCTCATCATGTGTTTCGGCCAGGCCAGATTACTAAATTTGGGATGACTTTCTGTGGCTTTTTCTGCAATGAAGCAATTTGGTGTCACAAAATTTGTTCAGAAATAACTCTTTGTTGCTGTTTCTACACCCATTTTTTTCCATAATCTAAAAAAGAGATTATTTTTACAAAGGAAAAGTACTTGGTAGAATTAAAATGGAACAAGATGGAAAACTGGAATATTTATTTTAAAGTTCTATAAAACTAAATGTCTATTTTAAAAAATTCTCAAAAGCTCTCATGAGAATTTTAGCTAATTTCCAGGCTTTAGTTACCCTTTCCCAAAATGTCAATGAAGCAATGAAATGAAGCAAACTTATTATGGTGACCCCAAATAAGTAAGTTCATAAACAAAGTAGTGCCTAGTTGAACAAAACGAAACTAAGTCTGCCTTGCTATAAAGAGAATTGAAGAAGAGATTGGGGGTAGATAGATGGAAAAGAGTGAGGCCAACAGCAAAAAGGAAGGGGCCTCTTTTCACTGGGAAGTCCTTGATTTTGTCATTTAAAAGAGGTTAGAAGGAATGTTTTGGAATTTTGGTTTTGGGGGTAGAGAATTTGGACTGACTCTACATTTTATCTTTTTTTAGACTAAAAATGGTGTTCTTGACTCAGTCAGAACCATATCCTTAGGAATAGGAAACATTTTTTTTCCTATCAAGAGTTACACAGAAGTAAATCTATATCTATATCTATATATGTATCTATGTATACATAGAGAGAGATATGTATGTTACATATATATGCAAATATTTGAAAGAAAAATAAAAGGTTCTATTCACTTGTAAAATTAGGAATAAACACAATCAATGGTGACACATATAGTCCAACTCACTATTGTAGCCATTTAAAGTATGTGAAGGTATGTCTGAGAGAGACAGAGGGGTAGGGAATAAACATATACTTTTGAGATAGAGAAACAGATAAAAAGAAAGTGAAAAAGGAAAAGACAGAATGAAGAGAGATCCAGGAAAACATTTAATAGGTCACAAGTTAAATCTGCTATTAGGAAATAAATAAATTAGTCCCAAACCTGTTTACTTTAACTGTGAGTACCAGGGACCAACATTATCTATTACCTGTTACCATGCTTTTTCAGCTCCTGGTGAATAGGGCACTTTTTTTGGGTGTCATTTTCAAATATTCAAGTTTGTCTTTTTAAACCAAGGGGCGAACCTCTATCAAATTTTTTGACGTCTCAATGAGGGGGAAGAGTGGAAAGGGAGGGAATAAATTTGGAACTCAATTTTTAAAAAAAAGAATGTTAAAAATTGTTTTTATGTGTAATTGGGGAAAAACAAAATTTTAAATAAATAGATTTAAATCAAGAGGTATGTGAATAAACTTCAAGGTGGGGGCCTTTGAAATTGAATTGGAGGGGTGGGTAGGTAGCACAGTAAGCAGAGCACCTGCCCTGGAGTCAGGAGGACCTGAGTTCAAATACAGCTTCAGACACTTGACACAAAACTAGCCATGTGACCTTGGGCAAGTCACTTAACCCCGACTGCCCTACCTTCCCCCCTCCAAAAAAAAAAAAGCGAAATTGGATGGGAAAAAATGACACCTTAATTTTCACTAGCCTTTGATTACCTTTGTAACCCTATGTATTTTATTTTATACATTTAAAAACATTATCCCAAGAAAGGGTCTACAGACTTCACCAGATTACAAAAAGGATCTAGGACACAAAAACAGTAAGAATCCTTGTTTTAAGGAAAGCTCACTTCCTTATGTGATGTGGAAAAATTTGCTCATGTGTGAAGAAGTGACTTGAGTTTTAGGAATAACATAATTTTAGAGATCAATTTATTAGTTATGCCTTAAATTCCTTTGATGCTCTGGCTGCCGCATGTTTGATGAGATATGAGGACTGAAAAGTTACCTTGAAACAAATGCCAACTTCAAAGAATCATAAGATTTTTGTAATCCAAACAAGAACTTCAACAAAGCTGCTGGACAACTGTAAAGCATGATATTAATGTGAGCTATTCATATTATTTTTTATTGTCAAACTCTACCCCCTAATTTTACAGATGAAGGAACAAAGATATGGTTATGATTTATTAAGATCACAAAGCGAAAGCCGGCCTTCCCCTTCCTGACCAGCGCCATCTTTATCATAATGTGCTGCCTCTATTTCATTATTTGGAAACACTTAACAAACCAAATCAAGTTATCGTTGCTGTTATTTTAATTCAGTAGATTTTTAGCATCTCCCTAGCCATTTGCTTGGTACTTGATCATCTTCTCATGCATCCTTTCTGTCTTTAGGCTGGTCTTTCTTCCCTTTCAACTGTACCCTAGATTCTAGAGCAGTACAGAGGAAATTGCACTGCATTTGCAGTTCCAGGATCTGGAACTCTCTTTTTGAAAGTCAAGGTAACAACTGCCCTTTCCCACTCCTGCAGTAACTCTCCTATTCTTCAGCTTGTTTTAAACATTTCTAACAATGGCTCAGTAATTACACATGACAATTCTTTCAATATCTGAGGATGTAGGTCTTTTGGTACCTAAAGATAGGCCGGGTGTCTGACTGTGACCAGGCCAGCTAGCTGTTCTTTCATAATCTCCTCATTTAGCTTGGGTATCCACTCCCTATTAGTCATTTGTGTTCCGTCATTTCCAAAATGAACATCATTGGCAGAGAAAAGAGAAGTAAAATAAGTGAAACTTTGTCTCCTCTCAATCGTTGGTGACCAAACCTCACCCAATTACTTAGTAATTCCATTTCTTCTTTGCTTCTCTTCTTTCTCCCAATATGGTTGCCCCTTAGTTTTTCTCATGAACCTCAGCCCATTCTGAGTGTTAGCACTACTGTCACTGTTTTTACACAACTAAGCTACAGTTACATCACCATCCTTGCTTCCATCTTTCTTATATATCTTTTATAAATCTAAGTAGGTTGATGAGTTCTTTAGACAACCTCCCTTTTTCCTTCTCAATTGAACTAGTTTGCGTCTTTGAACCCTTAGGCATTATGGGTAAAAATGCAGATGAGTGGAATCCGTTTTTTTTCCTACCTTATTGTTTATATAGTTATTGAAAAAAATCTAATGGTTTAACAAATTGCCACTTGAGGTAGGAGTTAGTATTTTACTCTATCCCATACTACTATGAGCCATTTCACTGGCTGTGGATCAGTCATTCTTTTTTTTTTTTTTAAGCAATTGGGGTTAAGTAACTTGCTCAATGTTACACGGCCAGTTGTTTCTAGGTGTGGTGCTAAGTATCAGAGCCCGGATTTGATCCTCGGGTCATCCCGACACTGGAGCCGGTGCTCTCACTTGCTGTGCTACCTGGCCACCCCTGGATCAGTCATTCTTAAAGGGGGTGTGATCCTCTGTTATTTTGCATTTTGATGTATGAGGTAGAATGGTTTAGTGAAAAAACATTAGGCAAGGAATCAGCAGAAGACCACTGTTTTAGTCTTTGTTTTGGCTGCTCAGTACATTCAATAGGTATGTGACTTTGGGCAAAGTCATTAATCTCTCTGGTTTATTTGTAAATGGGGGGGGGGGGATTTGTAAAAAAACAATCTCTATGGTTTCTTCTCAGTCTACAATTCTAGAATGCAAATTATATGTGCAAATGTAATGCATTATATTGCACAAACAGTTTCTTGGTACACAGATAACATTTTCTTTGCACCTACAGTTAGAGGCAGATACATATGTCTTACATGTCAACCTTCTCTTTCCTATTTCCCTTGATCTCAGTCTCTCACCTGTAATAGAAAGGGCTTGGGCTAGATGACTTCTCAGATCCTTCCTGGTTCAAAATCTATGCCCCTTCAGAACTTGAAATGTAACAAAAAAATTAATTTAAAAAATACTATGACCCTACAGCAACAAGAAATTAAGGGATAGGGAGATAAATGATGAATCTCTATCCATAAGTAAAAGGAGTTGGATTTTCTTCCTCATGTAAACATAGATGAAAGGTACCAGGTAGTTCATTAAGTTTCCTCATCTGTAAAATGGGCTGGAGAAGGAAATGGCAAACCACTTCAATTTCTTTGCCAAGAAAGCCCCAAATGGAGTCATGAAGAATTGGGCACAACTAAAAATGACTCAACAGCAACCAGGTAGTTCTGGAAAATCTATGAAGGTATCACTTAAATAACTATTAAAAAGCAAAAAGCAACTTCCATATTTATTTCCTATGTGAAATGACATTAGCAGAGTAGGTGAAGTTGAACTGTTGGATATGGAAAACTCTCAATGATTCAACAAATGGTCCCCGGTACAAACAGAATGCAAGTTAGGACCCATCACTCAGGGCATCCAAGCAGGAAGGTTTACATGCTCTTTAAGTACACAAACACATGCTTGTTGAATTAAATTGAATCAAATGATCATTGTCAAGGAAATGTGCAGTAGCATGTAAAAAAAAAATCAAACACAGCATTCAGCATTCCAGGCTTCCAGTGGCAGTATGCAGATGGAAGCTTGAGAATGAGGAGCCATACTGCCCTGGAGCAAAATTCAAATGAAAAACAGCAACAAATATTGACTGAGCACAAAGCTGGTACAATGTACTATGCAAAATACTGTAAGGGGAAACTAGACTAGGTCTCCACCCTCAAGGAATTAATAATCTACAGCAAGCATCTAAAAGACACATGTGTCGGCACTCAACAGCATACCACAGACAAGGTTAGCTGTGTTCACGGAAGCCATCCATCTTGCCTGTAAAATGGAGTGTCTCTGCATCTAAAGAAATGAAACCACTTACATTAAGATTCTATGCTGCTTAAAACAAGTACTGAAGGGAAGACAATTATTTAAGTAGAGAGTCTCGCGATAGGGATTAGAACCAGAGCTTAAGGGGAGATGGGTACATCTCTTTCCTTTGAGTTTCTTTTTTTGAAAAAGAATAATCACCAAAGCATTCAGTCAACAGGCATTTATTAAATACCTTCTGTGTTCTGTAATAGGGTGTTGCTAGAGAATCAGACCTTTGAGTCATGATGTCTTGGGTTCAAGTCCCATCTGTGACACATACTGGCTGAATGACCCTAGATAAGTCACCTAACTTCTCAGTGCCTCAAGCCAATAAGATCATAGTCCAAACCCAACCCAACTTTCTCTCTCTCTCTGTAGATAGATAGATAGATAGATAGATAGATAGATAGATAGATAGATAGATAG
>NW_027185761.1:22457795-22479128 GCF_028583685.1 Petaurus breviceps papuanus
TAGATAGATAGATAGATAGATAGATAGATAGATAGATAGATAGATAGTTCAGACACTGTGTTGGATGTAGTCTCTGTCCTCAAGAAGCTTACTTTTCCTGGAAGGTACAAAACATTACCAAATGTGAGCAAAAGTCAACACTTATTGTGTATTAATCTTGCTGGCCATCACTTAAAGGAAACTATTTTCATAAAATAATACTGCTAACCCAGTGGAAACTGTCTAATTGTGATTAATTTAAGGGAGACAGGAAAATGGACTGGCTTTGATATTAGGGCAGCCAGGTGGCACAGTGGATAGAGGGCGAGTTCTGGAGTCAGGAGGACAGAAGAAGGCAAATAATTCTGGTGACTAAGGATCTGGGGTTCAAATCCTGCCTCTGATATTAATTACCTGTGTGACCTAAGACCAGCAATTTACCTCCTCATGCCTTAGTTTCTTTGTCTGTAAAATGAGGTGGTTGGATTTGAGCCTGGTCAAATATGTGAAACAGGGTTAATAATGCATGTGAAAGCTGTCACAAGGGATCACAAGAAGCAAATGAGATAATTCATGTGATGGATTTTGTAAACCTAAAAAATGCTATAGAAATGTCAGATGTTATTATTTTTATAATTTGCAAACTTTAGATATAAGCAGTTATTACTGGTTCAGCATTGAAGTTTTTTGGAACTAGTGATTAGAGCTGTGCATTAGAGAGTTGACTCTGGCAGCATCATACAGATGGTTTGGAGCAGAAAGGAAGTTGGAGACAGGAGATCACTTTGGTTAAGTGGGAGGGAATGAAAGCCTGCTGAACTTGTAGTCCCTTATATTTGTATTCTTATTAAACTTCTCAAAGCCCTGTATGTGGATTATCCCATTTTAATCCCACAACAAGGCTACAAAGTAGGTTAGGCAGTTATTGACCCCATTGAACTGATGAGGAAACTGAGGCTCACAGAATTGGCAGGTGTCCCTCCAGCCCAGGTATAAACTTGTGCAAGGTTACAACATTTTGGATTTTCATGTTTCCTTGATGGAGGTGTTCCACTGACCCCCATATTGGGGGCATTTGGGGATATGAGTCATGGCTTATATAGATAGACATGAGCTCCCGCCTTGGATTAACCTTTAAAAAGTTACAGAAACAGATCTCAGGGAGACCCTCCCCTCAAATACCAATGACGGATAATAGAGGTCTGAGAGACACAGAGAGCATTCTCCATCCTCTGGGGGATTGGAAGTGGAAGGGACCATCCTCCAGGGAAACTTGACACTTATCCTCATCTCCCATGTGCTTTCAACCCTGTCAACCTTGAACAAGCTACTGGTGGACACACCATCCACATATGATTAGGAGTTGACTTTCATAAAAGATTGTTTACTAAGGCATTTTTGAGATTGCTGGAAGAGTCCCATAGGCATTTTCAATATTAGCATGTGGTAATTGTAATAACTGCTTAGTAATACCACTTAAATTTCCAGTGAAAAGTGGTGGTGCTTTTTTTTTTAAGCTGTGGCTTATTATTCAAGTTAAATTTTTTTCCTGAATATTTATAGCAATAGAACACTAAAAACATTTAGACTTGCCTGTTGTATCTATATTTTGGTGCTTACAATTGTACACAAAGTGCTCTCAGATTTTAAAACATTCTGGAAGAAGTTCAACAGTGCATTGTTAATGCCCTACTCATACAAAATGATTTTCAATCTCCATGGGAATTTAGATTTGCACAAGTTATTAGGATGTGACCTTTCCCTTAGATTTATTTTAGGATCAAGTTAACATGGTATTTCCCCAGTGGGAGTTGCTGTACTTCCTTCGGAGATAAGGAAAATAGCAATCACAAATTATAGGGAACAAACTAGGTTAGGAAAGTGTATATTCCTATGATGCTGATGACACTGTGATCTTGAAAGAAGTCCACACTCCGTATTCCTTAAGTTTGAAAGGAAAGTCATGTGGCTTGTTAACAAAAGAAAACAAAAGTAACAGCATTACGGTATTTCCCTGAAATTTACTCCTAATTGTTTCTTGTCACAACAACCAAGTCTTGTGACTTTCAAAGATTAATGAAGATGTTTACGTCACCCTATTTCCTATGTGTATTCTATTGGGGATAAAAAAAGGTTGAAAATTACAAACTTTTAACAATTTAAACTCTTTTGGACCTCAGGATCTGGATTGAAGGAAAAAGGCAAATGTTCTATCAAAACACTGAAAATAACATGAAAGAGACAATAGTTGTGTTACCTTTAAGGTCATCAGAAGAACACAGTAAATCAAAGAGTTTACAGGTTATTAATAGCCCTTGAGAAAAGGAGAAGTCTTTGGTTTGTGCAGGAAAAATGAAGACGTGGTCTCTTGTGAGCACAAGAAAAATGAAGCCACAAGCTGCATTTCTCGCTTATCCATTTATAATAAAGGCAGGAGTAGAAAAATGAATCCCTTGCTATGACAGTGCAGTGAGTGCCCGGTAGATGTGAGGAATGGAAAAAGCTAGCTTCCATCGAGAAAAAAAGGAGAAAGTATCTGACAGCATTTCCTGAATGCCAATCTAGTGGTGACTACCCTGCCCAGGTTGGCTTCTTTGATGATGATGACAGCGGTGGTGGTAGTGGTGGTTAATAGTAGACATGGAATTGCATTGTAAATAACCAAACTTAGGAAATTATTTTTTTAAACCAACTTAAACACAATTCATATAGTAGAATGTAAACTCCTATAAGGTGAAGACCTTTTTTTTTGGCGGGGGGGAGTGTTACCTCTAGGCCTAGGACAGAGTAAGTGCTTAAAACTTTCTAAATAGAAAGGAATTGACCTATTCCCATGTGGATTTGATTTAGATCTTGATTGAACTGATAAGACAAAGTTTAATTTACTAATCAGATCAAGAAGTGTTAGTATAATAATTTTTTTGAAAAGTACATTTTTATGGTTTAGATAAATCTTGACTCACATTCTAACATTCATTTAAAAAAAAATGTGAGCTCCAAATCCTCCCCCTCTGGCCTGCCCCTCCCCCACCCATGCAGAAAGGCAAGCTATATGATACTTCATTCACATTCTTCATAACTCAGAAAAAGATCAAAATTTAATTCTTAGAAAATACAGAGTATATATCTAATGACATACTTAAAAAAATTAATTTGCAACTACAAAAAAGCTGGATAATTCAAGTTATTACCAAAGCTGATGGAAAGCATTTCTGAAATCCTTGGAAGGTGAACTATCTCAAAATGAAAAGGTACTACTCAAGAACAATCCTTGCCAATTTATACTGGACAGAATTGCTATTACCCCAAACAAGTGATATTTAAACGGCTTTATTTAATTAAGCAATAAGTTTATAGTATCAACAGTTTTTTCCAATAACAAATGTATAACTGTCTTAACAAAATAAGCATATTTAATTTAAAAATCTCCAACAATTTTACTTAACAACCTGAAAAAGTGAATTTTGCTTCTGTTAAAGAAAATTAAATCAACCATTCAGACTAGGCAACAATGTGGAAATTTAAAAACTGTATTTTGCAGCTCACTCAACCCTCTACCTTTTTTTTTAATGCTTATCCAAAAACTGAAAAAAAGAAAAATGAACTTTTCTGCCTTTTTGATTCCCAAATGATTTTTCAAATTAAATTGAAGTAGTCTAAAATATTAAAAAACAAATCTTTCTCTATCTGTAGAAGGAGTTATTGCTGTTAAAAGACTGTCCTTTTGATAGTCTGAGGAATCTTTTGACTTAAGTGACTTTTTTTTGATTTTTAAAATAAATTTAATGAGTAAGTTTCTGTATTTTTGAATTTAATCGTGAAATTTATTATAGCTGTTTTTATGGATAAATGATTGCTAAATTCTTTTATCACTATATCATATCATATCACCAAAGATGTGTTACTTAGGTTCATAATTAATGATTGGACCTTGTACCAAGTGTTGCAAATATTGGCAAGAAAAGAAATCTGTAAAGATGGGACATGGCTTGCTGTGACCTATTCATAAAGACTAATCAGAAAAGATAATATGAACATATCATTTTAGAAACTACCTAACAAGAATCTACAATTCCTACTTCATGATGACATCTTTCAGCTTTAATATTTTAAATTAAAACTATCTTTATATGAATTCCTCCCTCCCTTCCCTAAAAGATGTAAACTTAAATTATAAAAATCTGACTTTAGGCCTCACTTTCATCATCTGTAAAACAAGGGGAGCTAGGTTCAGACTAAATGATTTCTAAGATCCCTATGATTCTGTGACTTAAGTAATAACAACATTTTAAGAAGTCATTGATTTTTATCTGCCTTGGTAAAATGGCCTGTTAAGTGACAACTACTTCCTACTGCCAGATAGGAAGAAGGTCCTGACTTACACCTTTTAGGAACCAGCTAAGAAATGAAAGTTCAGGTCAACAACCAAAGTCAAGTCAACAAAAATTTATTAAGTGTCTGGGATGTGCTAGGCATTGTACAAAAAGAAAGGCAAAAACCCAATAAAATGAAGTGAACAAAAGTCCTCCCATCTCCCCCAAGGAGTCATATTCAGTTAGGAGACACCACAAAAACAACTATGGAAAAACAAGTTTTGGGCAGGAGAAATTGAGAGATAATGTCAGAGGGGAAGGTGCTAGCATTAAGGGGAATCAGGAAAGGTTTCCAGTAAAAGATGGGACCAGCTGATAGTTGAAAACTTTAAGTTTGAATCAAATTTAGTATTGTAAGGGACCTTATCAAACATTTAGTACAAAACCCTTTAGGAAATAGTCTATGATTGCCTAGAGGTTTCAGCCTCCCTTAGTCAAATAAAAAGTGAGCCCATACCTAAGGTATTAGGTGAGTCTACTCCCACCCTTCTCAAAAATGTGACATCCAAGTATTTCTGTACAGGTACTAGTTGAACTAAATGGCCTCTGGGGCAATTTGCAACTTTGAGATTCTGTTACTTAAAAAGTATTTCTAATTCCTAATGATTTTTTTTAAAAAAATGCATTTGCTAACCAATCTATATGGAGTCATTTTTAAATGCCGTAAGGCCTACTAATGCAAAATGAAACAAATTAATGCTCCCAATTCTGAAAAGAAAAGTAATCCACCCTATTTGCTAATCTCATTTATAAATATACCCAACATCATACCATGAGGTTTCAAAAGCGTACATTATCTATGTTCCAACCCCTAGAGCTGTAGGCACGGCAGTACAGAGTAGGCATCAGAATTTATTTACAGAGGGCAGGACTGAACTTTGCATGTGGATACATACAGAAAATGATAAAGATCTTTGTGTCCCATTAGTAATTTACAGAATTGTGATTTGCTGCACCCAGCACACCTATAATTGAATTCCTTAGCCATAAAATCATTGGGACCAAACAAGTCCAGATATCATTTATCTAAGCCCCTTCCCCCACCCCTTGCCATCAGTTAACATATTTCTCATAGAGCTTTCCTTCTTTTTATAGATTCATTTGTCTTAGTTATAAATTAACCCCACAGGCGACTCTCCCAGCTGCTTGGGCTCCAGAGTTTCCTGTGTACCGAGTTTCAGACTTACAAAATTTATGGTGCAGGAACCATTCCTAATGGTGGACAGTTGGTGGGGAATGTCCAGAAAGAAGCTGGGTAGTAAAACTGCCCCAAAGGTTTGTGGCTGATCAGGGAGGGGCATTCTGACAAAGGAGCCTCAGAGGGACTCCCAGGGGATGAGGGAGAGGGCTCTCTCAGGATTTCTGGTACTACCTGTTTCATGGAAAAGTGTGTAACACTAGTGGGGATTCTGAATTCAGTAACAGCCCTGAGATTTTAGAGGTTTCTTCCCCAAAATCTAAGATTTCTTAAAAAAAAAAAATCAAACACATACAACACAAAAAAAAGTGTATGTGTATATGTGTGTGTATATATGTACACACATATAAATACATAGAGACAGAGACCTGTCAAATTTAGGCTTCTAGTTTTGTCTTTCAGATCTGAAAAGTTGCTATTTTTTTTGTAAATGGTCTCAATGTTTGTAAAAAATGAAAACTTCTGATTTTTTAAGTGATATATATTCTGTCCCACCAGGACTTCAAATTCAATAGGTGCATTCATAACTGTTCTCTTGCAAGCTTAGTGACTTCCTCTGGACTTCTGCATTTTTGTTAAGGGTACCACCAATTCTGTCAGTTGCCCAAGCTTGAAAACTTGGTGATCTCTGATTCATTCTCTTCCTTTGTCCCCGCCCCCTTGCTCAGTAAACCACCCCACTCCATGCCCAGTTCTGGGGGATTTATCTAATTCTGGTGATTCTACCTCTACAACGCTTCATATAACCCTCTCTTCCTTTCTGTTCCTATTGTCCCTACCTTAACAAAAGTTTCTAGCTAGATAACAACACAGCATTCTCTTAACTAGACTCCACAACTCCAATTTCTTTGCTTTCTGATCCAATCAATACGCTGTTTTCCACATAAACTTTTCTAAAGCCCACTTCCTATTGTGGTGCTCCAAAATCTTCAATGGCTCCCCACTACTTACTGAAAAAAGAAAAAGTCTAAACTCTCTAAGTTTCAAGGTCCTCAACAATACAGCCTGAACCTGTCTTTCCAGCCTCTTTGGCCTACAGGTACTCTATGATCTCGTCAAATGATATTACTTATTGTTCCCAACCGTTTCTGCTTTTGCTCATGCTGTTCCCTCTGCCTAGAAAGCCCTTACCCTTGTATCTTTACTTAGAGACATAGGCATCCTTCCATGTCCAGCTTAAATGGTACCTAACCAAAAGGGATCCTCTCCTTCTGAACTTCATTGTACTCAGTGCACCTATTCTAGCAACGCTTATTTCATTCAACTTTGTGTTACTGGTTATTTCTATGCCTGTCTTAGTCTTTTTGGGGAGAGGGGAGGGCCTTACCCTTCCTAAATCAATTACATTGGCAACAAGGACTAGGTTTTAATTTTCATATCCCCATCCACACCTCTCATAGCATTTTATAACTAAGAGGTATTCACTAAATATTTTTTAAATTGAATTAATACTATAGTTTCCTTATGGGTACAGATACTCCTAAATCTCAGCTGGTTCCTCTTTGTAGGTCTCCTCTTGCTTAATCCAACCCTACCAATCAGATACAAGTCTTCTGGTACATTCTGCCTGGTTCAATGAAGCACAGAACTCTGAAAGCAAAACTGAAGGAATTGGAAAAGATCCCAGGATTCTCACAGTTCTGTGTTGGTATTTTGGAATTCATCTCTCATTGAAAGCCTTTCACACCCTGGCCCCTGCCAACTGACTTTACCCCCCTCCATAAACTCTATGGTTCAGTTACACTGCCCTACTGGCTGCTTAGCACACCCAACACCCCAGTTTTTGACTGTCTCTGTACTGGTTTTTGTTCCTCGTGCCTGGAATGCTCTCCCTCCGCACCTCTACCTGCAGTTTTCCCTGGTTTCCCACTTTCTGTAAGCCTCACCTCTGCCTGCTACTACCAGAGCCTTTTTTCTATCACCTCCTATTTATACTATATATACATATGTATATATATGTATGTGTGTGTATATATACATATATATTCTATTTACATAATTATTTGCATATTGTCTCCTCCATTGGAATATGAGTTCCTTGAGAGAAGGGGCCATGTTTTTGAAAAATCAGTTTGTATTTCCAAGACTTAACACAGTGTCTGGTACATGGAAAGCATTTCATAGATACTTGTTGACTGACCGGTACCCACTGAAAACTGCAGGAGAGAATAGCCAAAAGAAAGGTGTAGCAAATGTGGTCTTTGTTATAGGAGAAATTTTCTGAAGGGATGGGTATTACTGATTTTAAGTGGTGGCCAAACTAGAAAGGAGAAGGGGGAGGGCAACCAGGAGAGGTGAGTTAAGAGAATTAAGGAATACAGTCCTAACCTAGACTCAACTTCAAGCCTACTCTGTCCTTCTATGGCTTGTGGAAGAACTGAAATTGAACTCTGGGATACATTAAGTGGCTGAAAATCAAGGAAATATTGTTGATGCGAGCAATTCCATAATGACTTTGGACAATTCCTCTCTCAGTAATTGTGGCTTCTATTTACTGTGCTAATTAATGACTTTAGAAAAGTACCACCTGGGTTCCTCATGATATATCGAGTTTAATTAATCAAGCAGCAGGTATTTATTAAACAGGTTCAAGGGATACAGATATAGAGGCTCAAACAATCCTTTCTCTCAAAGAGCCTTTCCATTCTAAATGAGTCTCATGGATTTTTCCTGCTTCCTCAGAACATAATGCTTGTATTCCTGGTGATTTTTAGGAACTGCTGGACCTCCCCAGAGGCAAAGCCTAGCCATCTGGACCTACAGTCCTAGGTATTCTTGGAGTTACCCCGAGGTTCCAAGAAAAGACTTAGGATATGTGGCAATATGACCTAGCTATAGGCACTGATACATCACTTGCCAAGGGCAACCATTGGCTGGCACTGTGCTATATGGAAAAGTAGTGACTGTGTTGGCTCTCCACCCAGGGGCCCCAATAATTTCACTTTTATTATAAAATACTATGTTTTAGTCAACAGCCATTTCTGCTCCCTTGAAAGCAAATGTGATCTTCTCAAATCCACAAAAATATATCAACAATTTAGGAATAGAATTGCAGATTTAGAGTTTAGACAAGGTACTTTGTGGGCAAGTAGGTGGCGAAGTGGGTAGAGGGCGGGGCCTACAATCAGGAAGATTCATCTTCCTGAGTTCAAACCCAGCCTCAGACACATATTAGCTGTGTGACCCTGGGTGAGTCATTTAACTCCATTTGCCTCAGTTTCCTCGACTGTAAAATGAGCTGGAGAAGGAAATGGCAAACCACTCTGGAATCTTTGCCAAGAAAGCCCCAAAAGGGGTCATGAGGAGTCAGATGTGACTGAAAAATGACTAAACAATAATGATGGCAAAGGGACTTTAGAGGCCAATGAGTCCAAAACCCTCATTTTACAGATGAGAAAACTGAGGCCCAAAGAACTAATGTGATTTATCTAAGTCCACAAAGGCAGCAAATTGCAGAACCTAGATGTTCTCTGACTCCAGATTCAATGCTTTTTTGACCTCCCCCAGGACTTAAAATCAAACTTCACACCATCTGTCTCTTGACCACCTGCCCAACTCCCTAATCCTGTGCCACTGCTGGGGGCTGCATTAGCATAACACAAAGAGGGGAAGAAGGGGAACCTGTGTGACCTTGTGCATTTTCTTTATAAGTAAAACAAAGGATCTTTTCCAGCTCTTGAGCTATGACCCTAGGTTGATTTAGGCCAGGTAAGAATATCTATTTCCTTATTTAGAATGAGATCAGAGCTATGACAGATAGAGCACCATCACCATGGTACTAAACCCTGAGTAAAACTGAAGTTGGCAAAATTTGTGCTCTTTGTGTTTCCATCTCCCATTTCTAGATCCTTCTCTCCTCTGGCTGTCAATCTCCTTACTGTCCTGCCAGGTATCTATCCTGGGTCCCATTTCCTATGGCTTTTGCTTTCAACTTGCTCTCAACTCATGTCTCCCAATGGCAGCTTAAGTGGTCAGGTCCCCCCAGTGAAATTTTTAGAGGACTCAGAGAAAGAAACACTTTATAGAACAAAAAGGGACAAAAAAATCTCAAACAGCAGAATTTCAGACACTGACAGTTATTCGGAAACCAAATTTGGAGACAGGAGACATTGTCTGGTATCGCTTAAATCTCATCATTTGTATGGCTCATAGATCCAACCATGGGAAAGCAGTTATTACAACATGTAGGCTGTTAGCAATGGGCAAGTAATTATTCTTTTTGGAGCTAAACATGAAGAGGAAAGGAGGGAATGCCTATACACTTAAAAGATTTTAGTCCTATAACACACAGGATAGGATCAGGCTCAGCATCTTTAATTAAAAAACTAGGATTTTTTTTGGTCTGCATGTGTGATTTTACTGGGTTAGATACTTTATATTGTGGAAACCTTCACAGATGTAGCCTGACAACTCATCTATTAAGTCTTAAACAGTTGTGCAAGGTCACTGAGAGGTTCAGTGAACTGTCCATGGTCACATGACCACTGCTCCAGGGTCAGGTCTTCCTGACTTTACCACGTTGCCTTTTTATGAAAGGCTTAGAAGCTTGATTGAATGTATTATGAGCCACAAAAAATAACAGTAATTTGAAAAACTGATTAGAAATTTGTTTCTGAGCATTGATGTATTTCACCATTCCCTAGGTCTCTGTCCTATCTTTGTTTTGTCTTAGAAAAAATGTGCTATTCTTCACTCATTTAATGGGATGGTAAAATGATATCATGGAAACTACTAAGATAGTCAAAATAAAATTTTCTAAGTAATTCTAGTAGAATTATACAGTAGAAAATAACATTGGGAAGAAATGGCTTGTTCTTTAAGGAAACACACTTACATATGGATTCAGTATCCAAATTAATTTTCACCTACCTTAAAGTTGAATCAATCTATAAAACTGCCTTCTGGTTGTATATAAATGTGATTTCAACTTTGCCCCTTTCAGATCTGAAAAAGGAAAAAAAACACACTTGATTTTAATATATGATCACAAACAAGGTCTTTAGGGACAACCCAAACAGCCTCCCTCTGAAAGAACAACTTTTCCCTTGTCCTAAACCCAGGTAGTTTTGAGTGCGTGAGAATGGTACATGATGGAGGGCCAGAGGAATCCACTAAAATAATTCCTACTTTAGGTAAGTCCTGGTTTCCCCCACTGACTTCCAAACTTGGGTCACTGATTTTGTGATGGGTCCCACCTCCTCTCCATAGAGGTATTATTCACTTAAATTTTTTTCTTGTTTTTTTTCCAATTACAAATAAAGACAAATTTTAGCTTTCATTTATTATTCACTTTTTAAACTCAATTTGTGCTTTCATTGGTTTAGGGAATTCCTGGTGAGTTACCTGTTCAGTAACTAATAGTCTCAGAGAATTGTCTAGTGGGAAGGAGAGTGGGGAAATGACGTCAAGTGACTTGTCTGGCCATCATGTGCCAGAGGAGAAACTTGAATGCAGGGCCTCCTGACTCTAAGATCAGTTCTCTGTTCTATTCCCTTCTCCAGTTTACATGGTACTAATAAGGACATCTGCTTCACAGAGTTGCCTATAAATTTATTGTCATAGGATCATAGATTCAGAGCGTGAAGGGACCTTATGGGCAGTGAGGTGGTGCCAAAGTGAAGAGAGCGTTGGGCCTAAAGTCAGGAAGACTCATCTTCAAGAGTTCAAAACTGTGTGACCTTGGGTGAGTCATTTAACTTTGCCTCAGTTTCCTCATCTGTAAAATGAGCTGGAAAAGGAAATAGCAAACCACCTTGATATCTTTGCCAAGAAAACTCCAAATGGGGTCACAAAGAGTAGGAAATGATTGAAACAACCCAACAACAACAACAAGGGACTTTACAGACCATCTAGTCCAAGGATTCCAACCTCATTTTACTGGTGAGGAAACTGAAACCCAGAGACATTGCCACCTATCATAGAGGACACAGAGGTAGGAAAAACCATGATCTGAACCCAGGACTTTGGACTCCATCTCCTTCTACCTGTAAGAAGCATTTATTATCTCAAAATAAGTTATTTGATAAATGCAACAAAATTTTGGGGACCATGTCGCTGGATATAAGTGGCATATGGCTGTTGCTTAGTAATTGAAGGTATAACCCATATACTACAAAGAATTTGGGAAGTCAATGAAGACACATGCCACTTTCAGTAGATAAACAACAACCAAAAGAAATTCGGGGATAGTCACTTTTCCTAAGTGAATTGGGAACAGATGGGAACCTACCCCCACTTAGAATTTTATGAAGAGGAGAAAGGAATCTCACAGAAGTTGTCCTCTCTGGGAAGACAAAATAATGCCAGTGCCAGGAATCATATCACCTTCAGACTAGCAGTCCCAGCACCCAGGCAAAGTCCATCTTGCACATTCTGACCCCAAAATAAAACTCTGAGCTTTCTTCTCTCTGATGCCAATACCTATAGCTTCATGCTTCCCTTCCTGCTAGACTGCCCCGGTATATCCTGTGGAAGCAGAGGACCTCAGGGTTGAAATGTTCCTTCCTGTCAGAGCTCAAGCCAGTCCCAATCTGGAAAAGGACTACACGGTCCCAATGAACTTTTCAAGTTTTCCTTTAGTAGTTATTATCTAGTGCCCTTCAGGGTATGGCATATACTGTGAATACTTGGGCTTTGAAGATGAAAAGCTGCATTGGTGTTGAGTACTATTATTAATAATAATACCATCCCTGCTTTAATTACAACAAAGCATTTATTTTTAGAATTCAGTTGAGAGTTTTGAAGTTGGCGGTCCTTCGTGAACTCATTGCCTTTAACCTCCCGTGGTTTTAGAGGCATTTTTTCCCCCTGGTTTCCTTGGCCAAAGTTATTAGTCCACAAGGAGGCAGCATGGCCTAGTATCAGAAGACCCGGGCTCAAGCCTTGACTTTGTTACCTGTGTGACCTTGGAAGAGAGTCACTCATAGACTTCATCTGTACCTCATCTGTCAAACGAGGGTGGTGGACTCAATCATACCAGAGGTCTCTTCCAGTTCTAAACCTATGACCTAGGGGCGGCTAGGTGGCGCAGTGAATAGAGCACAGGATTCAAATCTAACCTCAGACACAACACAAAAAACTAGCCGTGTGACCTTGGGCAAGTCACTTAACCCCAATTGTCCTGCCTTCCCCCCTCCAAAAAAGCAAAAAACAAAAAAAACCCCTATGACCTAGTAGATGGCAGTGTGCACTCCTACTATGAGTCTACATCAGTTCCACTCATCCTTGCAGTACACAAGGTTTACTAAAGGGACACATAGATTCCTTTCAGCACAGACATGGGAAAGTAACATTTGAGAACTGAAATTTGGGGAAACAGCAACTAGATTTCTGTCTTTAAAATTCAACCATTCCTACTCCCTCTCTCTTCTAGAGCAGGGAGATACAGGGGACCAAGGATCTCAGATGGTCAGGGGTGGCAAGAAACTAAAGTTGTTCATGTATTCAATACTGAATGAGACAAAAGTAGCATGGAGTGATGAGCTCCAACATGAACTCTGCAATTCTGGCTAATCGGACTCACTCTTCAAGTCTTAATTCTTCAATGGAAGAATTAGACAAAACAAGAAGGCAGCAGCAAGGTGATGCAGCGGATGGAGCACTCAGTCTGGAGTCAGGAAAACTCATCTTCATGAGTTCAAATCTGGCCTCAGACACTTACTAGCTGTGTGACACAACCCTGTTTGCCACAGTTTCCTCTTCTGTAAAATGAGTGGATAAACCTTTACTAAGAAAACCCCCAATGTGGTCATGGAGAGTCGGACACAGCTGAACAACAATGACAACAAGGTCATAGAGCTTGATGAGATCAGTCCAGTTAACGCACCCCCCCCCATGTATGTATATACATAGATGTATATGTGTGTAGGTACATATACAAACATGTATAGGCTCATTTTATATAACACATGTGTGTACATACAACACGCATATACACAGACTCATGTATATACATATACAATATGTAGATACACATACAGACTCATTTGTGATATACACACATCTATGTATACACACACATAGTTGATTAAGCACCACAATAATAATTCCAGATAATTGTGATAAGGTAAAGATATATTATTGCAAGACAGAGTGGTCAAGAGGCTTTGGGAAAGAGTCTGGACCTGAGAAAGTGCTTGAAAAAGGAGTAGATTTTGTATAGGTCAATATAGGGAAGAACATATGTAAAATGTCAGTTGCAGGAAAGAACAAGATGGATTCTAGGACAATGAGAAGAGATCTTACTGGAACAATAGGTTGACAAAGAAAGGGGAAAGGAAGGTTGGAATCAGATTGTAGAAAGCCTTGAGGGCCAGTCTGAGGGGTATGTCCTTTGTTGTACACGTAATAAAAGGGAGCTGTTGGAGTTTCTTGAGCATTTCTCTTCCTTCCTTCCTTCCTTCCTTCCTTCCTTCCTTCCTTCCTTCCTTTTGTTTCTTTCTTTCTTCCTCCTAACTCCAGGGCCAGTGCTCTACTCAGTGGGCCACTTAGCCACCCCTTGAGCATTTCTTCATGTTTTAAGAAAATCAGTCTGGAGGTGGTGTGTAGGTTGCATTTGGTTCGGTGAGAAACTCAAGGATAGACAATTACACGAATACAAGCATGAGGCATTGGGGGTTTAGACTGGAGAAGCAATAGTGAAGCTAGAAAAGAAAGGGGGTGGGATTCAAGAGAGATTTTAAGGAAGAACTGATGGAATTTGGTGACTGAGATATGGGGGAAGTTTCAGAGATGACTCTGAGATTTTCTGAGCCTGCCTGACTGGGAGAATGGTGGTGTTATTTATGGAAAAAGGGAAGTCAGGAGAGGGAAGCTAGTTTGAGAGAAAGATGATGCACTCAATTTTGTACAAGTTGAACTCGAGGTGATGGATGCAGAAATGTCCATTAGGCAGCTGGAGCTATAAGACTGGATATAGGATGAAAGAGGGGCAGTATGATTAAGTGGAAAGGAAGGATTGAGAAGGAGACCTGGGTTCTAGTCCAAGATGTCGCTAATTGCCTGTGTTATCTTGAACAAGATATTTTTCTTCTTGGGCATCATTTTACTCATCTGTGAAAGGAGAAGTTGGGACTAGCCATTTCCCCCCCCCAGATGCTGGTACCCTTCTCCCCAAATTAGTTTGTATCTATCATTTAAACGTCTATATATGTATATGCTGTCATCCCCAATTTTTTTTTTGGAGAGGGAAAAGTAAGTTAATTGGGGTTAAGTGACTTGTCCAAGGTCACAAGACTAGTTTTGTGTTAGATGTCTGAGGCTAAATTTGAACTCAGGTCCTCCTTACTCCAGGGCTGGTGCTCTATTCACTGTGTCACCTAACTACCCCATCCCAAATTCTTGATGGCTGGGACTCTATATATCTCCAGTACATAGCACAGCACTCAGCAGGTCTTAATCAATGCTTGTTGATAGACTGACCAGCTAATTTCCAAACTGAGATCAAAGATAAAGATTTGAGGGTCATCAACATGAAAGTATTAGAACTTGTGAATGAATCAGTTCATTGGGGCAGAGAGCATCCAAAGCCAAAGCTGAGGATTATACATTGATATGCATTGACAGGGACACAGAAAGAAGATCAAAGGAAGAAAAGATGTCAGAAAAAGAGAGAAGAATTAGTAGAGTAGTAGGGAAAAAAACCATCTAGTGCTGGCACTTGAAAATCAGGGGAGCAAAGACTGAATTAAAGAGTGATGGTCAGGATTGTTAAATGCTGGAAAGAAAGGCAAGAAGAGAATGGAGACAAGGTCACTGTATTTGGCAAGAAGGAGGTCACTGATGACTTTCAGAAAGAAGGTTTTAGTTGAGTTCTAAGGCCCAAATCCAGATTTGGGGCTGCAAGTGAGGAAAAGAATGAAAGCAGGAATAGACCAATTGTGCAACCTTCTCCCTCTAGCCTTCATCAGCTTGGATTCTATTTACCCAAATAGGTATTTGACTTCTTTATTTTAAATCTATTTTTATTATGATTGCAAGCAACTTTATGAAAAGGAATTTATTTTATGTTAAGCTCTATTCACATCACTCCAAACTGTCTTTAAAGTCTTATTAAAATAACATATTACATATTGTAGTCAGTGTATTCATGCTGTTTTTAAAATTTCAATGACTTTAACCTCATTTCTCAAATATATAGGGAACTGAGCCAAATTTGTAAAAATTAGAGCAATTCTCCAATTGATAAATGGCCAAAAGCTATAAATGGGCATTTTTCAGAGAAAGAAATCAAAGGTATCTATAGACATATGAAAAAAAAATGGTCTAAACCATTATTAGTGGGAGAAACGCAAATTAAAACAACTCCAAGGTATCATCTTATACCTATAAGACTAGCAAATATGAAAGAAAAGGAAAATGACAAACACTGGAGGAGATGTGGGAAAATGGCAACACTAACATACTGTTGGTAGAGTAGTGAACTGGTCCAACCATTCTGGAGAATAATTTGGAACTATGCCCAAAGTGTTATAAAACCAAGTGTTATAAAACCCTTTGATCCAGCAATACCACTACTAGGTCTGTATCCCAAAGAGATCAAAGAAAAAGGAAAAGGACCTATAGCTACAAAAATACTTATAGCAGGTTTCTGTGGTGATAAAGAATTAGAAATTGAGGGGATTCCCATCAATTGGGGAATAAACAGGTTGTGGTATATGATTGTGATGGAATAATATTGTGCTATAAAAAATAATGAGCCTGGTGGTTTCAGAAAGTCGACAGAATTAGGAGATCATTGTACACAGTAATATTTCAGTGATGATCAACTGTGAAAAACTTAGCTAATCTGATCAATAAAATGATGCAAGAAAATTCTGAAAGACCCATGATGAAAAATGATATCCACCTCTAGAGAGAGAACTGATGGACTCTGAATGCAAACTGAAGTATAATTTTCTCACTTTCTTTATTTTTCTTGCTTTTTTTTGGCAACATGGCTAATATGGAAATATGTTTTGCATGATTTCATATGTATAATTGATATCATATTGCTTGGCTTCTCAGTGGGAAGAGGCCAAATGGAGGGAGAGAGTTTCCCAAAATGGAGCTATCAAGTTAATGGATATGAATCATTTTATAGTTGTAAAATGTTACAGGCTCTCTAACCATAAAGACAATGTCAATATCAATGATCAAAGAAAACTGTTTTCCCATATCTCTACCAACATTTGATTTTATCAGCAATTTTAATAGTTTAACACTATGTAATGTTAGCCTAAAGTTGTTTAATTTGAATTTCTTTAGTTGCTAGTGAGATTGTTCACTTTTCCATGTGATGATCTAATGTCAAATCTCCTCCTAGGCAGGCTGTTTATCTCTTTTAACTTTATTATTTATGGAGTTCAACCTAACATTTCATTACTGGTGGCATTTAACTCTTCTGGTATAACTCAGGATCATTCCTCTTTATTCTGTCCTTGGTAATTTGTTCTCTAGAAGCAAAAGATATTACTATAACTTTACCTAAGAATCACCATATAATTTAATGTTTTAACTTACTTCACATTTAGCTTTCAGGAAAAGACAATAAAACAGATTTAAAATATTTGCATAGTAATAAAGAATCAACCAAAGAATTAGCCAACTGTAAAAGAAAAACATCTTTAACTTACACCTATATAGCACTATGGGCAAACTCCAAACTGATTTCAACATGATTAGTTAGTCAAGATTCCACAAACTATCAAATTTTCAATCTGAAACAAGATTTCTAATTACATTTCATTAACCTGGTTATCCAGAGACCATGAAAGATACTTCCTCAATTAAAGCCCAGAAAGACAAATCTGATACTTCTTTGGCATAAAACATTTTGGAGAAATCATTTTTTTGATACTAGAAGTAAAACCTAAGTAATTTAGCCCAAGTGAGAGAAGTTAGCCTAACTGAGGAAAATCCATTCATCCAATAGATTCTTCTTGGGCACCTACTTTAAGAGATGCAAAGACAAAACTATTAAGTTTCAAACATAAGCTTTGTATAGATTTCTTCATAGGAGATACAGTCCAAGTATCCAATGACTTCAAATACTTAAATTATGTCTGTGTTTGTCAACCAGAAGGTGACAACCAGTCAACTACTATGTGTGTTGACATTAATAATGTGAGGGAAGGGGTGAAACAAGTAAGAATTTCTTAACAATGGATGGTGTTTTGTTTGGGAGGATTCGGAAGTGATAGTGCAAAGCTCATGCACATCTACTTGCACACACACAGAATGTCCATATATAAATGCATAAATATGTATACTCAAAGAGAAACTGTTAATTCCATTATAAGCTCCTAGAGATCAAGCATCTACCACTATATGTGCAAAGTACTATGTGGGATGCTTTTTTTATGGACAGCAACTCTACCTTGTATTTCAACAACCTATAAAAAATGAACTTTTAGAGGTTACTAGGATCTAACTTCATCTTAAACCCAACGGAAAGGGAAATTATACTTTTAGAAGACACTGCTAACTAACTGCATCCCAAACCTACTGGCAAGGGTAATTGACTATTCAACCCTATCCCTCCCCAAAAACAAATAAACAACTTAACCACACACAGGGAACCAGAAATTTAATTGTGTTTGTTTAAAAGTGAAATATAAAATATTCCATTAGACTGGTTTTAAAATTGAGAAAAGAAAATATAAACCCTGTTCAATAAGAAACAGAAATATTGTTCTGTTCCATATTATTGAAAATTAAAAGAGAGGGCCAAGAAGATGAGGGCTAAGTGACAAGAGGAAAGGAAGAAAGAGAAAGAAGACCAAAAAAAAAAAGGGAAGAGAAGGAATACACAAGGGAAGGAGAGAGAAGGGAGAAAGGAGGAGGAGAGAGAGGGAATATGGGACAGATGGGGAGGGAAGAGCATGCAGAGGGAGACAAAGGAAAGAGAAGAGGGGGAGAGAGAGAGAGAGAGCCAGTTAACCAGTTAGTTCTAAAGGAAGTGAGTTATCTCATGGAAACATATTTAAAGCTTATCTAGTCCAAACCTCTCATTTTACTCATGAGGAAACTGAGGTACAAAGTTATACAGATAGTAAATGACAGAGCTGAGATTCAAGCTGGGTCTTCTGACTTCAAATTCTACTGTGTCACATTTCCACTTGGAATTTAAGAATCAGAGGAAGTTATCACTATTCTCTGATAAACCATATCAAAAAGAGAGATTATGAGAACTCAAAAATCTGCAATCAAAAGCCTTTCAAATCAGTTGTTTCATATGGTATCAGAGATTTAGACCAGAGAGAGACCTGAGACACCATCAAGTCCGAAACTTCTAGAGATAAAGGAAAGGAGGCCCATGGAAATCAAGTGACTTATTCAAAGCAACATGGCTAGTAGTAAGTGGACAGAATTGGGACCCAGATCTTGAGACTACAAATATAGCCCACTTTCCATTCTTCCATAATGCCTTAAAGAAAATGGTCTTGGGGCAACTGGGTGGAGCAGTGAATAGAGCGCTGGCCCTGGAGTCAGGAGGACCTGAGTTCAAATCCAGCCTCAGACACTTGACACACTTACTAGACATGTGACCTTGGTCAAGTCACTTAACCCCAATTGTCCTGCCCTTCCCCCTCCAAAAAGAAAAAAAAAAGAAAATGGTCTTGTGGGTGAAAAATTTGTCACAGGAAAGACAACTACTTTTTTTTTTTTAGCTCCCTATCTTGTTTAAGGGTATATACTTTAGACAAGTGTTAAGGTAACACTTTCAGATAAGATGAGAACCAAATGTAATTATCTTTCTAGAATTTAATAAAGAAATGTCAATTTCCTTCTTTTTTCTTTTTTTTAAGGCAAGGCAATTGGGGTTAAGTGACTTGCCCAAAGTCATACAGCTAGTAAGTATGTCAAATGCCTGAGGTACAATTTGAATTCAGGTTCTCCTGACCCCAGAGCCAGTGCTCTATTCACCTAGCTGCCCCCAAAATGTCAATTTTCAAGAAAAAAAGTTATACTTTTAAAAAACTCTCAAAATTTGAGGACTATTGTTTTTTTTTTTTAGCTCAGGATAGAAACATATGGAAGACCATATCACAAAAAGGGTTGGATTAACAATATATTCTTCCAAAGTGAAGAGAATAATTTCCTAAGAAGATTGAGGCTCTCTAAATGCCTAGACTGAAACTGACTTTGCATATTCAAACTGGATCTTGTTCTGTTGCTAATCTTTTTCCTTCAGTTGATAGCACAAAGGTCATAATAACCTGTCTAAAACTAAAGTAATGCCCCTTCTCTGAATTAAAGGCACGCTAAAATTCTTTAATGTGAGGGTGAGACTTTAAAGTAGCCTCAAAAGACTCCATTGATCTTTGCATGGGGATGGGGGACTGTTCTTTTTGCAAAAATTGCCATTTTGCTGATTTTTATCTAAGCCTAAACCTCACAGAGCCTCAGTTTCCTCATCTGTAAAAGGGTAAAAATATTCAAATGTGATAGTTATATATATTGCAAACCTTAAGGATATGCATAAACTATAATAGATATAAACTTATATATGTATATGTATGTGTGCATACCTACATATACAGTATACACATACTATATATATGTATATATGCAAGCTATTATTATTATTATGCCTCAGAGAGCATAAGATCATGGTTTTGGAGTGAGAAGGGATGCCAGAGGCCAACTGGACCAACCCCATCATTTTACAGATAAGGATACCGAGGCCCAAGGAAGGATGGGGACCCAAGTTCACACAGGCAGTTAAGGATCTGAGTCTCTTTTCTTCCCTTCTCCTTTGTCCTCTTTCCTCCATTCTTATTTCAATCCAGGGCTATTTTGATGGCTTTATGTCTTATGGGATTTTGTTTGAACTTTTACCCACACAAAACATGGCATCCCCAATATAGCTCTCTCCCAGCTTCCTCTTATGGAGTATAATGCTCAGACTCATACAACCCATAGTGCAGCATCACTGAAGAAGTAAGAAAAAACAACGAGAAAATCAGATGCTTTTTGACCATGTCTTACATAACTTCGCTTTCTGTAGAAATCTTACAGGCAGAAATCATAAGCCACTTGAAAAAAAAATGGTGAAATCACTTGTAAGAAGAATATACTTTAAAAACTCAAGATTGGAATGAGTACTACCTGAGAGGACAGTGATAAAGAGGTGTGTATGTGTGTGTGTGTGTGTGCACGCATGCACACATGGATAAGTGTGCACAGAGATACGTTAGCAATCAAACCTACAGTCATTTCTAGGAGAATGCAGTCCCAGATACAGAGCTAAAATCTCATCTTCTGCAAGAAGAAGACCTTCTGGACCCTCTTTAATGCCTCCCTTCCCACTATTAATCATCTCCAATACATCGTCATTTGCATGTTATCTCCCCCATTAGACCTTGAGCTTCTTGAGATCAGGTACTGTCTTTTCCCTTTCTTTGTATCCCCAGCACTGAGCAGAGGGTCTGATTCATGGTAGAGGCTTAATAAATGCTTCTTGACTTTAGAAATCCTTAACCTTTTTTTTGTGTGTCAGTCTGGTGAAACCTATGGACCCCTTCTTAGAATAATGTTTTTAAATGCATATAATAAAATATAGAATACATACATGTACATGAAACCACTTATGATGAACTACAGTCATCAAAATATTTTTTAAAACAAATCCCCAGACTCTAGTTTAAGAACCACTGCCTTTAAGTGATACCGTGTTTCCCTGATAATAAGATCTATCCCGAAAATAAGCCCTCCCCTTACTGTGTAAGATTCCTCTAAAATAAGCCCTCCCCCCAAAATAAGCCCTATTGAGATTGCTACTGTAGTGAAGGTGATCCCCTG
>NW_027185761.1:22479528-22512407 GCF_028583685.1 Petaurus breviceps papuanus
CCCCCCGTGAAACACACGCTGCACTCCGAGCTGCATCCAATCAGAGCTGCAGCAGTGAGCGGGTCATCCTGTTCTTCCCCAGTGATTTGCTTGCTGGTGCCATTGAGAGCAGTGCCGCGGAGGAGAGCTGAGGCAGGACAACATAAGCCCTCCCCTGAAAATAAGCCCTCTGGTGTTTTTCTTTCCAAAAAAAAAAAAAAATAATAATAAGACAGTGTCTTATTATCGGGGAAACACAGTAGGTTCTGTGAAAATGGCAGAACTAAAGGCATATTCTAATTCAAGCAGAGGACACTATTGCCAGTTCCTTCACAGAAGAAATAGAAATACATTCTACCAAAGTAGCAGTACAAAGTAGGATGAGGGATTAATCAAAGCTTTAGAATTGTAAAGAACCTTAGAGCTCACTCATTTCATCATTTAATCAACACTCAGTTCAACATCCCACCTGATAAAAACACTGAGATTTCCTAATGTCCAGCCACCTGAGATGGCCTAGGCTCTACTCCTCAAGCTAATTTTTCTTAAACACTACTGAAACCATCCTCCAGACCAATCCAAACACTGATAGAGCCTCATGGGCTATATGAAAAGTCAAGCGCTTCCCTAACAGGTTTCCAACACATCTGACCAGCACAGCACTATGGTAAATATGGAGGCAGGGAAGCTTTACCAACTCTGTGCTGTATCCTTGCTGAATAGGATTTCTATGCTATTAAAATTTCTTTTTGTTAACTATAAGATCATCTTCAAGCATCTCATTTTGTTCCAATCTTGAACCTGAAGCACTAGACTAACCCAAATCAGACCTGGCTTGCTGTACTGTCCAATTCAAAAGTGCCTTCTCAGGATCTCTGATGAATTCCACCCACAGTGCTGGGCTGGTCATTTATCAAGGTAGTCAACTCCTGGTTTGGATAGCAATTTGGTCTCAACCTACCTCTTAAAGCTCCTTTTTAAAGTTGGTTGGAGGGGATCTGGGAGAGCTAAGCTGAGTCCCTGCCTGTTTTCTGCCATCTTGGTTCTACTTCCTTAAAGTTTATTTTTAACGACTTCCTAAAACCAAGTCCCTTCACTGTCATTTGAAATGACCATCCTGACTTTGTTCATATGGCTTTTCCACAATGGGATGCTTTTCCCTTTCTTTCTACTTATTGGTCTCATACTTATCTTTCAAAGTTCAATCACCTTCATGAGGCCTCCATCAAATACACCAGCCCACACTTGCTTTTTTCCTTGTCCATTTTGGGGTGTGTGTGTGTGTGTGTGTGTGTGTGATATTCTAATGTTTATTTATGTTATGGAAGGTATGCTTGAATTTCAAAAATTTAAAACACATAAAAGTGGTTAAGGGCTGACATTTTATCAACATCTGATAAGTGCAACAAAAATGTTTATTATGCAACAGGACATAATAGTAGTAAGGCAGCTAGATGGCACAACGGATAAAGTGCCAAGTTTGAAGTCAGGAAGATTCATCTTCATGAGTTCAAATATGGTCTCAGACACTTACTAGCTGTGTGACCCTGGGCAAGTCACTTAACCTGTTTGTCTCAGTTTCCTCATCTGGAAAATGGGCTGGAGAAGGAAATAGCAACCACTCCAGGATTTGCCAAGAAAACACAAAATGGGGTCAGGAAGAGTCAAATACAACTGAAATAAGTCAACAATAACACAAGAGTGGTGCTAATGCCAACAGAACACCCCAGATGTTAGTTTAAAAAATGTCCCCATCCCTTATACAAACATTTGCTGTAATTTAAGAATATTGGGACTGGATTACTTCTAATTAGCAGCAGGCCCATCACATCTCCAGTGTTATAGAACATTTTACTCTTTAGTCCTACTTCTTCACAAGATTATGTGACTTTGAGTCGAAAGGGTGTTTAGAGATAGTTCATTCCATCTGCATTGTTTTCCAAATGTGAGGCAGCTAGATGGGCAAGAATGCTGGAGTTGGAGTCAAAGAGGACTGGAGTTCAAATTCTGCCTCAGACACTTATTGACTGTGTGACCCTGTGCTGGTCACTCAGCCTCAGTTTCTTCACCTGTACAATGAGGATCATCATAGCTACTACCTCATTGGGTTGTTTCAGTAAAAGGGGACTCCACAAACCTCATATTGCCATGGAAATATTAGCTGTTACTATTATTACATCATTATTATTACAGATGAGGAAACTGAGGCCAAAAGTAATTTCAGGGTTTGCCTGTGGTCACACTAGTAACAAGGAATAGAAGAGGAATTTAAAACTAAATCTCCCAACTCCAAGTTCAACAGTTTTTCGCAAAAAACTGTTTCTATTCATTTTAGCATTTATTCGTATGTTGCCCTGCATTTGACTACCCATTGCAACCCATTTTTAAAAAACCTCCCTTAGTGATGACTATAATTCTTTTTTGAGTGAATGAAAGGAGATTGCATAGATTCAAGTAACTTTGTCACTTCTTTACTTCCCTTCCAGAACACCCCAACTCCTTACTAAATCACCAGAAAAGGATGCTGGACTTGGACTCAAAAGGCCCAAGCCCTAATTCTTCCAGTTGAAGGAATGTTCCTATGTTTTATCACCTAACCTCTCTGCCCCTCAGTCTACTCATCTGTAGAATGGGCCTAACATTTGCCCTACATCGTTTGTTATGAAGAAACTGTAAAGTACAATATAAATGAGAGCTGCTATGGTTATTATTTATCAGTAACACTTCTGGCGCCCTTCCCTTATGCCAGCAGATGAACAGGTGCAATGGTAGGAGTGGGGTGGCAGGCTGCCCATGGGAGAAGAGGGTACAAGCTTACTACAGTTATTCTTTCTTATTAGACTCCCACATCAATAGATTAATTCCTACAGAAAAAGAGTAGGCGTGGATTTCATAAGGCCGTATGAAAACTGGTCCCTCAAATTCTTTCCCTAGTGTACATAAATCATTACTCTTGTCCTCTATCTCGATTGGGTGCTGTTTAAGTCACATACAATGGCTGTCTTATGCAACGCATGTTAATCACAAGACTGGGGCTGCTTAACTGTTCAATACTCTAATGAAAACAATTTGAGGACATATAGGGCAGCTGGATGAGTTAATCAATTCATAATTATTGTGCCATTATTAAAAAAAATAAAATAAAAGACCCATAGCTTCATGACCATTTAGCAAATAGTTAAATGTGAAAGTAAAAAAAAAAAACATTTTCTTTTCATCCTTTCCCATATCTACCAAGGATGATATCATTGATCGAGGAGAACTGGGAATTTTTCTAGGACAATAGCACTCAAATAGAATTGGTTCCATTTGCCATGGGAAGCTTCCAAAGCAGAACAGTAACACACAGCTCGAGCCCTTGGGCTGTAAAAACCTGTTCTTCTGACCAGAACAACGAAAGATCCAAGGTAGAATGTTAAAGCCTATAATTAACATTTTTCCCTTTCATATCCCATTTTTACCTGCTTTAGAAAATTCAAGGTTCTGGCATGAATTTTAAACCATTGTGGTTCCTACTGTCCTAAGAGTGTTTCAAATAAAAGAAAGATTTTCAATCAAGTTTCTTTCATATTCGTCAACAAGGAGAGTAGTAGAAACACGGTTATTTCAAAGGAATTGTTTTTAAAGAAAATCCCACACCTGTGTTTAGAATCAAGTCAAATTAGCAAATATTTACTGAGTGCCTACTAAGCGCCAGTACTAAGGTAAGTATCAGGTGGGATACAAAAGAAACATAAAGGTCACGTTCTTAGGAACTTCAGATTTTATGGAGTGCCCAGAACTCACACACATGAAATCATTATTTAATAAGACAGTAAAAAACAGGCTTATCATGGGAAGGTACCTTAATGATGACCCAGTCATAGGCTAATAGAATGAATGCCAGAAGGCACTTTATGGGCCATGTAGCCCCATCTTCTCATTTTAAAAATGAGGAAACTGAAGTTCCCAAAAGGTTTACTTTTCCATATCTGCAAAGCAGCAAAAACAGAATTTAATCCCAAATCTTCTAACTTCTAAACCTAGTACTGCTTTCCCTGGTCTCCTTCAACCAAGTGTGAAATTAATTCAGCTATGGCACTTTGACCATGGTAAATATCTGTTGCTGAGTTGAACTAACAATTCTCAGGATTTGTATAGTAGTGTTTCTTCAATTCCATTCTATGATTTGGGGCGAGGAGGTGGGGCACAACATATTTACATTTCTAACTATATTTAACTCACAAATTAGTTTGTATTTCCTTAACACATCAATTGATGAGGAAGGCAGGTTATAAGCATGCTACATGGCTGAGGAAATAATCCAGAGATTAAAAATTTACTGTGAACCATCAAGAATTAACTGTATGTCCAGTGTTTTGTTCAGGGTCAAAGGTCATTCTGAGACTTAAAGTCATAGGACCTGAACATTTCATCCAATCAATGTCTCTCAGAAAGAAGTTCCTCTACAAGAGATAGATAATTATAACAGTACTTATGCTTTATATATTTCATTTGATCCTTGCAACAACCCTGGGAAATACTGCTAGTAGTATCTCTATTTTACAGCTGAGGAAATTGAGGTCAAAAAACAAAAGTTAAGTGACTTGCCCAGGGTTACACAGCTAGCAAATGTTTGAGGTCAGATTTTAATTTGGGTCTTCCTGACTCAGAACCAGCACTCTAGTGGTCATCTAGTCTTTGCTTGAAGACCACCAATGAGGGGAGAGATCCCTCTACTTCCTGAGGCAACCTACTCTACTTTGAGACAACCTATCAGTGAGGAATTGTCAGACCTCGAGAATTATTGCCAAACATTTTGTGACCATTGAATGTAGATGTGGTTTAAAGACTCAGTCCCTCAGTCATGCTGTGGTCACCTACACCACTTGAGGAGAACCAAGGAACTGGAAACTCTGGTCTTCCCATTCATAGGACAGTTATTGTCCATTATTATCTTTTCACATGTGTGTTTCAGTCTTTTTACCTCTAGAAAGATCATAGACCCCTCAAAAACAGGGGCAATGTCTTCTGTTCCTTTTAGTATGTCCCACATTGCTTGCCTGGCTCATAGTAAGTGCTTAAAACAATGCTTATTGACTGACTGAGTGACTCTGAGTACATTGTAGGCACTAAATAGATCATAAGACAGGTGAATGCAAATTGACCTGAAATGAATTCAGGAAAAATGAAATTGAATTCTTTGGTTCTTCCTGACTCCAGCTTTTCAATGCCAAAACTCCAGGACCAGTACCTTTACTTTATCCAAGGCAGGGTTGTATAGTAGAAAGAATACTGAACCAGAAATCTCAAGAAACCTGGGTTTGAATCCTCACCTCTGAATCTGATTTGCTATGGGAACATGGGCAAGTCAGTCAGTGTCCTCATCTGTAAAATGTGGATAATAATGCCTGTAGAACCCACCTAAAAAGGTTGGTCTGAACATTAAACAAAACCATGTTGGTAAGGCAATTAAAATCTCCAGCACTATATAAATGTCAGTGGCTATTTTAACTCCATCTGGATTCCTTAAAAAGTCCTTTCTGTCTGTTTTAAAAAAAATTTTTTTTTAAAGCGTGGATAATTTTCCCCCAAAAAAGTTTCACATGGTAATAAATCTGCTTTTAATTGGTTGCTTGGATATCTTCTGCTGTTTTAATGACTAAATTGAATCAATGATCTGGCCAGTCTGATGGGCCAGTTATTAGTTGCTATGCCAGAGAAAAAGATATGACCCAAAATGTGGTCAATTAAGATAAGGTCTTCTAAGGTTGCACAAATTCAAGCAAAGCTGTGAATTTTGTAGTTGGCCATACTGCCTTGAAAACATGTGACTCCCAGTCCAAAGGAATGTAAAGGTATACCTTTTCTTCATTAAAAAAAAGTTTTCTGAAAAGGTAAATGTGAATATAGTTTCTAGACATAAAGTATCATTTTCAAATCATTAGTAGAGCTTATGATCAGAGAGCAAGGCTGAGTGATACAGATAAGAAAGGGGCTATGTACAGAATGAGAACTTAAGTCCTGGGTGTGGAGGTGGGGGAAGGGGTGAGGGGGGGGATGAGTTCTGGTCTTTGTCTCTTCTCCACATCTGTTTCTACTCCCCTATAAAGGTCAAATCCAAGGGTGTAGCTCAGATATACACCAGCCTTGATTCAATCAATTATCCCAAATGCCATGACTCAACCAACCTCAATGTGGTGTCAATGGGTCACACCCCATCAAGGAGAGATCATCAAAGTCCCAAATGTGCCATCATTCATTCAATAAGGATTTTTTAAGCATCCGAGATATGTAATACATCTCCCTAGGCTCTGAGGTTACAAAGACAAAAAAAATAATGTCTCTGTGTCCTCAAGAAACTTACATTCTACTGGGGGGAGGGGGGGTGTTCCAACATATTAGTGAATAAGCAAATACTGTGCAAAGGGAGGTATATGGGGGATTGTCTTGTACAGAGAAAAGCAAGTAGGACACTTTAGTTGAAGTTAGGGATATGTGGGGAGGAATAATGTGAAATAAATACAAAAGGGAAGAATGCAACCAGAGCATGAGGGATCTTCAGTGTGAAATACAAGAGTGTGTATTTTTTCTTATAGGAGACAGAGAACTGCTGAAGTTTCTGGAGCAGAGAAAAGAGATGATCAGGAAAAAGTCCATTTGGCAACTGTGTGAAGGCTTGGATTGGAGAGGGGAGAGGTTGGAAATTGGGAGAATACAGGTAAAAAGCAAAGAAGGCCAGATTAGGCCAGATTAGCCCTTGAGTGAAGAGAGGCAGGATGGGAGAAGGGGGTGGAAATGTGAGATATTGTGGAGGTAAAATCAACTTGACCTAATTGGTTGGATATGGGGTTGACTAAGTTCCTAGAAGGGTATTGGTTTCCTTAAAAGAAAAAGGGAATTTAGGAAGAGGGGTGGGTTTAGGGGAAGAGATAATGATTTCAGTTTTGGACACGTTAAGTTTGAAATTACTGTGGGGCAACCAGGTGGAAATGTCCAGGAGACAAGTCATGTTTAACTCTTCAAAGAACAGGAGTAAAAAGATATCACCAAGGTAATATATAAGAGGAAAAGAAGATGTATCAAGGTCATATGTCAAGGGTGAATGACAGGTAGACAGCCAGAGGGTGCCATTAGTACGTTCAGGATGTCAGGAGAAAGCAAGGAGGGTCTCCAGCATTTTAGGTGGACACCTGTGATGAAATTATCAGAAGACATGGGCAAAAGTAACACTAGATGGGTTTTCAACTATGTCTTGTTGGTGGGAGTTATGAAAATAGATCTATGAAAATTAGAAGTTATAGATCTATATGAATATTTTGAGTACAAGGAAATTATCTTTAAAGCCAAAAGTAAGGCCACCTTTGCTAACCCTATCATCTTGTCCAAACCCTTCTTGGCCATACTCTCTACACAGAATGATCCTTAAGGCCAAATACAAAATATACCTATATCTATTTATCTATCTATTATATGAGAATATGTATATTCAGCATATATGTTATATATCCTATGTGATAAATCATAAATATGTATTTCATTGAATTGAATAAGCCATGGTGCAAAGACTGAATCTTTTGATTACATCCGAGTAGAGCTTTACTAACAGTTAAGGCCTATGTCAAAAATCTGGTCACAGGTAGATGCCCAAGCTTCTCCCCTCCCCTGTTCTGCATTCCTCGGGGCAAGGGAATATACTATGCCCAGAGACCAATGTCCAAACTTTGGAAAACCCCTACTCTAAGTCCATATTAATTACAAGATCAAGATGCTGGATTAAGGTTAATATTTTTTCCAAGAGGAGGTGAGTGACATTTTCATTTTTAAAAATTAGGATGTCATAGTTATATAGAAAGGAAAAAAGTAGAACAGACTTCATTTGGTCCAGTCTACTCATTTTATAGCTGAGACCAGAGGGTGACTTACCCAAAGACATATAAATTAGTTGTTGTTCAGTAATGTCCAAGTCTTCGTGATCCTGTTTGGGTATTCTCTGCAAAGATTCTCTAGTTCATTTTACAGATGAGGAAACTGAGGCAAACAAGGTTAAGTGACTTGCCCAGGGTCACACAGCTAGTAAGTGCCTGAGATCAGATTTGAAATCAGGTCTTTCTGATTCCAGGCCTGGTGCTTTATCCATTGTACCACCCTGTCTTATAGGTAGTAAGTGACAAGTCAGCCCCTCACTCCAAACCTGGGGTTCTTTCTACTTTTCCACTACTCTATTTCCCCTCCCACTGAAATCCTGTTCTTTGCCCAGTACAAATAGAAGAAAAAAAAAAACCACCTACACAATTGGACAAATAGTCACAAATTAAAGGGAAGAGGGAGAAGATGAGAGGAACAGCTATTGATATAAAAAACTTCAGAATGGCTTTTGAAAGGGTGATTATTCATGTTTTTGCATGAATAATAAATAATAAAATGTAATAATTTAATAAATGCTATCCTCCAATTCCAAAGCAATGAAAAGTTCTTCAAAGACATCTCAAAGAAAGAGAGAAGCAAAAATCCAACCCCCCTAATCTGGGTGAAAGGAGAAAGCACTCTCCGGGGCTCCCTTTGGGATTTCTTGTACAATACAATGAAAAAGGGGAGGGGGCAGAGGGAATTGAATTAATTCAAAAGCTATTTATATAGATTTAAAAAAATTTTTTTTCTGGCAGTTTTACAATTTTCACACAGAGGACCAAGGTTGTTGCAAGAGGGCTTCGGGGAAACATCTGTTCTCATGCTATTTTAAACCCTTGTTTAATTTGTTGGGTTATTATTGCAAACTATATACAACATGGTATCGAGGCCTCTTAATGGCCATTTGCAAAGGAGCCCTAAAATCTGTAATAGCTCTTTATTGGTCACTAATTAGGAATCTAAGTTCAATGTGAGGGAAGGAGAGTGAAAACCAAAGACATTTAATTTGAGAAGAGTTGTCAAAATGGGAAGATTAGGGGAAGGGAACGAAAAGGGATGGTTCAACAAGTAAATACCCCATAAGAAGCCTAGAGATCATGCGCTAAAGTTACATTGGACAAATGCCAAGCTAGACAACCAAATGTTTAACCCTCTTCGATGCTGCCTACCCCTGTGTCCTCTCCATAAACAAATTACCTCTTCTAGCTCCCAACTCTTACTTTGCAATACCGTCACAATTTCACATTTATGTTATATTATATTATCCATGTAAATTTTCATTTTTTGATGAGGCAATAAGGGTTAAATGACTTGCTCAGGGTCACACAGCTAGTAAGTGTCAAGTGTCTGAGGCCAGATGTGAACTCAGGCCCTCCTGATTCTCTATCCACTGCAACACCTAGCTGCCCTATCCATGTAAATCTTAACTCCCTACTACACAGTAAACTTTGAAGACAGAAAATATGTCATGTCTTATTCTGTTTACTCCCCCTCTTCCCCCATGACTTATAAAATTCTCAGTAACTTTTTGATGAATAAGTGAATGAATAGATGAATTAATCTTGGCTGGTGGTGATAATAATTTCTGTTTGGACAGCAGCAATGATGGGAAGCTTATTACTTTATAAGGGAGATCATCTGGCATTCTTAATAGCTCTGGTAGGACATTGTTTTTATTTTTTCGCTAAAATTGACCTGAAATCTGTTTCTCTTGTAATTTTCATCCAGTGGTTCAGATTCTGTTATCTGGAAGTATTAGGGCTTGGGTGGGGGAGTCAGACTCATGATTTCATTGGCATAGGGAATTTCTGCCAAAGACATTTCCCTTATCAATAAAGGTCAGTATCAATACGCTTTGTCGCTTACAATCCTCCAAAGTGATATCTGGAGCTGCACAGAGCAAACCTAATCCCTCTCTCACAACATGGCTTTTCAAATATTTGAAGACAGTCAACTCTTTTTAAGTGACCCAAAGGGAAATGGAAATACAACTGATAGGTACAAGTAGATGGCAGCATATTTGAATTGGCATTAGGAATCTCATTTAGGAAAATATGATGAAAAAAAGGTGATCTGGTTATATAGCAAGAGATAGCACAAATTGGGGGGGGGGGAGGAGAAAGAACCATCTGGAAGAAAACCCAGAACACATTTGGTCCATCTTTTAAGTAGAATATATGAATAAACATGGATAAGTTTTAAGCAACTTTCATTGGTATAGTAAAAACCTCCATTCATGAATTTGCAAAACAATTGATGTGTAAAGTCCCACTCCTCCCCTAAAACCTTTTCTTTTCCATAGGATCACAGGACCTTAGAGTCAGAGTGGAAGTGACTTTACTGGTTATCTACTTCAATCCCTTTATCTTGCAGGTGAGAAAACTGAATTTCAGAGGGCCTTCCTTGCCCAAGGTCACACAGGAAGTTAAATGAAAGAGCTCCCTCTTTCAACCCAGGTCCTTTGACTCCAAATCCAGTTATGGTCACAATGTACCATATTATCTCCACTATCCTGGGTTCCTTCAACCTGTTCACTAGTTTGCTTAAATATAGTATCCAGTCCACGTTTCTCCATTAAGTCTCAAGCTATTAATTCATTGATTTATTTATTCATTCAACAAATATAGGGTATACCAAAAGTCAGTGTAACTAAGTTTTGGGATTTTTTTTCTGCTTTTTGGAGGGGGAAGGCAGGGCAATTGGAGTTAAGTGACTTGCCCAAGGTCACATGGCTAGTAAGTGTTAAGTGTCTGAAGATGAATTTGAACTCGGTCCTCCTGACTCCAGGGCTGGTGCTCTATTCAGTGTGCCACCTAGCTGCCCCCAACTCTAAGTATTTACACTAAGACTTTTCAGAAATCCTATTTTTTTATCAAAAATACATATGTAGACACATATGTATATATATATATATATATATTTAGCACAATGAATGATACAATGGGAATAATAAATAATGTGATATGATTTGTGTCTTTATGAAACTTATTGTCTAACAATAGTCTGTCATTGTCTTATCCTGTTCTACCAATTTTGCAACTCTAACAGAAAGGAAATTAGGGGAGTTAGTTGGTTCAGAGGTACATAATAAAATAGTGAAAAATGAAAAGGATGTTCAACACCTAATTAATAAGCTACATTATATATAAATAATAATAATAGAAATTATATATATAAATCAATGGACTGAGATTGTATATCTATCTCTATATAAATCCTATGATTCTATGACTATATAAATCCTATGAGATGTCTCTCATAACTCAAGGAGAAGCTCAAATTATTACAAATATAAGAGAAATTGTTATTTAATAAATAATAAATAACTAAAGAGCTTCTATAAAAACTAAAATATAATGATCTATATCAGACGTGTCACACTGGGGGCCGGAGGAGGCAGGCAGCTCCCAAGTAGTGAGTGCTGCTGCTGGATAAGATCAAAATGAAATTAGGAAATGTTTAGTAAAAGAAAATTTTAAAAATACAATATAGATAATGCCAATATGTGGTTTTTTAAGTCAATGTGTGACTTGCAAGTATTCCTTTCTATTTGAATTTTATACCACTGATCTACATGAAGTCTAGAAAAAGGATCTCCAAAGAGTAAGAATTTAACTATGGGGATCCAGTGCTGTCCAGAGGAAAAAGGCATGTGGTAGAAACATATGCTTGTCACTAGAGAGATACACATTTAGTCCATCTAGTTCAACCACATCTTGGAGAAAGTTCACTACAATCAACCAACAAGTATTTATAAACCATCTACTATGTGTCAATTTCCTTTGACTCACTGTACCATATTAACTCCAATATCCTGGGTTCCTTCAACCTGTTTAGATATGGATCAGAAGGTCATTGGAGTTCCTTTGACGTTCTGAGATTCTGAGTATGACTTTTCAACCAGTAGTCACTATTTAACTTAAATATAGTATCCACATTTCTCCATTCTAGTCTCAAGCTAAGTGCTAGGTACTTAGGATGCCAAAACCATGAATCAAACAGTCCTTACTTTCAAGGAGCTTAGTTCCAATGGGAAAGAAAACAAATACATGAGTATGTACTGAATAAATACAAAATAAATAGATACAAGGTAATTTGGCAGGAGGGACATTAGCAGTTGGGGGAATTTTGAGGGCTACATTTTGAAGACTGAGCTTGATTAGAATCAGGAAGGAAGGAAGGAAGGAAGGAAGGAAGGAAGGAAGGAAGGAAGGAAGGAAGGAAGGAAGGAAGGAAGGAAGGAAGGATGAAGAATTCTGAGGCAGAGGTAAGGAGAGAGTGAATTCCAGGAATGGAGGACCAACAAGGCTCATGGGACATGGAGTGTCACATGTCATGTATAGAGAGAAGATCCCAACATGTGGGAAGAGGTGTAATGGCCAATGAAGCTGGAAAGATAGACTGGGGCCAGTTTGTAATGGGCTTTGAAAGAGCAACAGAAGAGTTTATAGTTGATCCTAGAGGACCAAGCCTACTTGGATCCCTTTGATCTGATTCCTACCTCACCAAGAAACCTTCTGATTACAATTTTGGTTTCTCAGGTGCCCTGAATTATACACATGCCTATTCTCATTATTGGGATGACATCCCATAAATAAATTCTAAATAATCTGAATAAATTCTAAATAAATTTCTATTTTAAATTTAGAATTCTAAATAAATGCAATGCTCTTCTAGTTTATAAACTAGCATTTTGTGAGTTATTACTGTGAATCAATTCCTCAGTGCCTGACACTCCACTCCCACCCCGAGTTAATTGGTAACAAGCAAGGTTCTAAATCTGAAAAGCTGAGAACCAGACCTTGGACTCCTCCACCATCACATCATCAAAATAGAAGCACTCTGGAAGGCTCTGCTCTAGCAACCAGACAAATGGTAACTGGTTCCCTGCAGCCTACCTCCCCACATTTATCTGCATTGCAATGCCACTAGTTCTTCCAGATACTGAAAAATCACATCAGATGGATGACTTCAGAAAGCTCTATATGAATAGGCAAGAAACAAACTTAATAGCAGCTGAGTTTGGACAGAGAGATGGAAGGTTGTAAGTGGAAAAGAATACAAACAACATTTTTAAAAAGATGAGTTCTGAACTCATCAGCTGCCACCCAGAAATGGGATTTAGAATCACCATTGATTCATCTTTCTAGGATTGCTCCAGCAAAAGAAGGAGCAGAGCATCAGCTGGAAGGATACTAATCAAGAAATACTAAAATTCCAAAGCAAGATCGTTGTAGGAAATCATAATGTTTCCAATTAGTTCCTAATACTTTAGGAAAATACAAGATAAAATGACCCGGTAATACACCTGGCTAAGCTCTCAATTTTTGGATTGACATATTTATTTTGATAAAGTCTACCTCATTACATATCATTCATGCTTTCTACCTTTCTCATACATGTACAGGTCAGTATTCATACCAGCTGTCTCACCCACCCCCATGCTTAAAATACACCTTTTAGAATCCCTCTAGCTTCCTTCAAAGATCAGCCCAAGGACCACCTCTTACAAAAAACCTATCCTGATCATCATTCAAGTTACTAGTACCTTCCTCATCCCTGAAATGACTTTTAATATTATATATTTACTTATGTGAATCTGGAGATCCTCCCTCCTTGACCTCCCATCATCAATTTAAGTTCCTTGTGGGCCGGGATTATTTCAATAAGTCAGCAAGTATCATAAGTGTTTACTATGTACCAGGCACAATGCTAAGCACTGGGGCTACAAAGAATGGCCAAAAAACCACCTGGCCTCAAGAAGCTCACATTCTAAGAGGGAAAGCCAAAGGGAAAAAAAACTGGGTACATACACAACATATACAGTGTAGATGGAATGTAATCTCAGAGGGGAGGATGCTGAGGGAGGGGGCTGGGAAAGATTTCCTTTGTAGCCCCAACACAGCACTATGGAACATAGCAGATGTTTAATAAATGTTGAATGAATGTATAACATAATGTACATATTTGCATGTAGATTTTAAAAAGAGGTAATTATCAACCGGCAGCACAATTACCTGTCAGTTCAGCAAGATGGGACTTTGAGATTCTTTGTCTTAGATTTATAGGCTTTAGTCTGACTAAAGTGTAAAAACAGAATGACTGGCAGGTAATATGCTTAGTCATGAAGGAAGATGGTGACCTTTTCCTGTCTGTAACCTACAACCTGTTAGTCTATTCACAAAAAAAAAAAAAAGAGAGATGGCTTTTGAGGGAACTGCCTGGTTTGTATTTAACAGAAGCATGTGGATTTACTCTAATCATTTGAAGAAATATCTGAGAAAAAAATAAATGACGCAAATGTTGAAATTATTGGGTGGAAGAACTTTTTAATTATAGTTTTTACTGATGTAGAAGAAAAAGGAAAAGAAAAATGAGGAAGAAAAAAGGGAGGAAAAAAGAAGGAAATATTACTACTAGTTCCATGTTTTCAGTTAGGAAGGAAAGAAGGATTAAAAAAAATTTTCCTTAAAAATTGAAAAAGCAAGAGAGGAAAAGAGAGGGGCAGCTAGGTAGTGAAGTGGATAGAGCATGGGCTCTGGAGTCAAGAAGATTAGAATTCAAATCTGGCCTCAGACACTTACTAGCTGTGTGTTCCTGAGCAAGTCACTTAACCCTGATTGACTTGAAAAGAGAAAGAAAAAAGAAAGGGAAAGAGAAAGAGAAAGAACATAGTATCAATAGCTAATACCTCTTCAGTTCCCTTTTTTCCATCATAAAAACTTGGACAGGGTAGAAATGATGGCTTAATTTTTGTCCATAAGAGGGCCATTTTTAAAGCTTGGACAAGCTAAAGCTGAAGACACAGCTGTGCTGTCTTCAAGATTATGGACAAAGTAAAAGGCAGAAGTAAAGAGTGAAAACAGATAGTTCTACCCCACACATTGGTCACAAGACCACAAATCCAAATCGAATATTACTTGGGCAAACTAATAGTAGGAAATAGTAAACTACACATGTTCAGATGTTGGGAGAAAAATATTCTGGGAGATGAAATTTCTAACTTGTTATTCATGAGAGAGAAAATGAGTGCAGAGAAAAGGAAAAAATCTTTCACCCCTCAATGTTCTTCAATCAATCAATGAATATTTATTAAGCACCTACTACTACTAACCAGAAATAGCTAAGCTTGGTGCTACAAAAATAAACAAAAGACTGTCCTTGCCCTCAAGGAGCTTACAATCTAATGTGTTTTTTCCAATTTGTCTTTTAAACCCTAGCCCTAGGAAAAGTTAAGTAACCTTCCCCTTTTTTTTCCTCCCTCTCACAACCACGATTTTGTCTCTAAATCTAGAAGAGTCTTCAGAGAAATGGAAGATAAGTGGTATTAAGCTCTAAAGATTAGGGTTTGAATCCTGGTGTGTACTTGCTGTGACCTTGAGCAAGTCACATAATATTCTGGACCTTCAGCTTCCTCATTTGTAAAATTCCTGGTGAAAATTAGATGATCCCTGAGGATTCCTCAGAAATTAATCCCAGGATACAAAAATGACAGCCTAAAGTGTTGGCCTAAATTTAAGGTGAAAAATATTTATTTGCCTTCCAACGGGGGAACTCTAGGAGATGGAAAACCTTCAAAGGAAAAGTTATAGTGGAAAAACAAGTGGTAGGGTCCATATTTTTAAGGGGCAGATGAGAAAATTTCATTTTATTCCCATCTGTCAAGTGGCTAGGATCTGACGGCCATTCAGTTTGGTGCTGAGAATATAAAAATGAAATGATACAGTCCCTTCCTTTAGGTAGTTCATAATCTAATAATCAATAGAGAAATAAGCATTTATGAAGGACCTAGTATGTGTCCAGCCTAACAGTGGATAAAGAGCATGCCTAGAGCCAGAAAGACCCCAAACCCCAATTTATACTCTGCTTCAGGGAGAGACAGCCTGACAAGTTGGCTAGAAAGCTAAATTCAGAGTGAGGAAGACTTGGGACTAAATCCTTCCTCTGACACTAGTTGTGTGACTTTTTACACAAAAAAGGCAAGTCCCTTTACCTTTCTGAGCCTCATTTTCCTCATCTACAAAATGGGAGTTAGAATACAACCCATTTTACAAGGCTACTAATTGTGAGACTCAAATCAGAGAATGTATTTGAACCACACTGCAAATCTTAAAATGTGAGCTATAATAGCCATATATATGTGTGTATGTATGTATATATATATATACATATATATATATATATGTATAGGTATATATAGGTGCCTGCCAGGCCACAATACAGCCCAGAGATTATGGGGGCTGGGGCAAAGTTCTAGGTATTCTCCTATTTCTCCACCTCCCTGGCATCTCCCACTCAGGTAAAATACTGTAAAGAACTTCCCTTGGCAAGTATATGTCAGTCTGAGCTCTGTCTACTAAGACTAAGAACTGGTTTCAGTGAGTCTCATTTACATCAAACAATTCTCCCAGAAATCCTTCTGTATTACTTCAAAAGTTATGATCCAAGATGCCGTGAACCACACATCAAAACCTGGAAAGAACTGTTGAGCCCAAAACCCAATTAAACCCCAATATTCATTATTTTACTGAACTACACACCAAATGAAAAAAAAAAGAAATACATAGTGAATCAGTTCATACTAGAAATATCCTGATCTATTCCCTAAAATGATTGAGCTGAAGCTTTTTTGTGCACTGCTTACATTTGCCAAGCTGACTATAAATCAAATCACTATCATATGATTTGGGTTCCTGCTTCCAAAGTTACATTTCTATTTGTATTGATTCTGGTAGCATTAGCTGATGAGGTCATTTCTTCCTGTCACAAGAAGGGTACTGTGAAGTTTAGGAAAGGACCTCCCCTCGGAGAATTTTCTGGCTCGTCTAGGAAATGACCCATTGGACATAGAAGCCTGAGTTCAGTTAAGTTGATTGCTTATTAAATGCGTATGTGCCAGGCGCTGTTAGGTGCTAGGGATACCAAGTGAGAAAGCCAAGAGAAACAGTTACTGCTCCCAAGACATTTATTTATCAGAGAAAACAATGTGTGCACAAAATATGGATGAAGTAAATATGAAGTAATTTGGGGGAGGGGGCAAGAGACAGAGGGGAACAATTAACTGTGGAAATCACATAGAGGGAAATTAAGGCTGAGTCCTGAAGGAATCCAGGGATTCCAAGAGATAGCATGAAGGTGGGAGAGCATTCCAAGAAAGGGGAGTTGAGTCTGTAAAGGCATCCATCCTAGTAGGAATTGGAACCTGCAATGCCTGTCAGAGAGTGGAAATAAACAGAGCCAGAAGTGCACTGGAACTGTTGGGGCCTGGTGAGATAGGGAGCCATGGCAGCTGCCATGCAGAGGAAGAATATGATTAGATCTAGACTCTAGGAACCTCCATTTGGGAGGCTATGTGGAAGTTGGATTGGAGGTGGAGAGAGCCAGGAAACAAGGAGACCAATGAAGAGGTTCTGGCAATAGCCTAAAAGCATGGATCTGTCCCTGTCTCTCTACTGTGTAAGTGGAGAGGAACCAAATGCAAGAGAGGGACCTATGAGCTATGGCAACTAACTGGATATGGAGGATGAAGAAGAAGGAAGGGTACAGAATAACTGAGGTTTCATGTCAGGGTGACTAGAAGGATGGTCATCCTTTTGATCAATTAAGCAGCACAATGGATAGAGTACTGGGAGGACAGAGAGCCATCAGGAAGTCATTGTCCAGTTTTTTCAGTCCTTTCTGACTCTTCATGACCCCATTTGGGGTTTTCTTGGCAGAGATATGGGAATGGTTTGCCATTTCCTTCTCCAGCTCATTTTACAGATGAGGAAACTGAGGCAAAGAAGGTTCAGTGACTTGCCCTGGATCACTCAGCTACTAAGTGTTTGAGGTCAGATTTGAACTCAAGAAGCTGAGTCTTCTTGGTTCCAGGCCCAATGTGCTGTGCACTGCACCATCTGGCTGCCCCTAGTCAAGAAGAACTGAGTTCAAAACTAGCTGTGTGACTCTGGGGACGTAACTTCACCTGTCTGCTACAGTTTCTTCAACTGTAAAATGGGGATAATCCTAACACTTACCTCCCAGGGTTGCTGTGAAGATTAAATGAAATGACAGTTTTTATATTTAGCACAGCACTTGGCACAGAATTACATAGTTGGTACTTAATAAATCCATGGCCATATGCACCTTACTACCCCCAACATACCCCATCCCTCCTCTCCCTTTGTTTCTCTTCTACCTCTGCTCACATTTTCCCCTTGACTCCTTGGTATTCCTGAGTACAGTGGTTGTACAGCCAGAACAATTTAGTCTTCACCTCAGAGGCTCAATTTGAACCTCTTTTATTCATTCCAGGACAGGAACTCCCCTCCCTCCCTTCCCCCAATGGCATTTCTACCTGGGAAGGGTTAGGGTTAGGGAGATGCATAAAAACTGAGATCACTAAGGAACTATTTAGCAAACTGCTTCACCTCACATTCCCCATTTCTTGGTACATGCAATTCTTAAAATCCATTTAATATTAAAATGACTTTGTATGATTCATAAAGAAAAACTTCAGGTTTGTTGATTAAAAGCAGCCTGTTCATCTACAGGCTTTGGCTATAAAACAGACTACTGTAACAAGGGTACAATCTTTTGGAATCTTCATGGGAATAGATGAAAATCCCTATTCAAAAAATGACTAAAAATGCTTTGTGTAAAAATAAAATACAAAATTTTAATTTTAATATCATCAAATTCCAGAAGATCATAATACAATGGGGATCATAGGCTCAAATTAGGTAATATTTCAGATACTGTTCTCGGACAACCTTTTCAGTGATGTTCTATAAACTGGTCACAACAGGTCGATCTATTTCTAGCTAATTTGTAAATGATCTCAATACTTAGCATTTGTATTCATTCTAATTGGAAGGGAGATCAGCACCCAGCAAGCATCCTTCCATAGTACTGAATGTAATGAATTTCTGGGCCAAGGTCACACACATCACTCAAGAAATGTTTGCTGAGGGGGTGTTAAAGTCACACCCAAGAGCCAGAGGAAGCCTCTTAAGCACCTACATACAGCAGGGACTATTAAAATGGTCATTTGACTTTGAACCACACTTTCTTTAGCAGATGTAGAATGTTTTCTTCCTCAGAATTAATTTATTCTAAATTAAGAAATCATTTGGGCATTTAAAAAGCAGGAAAGATCACTTTTCTTTTCCAGTCTATAAGTGAACAGGAAGAGGAAGGTGAAGATTGAGTTAGCTGCAAAACATAATATTTTAAGTTTCACAGATTGCTGAACTGCTGAAATAGTCTATTTTAAAACACCGGTTACATCCTAAAACACATCTTACATTCATAACTTGAACAGTTATTATTAAAGAATATATATGTTTGCTTTGTTAAGATTATTGTTGAAAAAAATACCAAAAATATTTATTTCTTATTTGTGTTTAAGTAAAAGTAATTAAAGAATTTTTTGTTACAGAAACAAAGTTGTAGTTCCTTCTAATACAGGGTGTCCCAGAAGTCTTAGTGCTATTAGAGCTAAGGGAACTAAAGCTATTATGAAATGGCACTGATACTTTTGGGGCACCCTATAAATCATGGCATAACTGAGAATAGTTTGCTTTTCAGTGACAATACACATACTTCAATTAGTTCTCTTAAATAAATAAACCTTTCGTCTTTTAATGTACTTGAAAAATTAATGTAAAAAAATCACTGTTTTAAAATGAATAATAAATAAATACCTTCCCCCCAAATGACCTAAATCTACCTCTGTAAATTGTGAAAATGTTCAGGAAAAATAATTGCTATGAAGGACTTCGAAATCAGAAAACCTCTAAGTCCCTGTTTCTGATATCCCTCAATTCACATCACCAATCTCCTTAACTGTTAACAAGAGTTCTCTAATATACTGTGATTAGTCATGGTTGCCAAGATTGAAGTTACTCACCATTGTTGCTACTATTTTTTGTAGTCAAAAAGTTTGATTTCTATCTTAAAGGTTTTTGCAAACAAACAAGGCCATTCCCATTCACTCATAGGATTTAAGTGGACCGAATAAAGAACAGGCCAAGATTAAAAGGGATGGTAATTAATCCAAATTTGTACTTAGTTAAGGTCACTTTCCACTGCCTTTATTACTGGGTTAGTGTAACTTGAATAGCCTTTTAATAATGTCAAACATATTAAAAATTTGACTTTTTCATAGGATATGAAAGAGGGCCTCATTTAGGAGTGGTTCAGATCAACTCTTCCTCTCAACACTAATACTCACCCAATGAAATAAGACTAGACCTAAGGATTCAGTCTATCCAATTTACTATAGCTTGTTAGTATGGCTCCCCAAAGGTCAAAGCCCAAATTATACTTCCAAATTCAGATGAACTAAAGAGGGAATCTTTCTTTCCTAGTCTCTAATTGTGTATAAACACAGCTGAAAAAATAAGGTATAAAGATATGGATAAAAATACATTAAGAATGCAGACTTCAAGCAATGAGTACAGGCCTCAATATGTAAAACACTTGAGAATATTATAATTTTTTGTTTCATGAAATATTTCTCTGTTACTTATGGTATGTATTGTTTATAACTTAAAAGTAATAGAACTATAATAATTCATAATTATGTAGAAGTATCTCTAATTCATCTCTAAATACTTAACAAATTAGCTGGCTGAGAAGAGAGTTTGCAAACAGACTTCTCCCGAGGACGGGGAACAATGTATGTGTTCACAGTTCACATAGCTTATTGGCAAAGGGAGCCAGCCAGCATCATGATGTATTTCTGATTCATACCCCTAAATCAAACTGCTTTTTTCCCAGTATAAATTTAAAATGTCCTGGGGATCTTGAAAGTTAACACTGTAATTTTTCTACAAGTAATTTATCACTCTTTTAAAATAAATAATACTGAAATATATAAGGCAGCAGAGACCTAATTTCTAAAGAACAGGAAACTAGCTCTTTTCAAAGAAAAAGCTACATTTATCATTTAAAACTGCGATTCCAAAAATTGTTTTCCAAGTAGCTGAGTTGTGAAGATCTAATAAAAGAGGTGACACTGGTCCATGTTTCAGTTTTAATAAAGTTACAGATTGATTAGGGGGTTCTTTGGGCTTTTAGAGAATCCAAACCCGCTCTTCCCATCCCAACATGGTCAGGCTGGAATCTGACTTAAGCAATTTTAGAGAAATGCTTTTTTTTCCCTTTTCTTAAAGGGGGTCATTTTGTCTCTGAAACTATAGAATATAATTTCTAGTTTGAGCAGCTTCCTGTTTTATTGATGCCAATGTTAGTTTCAATAATGCTGGTTTTACTGTGCTTGTGGTTAAAAACTAGAAAACAAAGGGCTGAAGAGGAATATTTGATAAAAATCTGGTATCAGAGCAACAGAAATAGGGTTTTTCCTATATCATGTAGCAAAGAAAAAAAAAGCTGTACTAGTCCCCAGCTGAGTCTTAAAATTTAATATACCCATCTAGTTTTTAAATTATCATCAGCATGCTGAATATCATATGTCATATGACTTAAATAAAGGAGGAAGAAAATCATCTGTGTAAAGTATGTGTTATGACAAAAAATGTGTAGTAATGTTTTTGCATTTTCCTTTTTGACTGGCATGTTCTTGATTGAATTTAATGAACACTTATTAATCACCTACTATTGACTAAGCTTTGGGAAAAGAAAAATGACAGGGTATTAGTCCTCAAAGAGTTTATAATCTAGTGAAAGAGTGACCATAACATATACAAATAACCACGATTTAATTGAGAAAATGACTATAATTGGAATGACAGAATTCCTGGCTCTCAGGTTGGATGGGACATCAGAGACCATCTAGCCCTACCTGTATCTGGGTAACAGTCCCCTCTACAACATATAGGAAAAGTATCTCGCCTTTGCCTGAAGACCTCCAAGGGAGGGGGACATACTACTTAAAGTGTCAGGAACTTTTGCTCTTACATCAAGTCTCAAACTCTAACTCTCCAAAACTTTTCTTAATTACCCTTTAAGCTCCAAACCTATGATTTAGTAATTACAAATATTTTATTTCTCATGTAAAATTGTCTATTACTGCATCATACTTAAAGTCAAGGCTATTCACAAAAAAATGGAAAACTCAAGACATTTTATTGTCTCAATAAGAAAAATCCAGAAATTTGTCTAGTATTTACTTGAAAATGTACAATCGTTTCATAATAAAAAAAAGTCTATCAGGGCTTTTTTTTTTCTTTTTGTATGATGACCAATGATATTTGTCCATCATTTTGTTACAGTATTTACTTTCATAAGTAATTAAACCCCCATGAAATTTGTATCGGACAACCATGTTCTAAAGAGAACAAGAAGGGGGAGTTAGCTCTACGTTGCCACATAGCTGTGTTTTCATAACAGAGAATGATCAATTTACTACGCCGGCGAGGAGGGCTACAGGGCACCTGAGGTCCACTGTGGTGAGGCACTAGTTTGTATAGGGTTCCTTGTACGGATAAGTAATTCATTGATCTCTCCATGGAGAAACTTTCTTTTCACAAGTTGTAAAACCAAAAAATACACATCTATGAAGTGAAAAGTAGCATGGTTGATAAAATAACATATTTCAATTAAAATATGTCCAAAGTCCATTACCCCGTCCAAGTGTTTTCAATAATTAATTTAAGCAAACTACCAAAAGAAATACACCTATGCATTTTGGCCCTAAGCTAATTAGGCAAAGTTACTTTAAAAGTCCTTAATGTTTTCAGGTGAGAGTAATAAATATTACAAGTCCAAATAGTATTACACTTCACTATGACCAGAATATTACTATAGATCTTCACTCTGATTTTATGGGCTAGTGGTCTCAGCAGTTACCATTCCAGTCCTGCAGCCGACTCAGCTTTCAGTAACTACTGCAAATGCCAAATGCTCCGCAAACTTTCTCACCAAGGCATTTCAAGAAAATGTCGCTGATATGAGCTGACTCACCCAAGTTGTAGAAGTTAGTAACGCTGAAGGTACAGACGGAGCCCTCCTACCCCTTCGGATCAAAGTGGAGCAGCTGCTCCTCCTCTTTACCTGACCCCATATAAAAGCTGTGGCTCGGTGACTCCCAGTTTCCGGCTCTCTTTCCCTGGCCCCTCCCCAAAAGTCAAGGCACAAAGTACCACATTTCCCTTCTTCACTCACACCCACCTTCCACCCCCAGCACCAAAGGACCTGTCATCTCTGTTTACCTGACCGACCTCGTTTCCCCCACAAGAGTCCAGAGGAGCATAGCCTGTTGCTGTCCCGCGCCCTGCCCACATGGCATCGAGGGACTCAGCTTGGCAGCACTGGGCACACTTAGGAGCTTCTAGTACCAGCGCGTTCATCCTGCTGCTCGGAAGCAGGCTGGCATCTCTGGGTCCCTCCTGCCTAGTGCATGTTCCCAGCACTTCGGGAGGGCTGGGGGTTGTCATCACCTGTTCCCTTCCCTGCACTACAATTCCAGGGCAGACCTGATGGACGGAAGGACAGTCAGACAGAAAGACTGATGCTCTGTTCCCAAGTCTAGGTCGGCAAGGCCGGGAGAAGCCACTTGCATGGCGGCCGTCCTTCACACAGGACACAGTCTCCCAGAAAACTACCCCTGCCCCGGTCTCAGGGGACACCGACCCCCTCCCCCAAACCTCCTGGTTCCTGGGCACTCAGACTCAGCTCCCTCTGACCCCAGGCCACTTAAGACCTTCCCAAGAACACTTAGCCCCTTAACAGTGGGGCCAAGCCTCGGTGTCTTCTCTCTTCCGTGACATACGACCCCAGGGCCCCTTATCCCTGGACAGGGGACACGCACTCTCCGCGGTGTCCTCTCGGCCCAGAGTCTCCCTTAACGCGGGCCACATGAACTGCGAGTTCCTTTTAGTGACACGGGCACACACAACCCCGTGTGCCCTTAAGCTCGGGTGGCTGGGCACGCCTGTGAATCTTTATCCCAGGCCATATAGGTCCGTGACCCTCGTCGTCCGGGACACGGAGGCCAAGGAGGGAGCCCTGATCCCAGGCCACCCAGTAGCGCTTAGGGTTCCTGGTCGCTGGACACCCAACCGCACGAGGTCTCCTGGTCCCAGGACACCCAGCAGTTTGAGCGCCCCTGCCCCCGGGACACTCAGTAACGTGAGTGCTCCAGGCTACAGGACACCCAGAGGCGTGAGGGCTCTTAGCCCCAGGCACCCAGCCCCAGGTTGTTTTGGACAGCCCTCTCCCCAGTCCCCAGCGGCCCGCGGCCCAGCCCAGCGGGGGCGCTCTGACCTGCAGCCGGTGGCGTCCCTGACTCCCGGTTGTCCGCCCCAACTGAGCCGAGCCAGACCGTGAAGCTCCCGTGGCTGTGACGGCGTCTGCGGCTCCGGAGTGTCAGCGCGCTCTTCCTGCCCGATCGCCAAGTGGGGCCGGGGCCCGAGCCGGGGGCGGAGGCTGCGGGCAGGGTCCTGGACGGGGAGGGGGCAAGGAGGGAGCAGAGGGGAGGGGAGGGGGCGGAGGAGGAGGAAGAGGAGCAGAAGGAGGAGGAGGAAGGGGGCGGGGGCGGGAGCGGGGGCGGCGCGCAGGGACCTGCGCTCCCAGCGCGCTCGCAGCTCGCTTGCTCCAGAAGGGAGCCGCTTCCGACTCTGCACTAGCCCGCGGCCAGCCCCAGCAGCACTCTGGGCTGCTCGGTCCTCAGGCGGTCCCCGCCTCCGCCCTGGGACCAGGGCAGCCCGGAGTCCGGCTGCGGGCAGCGCAGCCTCCCAGGAGTGACCCCCACCCCCACTGGGAAGTAACTTTGGGGTCCGGGTGGCAGAGGTGGGGCAAGAGCTTGGTTTACCTCTGGAACCCTGGAGGTCAGCCCAGAGAGCCTCCGAGGGTCGTAGGAGTGAAGAGCAGGGCAGGGCAGAGTTGAGAGGCCGAGGTAGGAACTCTGCATCTGGAAGAGAAAACCGGGGCCCAAGCGCTCCGTCTCCTTAAGTCTTAAACTGAGTAATTTCTGTTACCTTGAGCGAGAGTGGACGCTCCTTGGGGACAGACTGTCAGATTTAGTCTGGAAGCAACTTGGGCACCGATAGACTAGAAGTTGTTTGAGGGCAGGCGGACCTTGAAGAGAGCAGCAATTCCCAAACTTTTTGATTCCAGGGCAGGAATTTTCTTTGTATTAAAGCAATTTGTGGGGAAGGTTGGGACACTTAAGAATGCTCTCGAGCAGTCTTGCAAATGCAAAGGATTGCTAGGGTTTGTTGCATACAATTTAAGGAAGTCTAGAACTTGCAAATGCAGTTGTGAATTCCGAAACATTCCCTACTCCCTTAGCGGAATTCCTTCCAGGCACACTCTTATCTAACCTCTGGGCTTGTAGCTCCTCCAACACTGAGCCTCTTAAGACCTTCAGCACTGGTTTAGATTGGAAGTTCCTTGAAGACAACAAAGCCATCTTAGACCGGAAACTCCTGGGGGACAAACTTAAACCCGAGACCGATTTAGAATTCTCCCCGCGGTTCCTTGAGGACAGACAAAATGGAAACTGTTTGAGGACAGACTGAGAGCAGAAGCTCATCACTGACAGATGGAAAGTGCCTCAGTGAGGGCAGACCTAGACTGGAAACCCGGAGAACCGGGACACACTAAAACTGCAAGCTCTTTGTCAGCAGCCTCAGTCTGCAAAGATTTTTCTAGGCCAGAAAGGGCTCTCCTGCATCTGCCCTGGAAAAAGTACCTGGAATGCTAGAGGAGGGGGGTTTGGAAGCCCAGCCAGAGTCACTTGACCCTTGTAAGAAGACCTTGATGAATCATTTCCCCTTATTCCCCCAGTTTCCCTCAGCATGACAGTTTCCTAACTGTAAAATGAGTATGCCATCTCCAAGGTTTCTTTCCAGCTCTAAGCCTTCCACAATGGATTTTGAAGGCAGGTTAGCCCTTTAGTGAAGTAAGGGAAAAAAATGACTAGGCATAGGCAATCTTTCTTTGGGTTAAAGAGGGCCCCAGCTCCACCTCTGAGATCCCAAATGACATTCTTCCTTTGCTGCAGTAATCCAATTCACTTGCATGTCATGGCATCACCTCCCTGATGTCATGGTCCCAGAACAAAGGACAAACAACAATACCATTTACTAGTCAAGGGATCATCTACTTTGTCACTGAGAGGAATTTATCAGACTTCTAGGTCCTTGTGCCCCCATACCATCCCACCCAATCCAAGCACTACTAGTAAACATATATAGAAACAACAGACAGAAAATGAGATCCATTGAGACACATGCTCATAGCTTCCTAGTGTCACTATATTGTGGAAAGAGTTCTGCTCTGGAGACAAGGCCCTGGATTCAAATCCTACCTCATGCTTACTATGATCTTAACATACAGGTTAAGTCACTTAACATCCTGGAGCCCCAGTTTTCTCATATGTAAAATGGGGGTGGGGTGGACTCGATGGTTTCTGAGGTCTTTTCCAGTTTGAAATCAGTGATCCATATTTCTATTCATTCCCACTAAATCTTGTGTCATCTGAGCTGCAGATGACTTTATATAAAAATGTGTATCACATATTTTGAAAGGCAGTGTGGACAGGTGAAAAGAACACCAGATCCTGGGCTCAGACCTGGCTCTGGCATGTACCAGACATATGACCCCATCTGGTGGTCTCCCTGGCATCAGTGTCACCTCATTATCCTGGGGCCTCTTTCCACCCCCTTCAATACCTCCTCTGCCCTCCAACTGGATGTGTATTTAGAGCTGCTGAGACCAGGCGGTTTGTGGTACTCATCTCCAGCACAAAATCTCCTAGTTTATGACTCTGGGGAAACAAATTTTTCCCCCTTCATTTAAAAAAGCACATTCCAAGTATATTAAGAATAACCAGTTCTGGGTGGCTAGGTGGTGCCATGAATAGAGCACCAGCCCAGAAGTCAGGAGGACTTGAGTTCAAATCTGACCTCAGACACTTAACACAAAAACTAGCCATGTGACCTTGGGCAAGTCACTTAACCCCAATTGCCCTCCAAAAAGCAAAAAAAAAAAAAATAGTATTTAGGGGCGGCCAGGTGGTGCAGTGAGTAAGAGTGCCAGACCCGGAGTCGGGAAGGGATTGGTTCCGGCCTCAGATACTTAGCACCTACACAAAATAACTGGGCGAGTAACCTTGAGCAAGTTACTTAACCCCAATTGCTTAAAAAAAAAAAAAAAGAATAACCAGTCCTAGCACAAAGGACCTAACTAAAAAGTCTTCTGATGACCAAAAGGTAGAAACTCCTTTTGTCTATGCTAATGAAGAGCACACCTCTCTCCTAAACAGAAGTGTGCCTTATTTCAGTTTGTTGGGACATCTCTTTTCTCTCCTGAATGAAAATCTCAAATGGGAAGGAAGAGTGCTACTCCCCATCCAATCCCAGATGAATCTGATTCTACTCACAGAGTGCTCATAACTGAAACCACTCAGGAGTATAAAGCAGACAGACTCGAACATCTTCCAGCTCAAAAAGATTCTTCTAGTATGTGCGGACTACTTACTACCTTCCTCTTATAATAATGAAGCAGAGTGGCATAGGTTCGTTGGATCACAGACTGAGTTAGAAGGGACCTAAGAAGTCATCCAGTCCAATGGCCTCATCTTATTCATACACACACTAAGGTTCAATTAAGTCCAAAATTATCCAACCAGTGAGTGGTGGAGCCAGGGTTCCAGCTCTGGTCCTGATGACTTGAGATGATCTGTTGAGTTTTATGGTTGTTCACTTTCCCACTTCTTCCACTAATGGGCTAACACCTCCTTCCCCACACTGCTATTCCCATTGGTTCTTTGAGTTGGATACAGGACGTCCCAATGGTCTTGAACTAAGCCTAAAAACTACACTGACTTTTGGAACATTTTATATTTTAGGCTGTAGTTCTTTTGAATCCAAATCAAACACAAACATTTCAAATAAACACATATGGTTCAAATATGTATGTATGTGTGTATACATACATATGTATCTATATCTCTATTGATCTATATGTGTGTATGTATACACACACATACATATACAGACATATACATTATCTATACAGTGACTTGCCCAGGGTCACACAGCTGGCTTTATAGTATCTGAAGCTAGATTTAAACTCAGGAAGGTAAGTCTTCCTGATTGCAAGGTCAATGCTCTACCCACTGTGCCATCTAGCTGCATATATATGTATGTACACACACATATATATGTATGTATACATACCTATAGAGAGTTCATGTGTGTATATAGTTCATATATGTGCACAATTCATATATATGCCTTCCTTCTCACTAAGGAAATTTCATCCCTTCTGTTTATAATTGTGCAATAAAAATACATGCCACGTGGAGAGGAAATGGAAGTCTAGTAATGTGGGTTGACTGTAATTGAATTGATTTCCATAGTATTCTGAGCATACTCAAATTGGCTCCCTTGGGAAAAGACTCCAGACATTTTAATATACCAATGATTTTTTTTAATGCTATATTTAAAAAAAAATTCAGTAGAATCTTTCTTCAAATAAGGTGACTCAGTCAAGGGTTCAGAAAAAGAGTATATTAACAATTTAACACTTATCCTAGTATTTATTACTTTACTCTAGAAGCACTAAGAAAAAGAATGTTCTAATCAGGCCACTCACTTATAGCAGCTCTACAGTCTTATACAGCTGTGCTTACACTTGTTCCTTCTCTTTATATTTTACAGCTTTATTGATGCACTTTTTTTACACCACGTTCATGTCCCAATATTCTCCCCCTATTCCCACCCCCATTTGAATCTTCTTTTATAACAAAGACAGTTAAGGAAAAGTAACCAATACATGTAGTGACTATGCCTATCAGCTCATAAAAGTTTCTATACCTGTTGTCTCCTACCTGTCTACTGATAGGAGAAAGGCTTATTTCAATATCTTTTCTCAGAGACCATGTTCCTTCTTTTTAGCTGAAATGTCATTTTTCAACCTATAGGCATTATAAATTTGAAGCCACTTTTTGTAGATAGCAAAGATCATCCCATGAACAAGTATGGGGGTGGGTCTTTGCCCTGGCCCTTTCTGCTGGGTCATGCGTACTCTGGTTCCTTACTAAAAGATGCAAGACCAGCAACTTTTAGTGGGGCCCTTGGTTCCTGTGACAGAGGATCTGTGTGAAAGAGGGCTGGTGATAGAACCAGGAAGAACAACTCACTTGGGAGCAAGGATAGATTGTTTCTGATCCCTTTCCTTTTTCTGGTTCCTGTTGGTTGCTTCTTCCTAGAAGCCATCAGAAGTCCATTCAAAATCAAAGCCAAGACCATCACAACCTTAAGAACTCCAGGTAATTTATCTGCTTAGAAGGGAGATATCCCAAATCACCACATTTCCAGGGCGATGAGTGTATGGGACTGGCAAAACCAGGTTAGACATAGTAGCAAAGAACAAGAAACAGTAGATGCCCATCAAATAGAGAATGGTGAAACAAGCGGTGGTACATAAATGTGATACAATATTACAGCACAAAAAAAAAAGGCTTAGAAGACTTGTATGAATTGATACAAAGTAAATTAAGCAGAACCAGGGAAACAACGTAAAGTAAAAGAATAACAAAAGTAGAAACTGGACACTAATTACAAAGCCCAAGCTTGACTCCAAGAAAAGATGTGAATGTTGCATATAATAATGGAAGAGAGTGATGTAATGATTAGTTTTACTCAACTATTTTTCTTTCTTTTCTTGTTACACGTCCATCAGATCTTTCTAGACACTCACAGGCAAACCAAACACACTTCCAGTCTCTTCTTTACCATATTCTTACGCTTCATTCTCTTCCAACTTGGCTTCTGATCCCACTGTTCTAGAGAAATGACTGTCTCAAAGGCTACTAAAGTGTATTCAACGGCCCTTTCTCTGTTCTCATCTTGACCTCTCTACAACTTCTGACACAGTTCACAGTCTTCTTCTTGGGTCCCTTGGCCTTCCTCAGCTTTTATGACACTGCTTTCTCTTGCTTTTCCTAATGCCTAACTGCTGCTTCCCAGATTCCATTGCTGGATCATCATGCACTGTAAGTATGAGCATCCCCCCAAGGCTCTTTCCTGGATCTTACTGTCTTCTACATTCTCTGCTTTAGTGACCTCATCAGATCCCATCGATTTAATGATCATTCATTTACAGATTATTCCCCTGAACTAGTTTAATGTGACTTATCTTCTGAAATTTTAGTTCACCAATTGTCTGCTATATATCTTCACCTGGCTTGGCTGCTAATGTACATCTTCACTTGGCTCAGCCCTAGCACATTGCTTGGACACTGGGCATGGTGGTTCTTTGTCTGGGTCAGACAGGACACTTTCCTGTTGGACTGTTGCTGGTCTGTGCCAAAAAGGCTGCTATGCCTCTGGGAAGATGCTGCTGGATTGAACCAGGCAGGTCACTCCATAGCAGGGCAGTTTGCTGCCAGGTGGACATCTACTGGACTCCCTGGATTCAACTTTAATAGACATTATAGTCTTTCACCACTATTTGGATATTGGCTCATCTGGGTGGTACGGTGCTCGCTTTAGCTAGAGTGTTACAGTGCTCTTCTAGGTTGGAATGTTAGTTATTGTGTTCTTTCAGCTAGGTCAACGACCCTCAGTTGAGGAGTGGAAGAAGCCTCTCCTTTTTGACTCACTCAGAACACAGGTGTGTTAACTCCAGGCAGGTAGGAGAAATAGCCTTTCCTCACTTAACAGTTGTTCCTGATTCAAAGCTAGTTCCCTTAGTAAGGTACTCCCCTTGGTTTATGGTTGTTGTTTGTTGAGTCATGTCCAACTCTTCATGACCACATGCTGTCCATGGGATTTTCTTGGCAAAGACTGGAGTGGTATGTCATTTCCTTCTCTAGTGGATTAAGGCAAACAGAGGTTAAGTGACTTGCCTAGGGTTGAACAGCTAGTAAGTGCCTGAGGCTAGATTTGAACTCAGGTCTTCCTGACTTCTGGCACTGTGCTCTATCCACTGAGCCATCTAGCTGCCTCTTGACTTATGGTGGTCAGTTGCAATTCAGTTGGATTTTTTTTTTTTTTGGCTTTTTGGAGGGGGAAAGGTAGAGCAATTGGGGTTAAGTGACTTGCCCAAGGTCACAGGGCTAGTAAATGTTAAGTGTCTGAGGTCAGATTTGAGCTCAGGTCCTCCTGACTTCAGGGTCAGTGCTCTCTATTCACTGTGCCATCTAGCCACCCCTTCAGTTGGATTTCTTAGACTCCTTGGGGGTTGTATGTAGATGAGAAGCTAGGGACAAATTTATAAATGCAACCCATGTCCTAAAGCTGAGTTCATGAATCATTGAACTATTCAAGTCTCAAACTCTTTCTAAGGTGCAGAATGTACTCTCTGTGTTTTGTTTTGTTTTTTTGCTTTTTGTTTTGTTTTTTACTCCTTACAACCTTCAGCTTTTACTGAAGTCTTAAAAGGACACTGTTAAGTGTGTTTAATGGTTACCAATAAATAGTAAGGCATTTCTAGAACATTTCAATGTGGTGATTTTCATTACACACAAATTGTCATAGCAGAACAAAAATGTAAAAATAGTTCAAAAAGACCCTGAAAAATTAGAGTAAAATCAAGATTTTGTTTGACTAATAAAATAACTCAAATTCCTCATTACACCCTGTCCCTTGGATTCTTCTCATCTGACAAGTTGGACTCAAAGGTTTCATCTCCAGGGGCTCCTCAATTTCAAGGTCCCCTAGGCTTCATAATCCTAAAACTATACTTTATTTGACATTATCACTGTGTTTACCTTAAATACTCAAGCTTGGAGACACAGCTAGTTTGAATCAAGCAAACTGAGATGTCACTATTAGGGGTAGCTACAAAACATTTCCCTGAAAACCTTTAGCACCCTCTCTCACAATTACATACAATGTTAGTGGAAGCCTGGGCATGTACAGCAGAGATATTTGGTGGCAGTAACTCACAACTCAACTCATTCCCTCCTACCTTTTTATTGCATTTTGCTTTACTGTGCTTCCCATATATGGCATTTTATTTTATTTTTTATTTTATTTTGCTTTTTGGAGGGCAATTGGGGTTAAGTAACTTGCCCAAGGTTATTATATTTATTTTTAACAAATTGAAGGTTTGTGGCAAAACTGCATTGAGTAAGTCTATTGACACCATTTTCCCAATAGCAAGGGCTCACATCATCATTGTGTCACATTTTGGTAATTCTCACAATATTTCAAACTTTTTCATTATTATTATGTCTGAGAGGGTGATCTGTGAGCAGTGATCTTTGCTGTTACTATTATAATTGTTTTAGGGTTCCACAAGCCAGGCCCACATGAGACAATGAACTTGATCTATAAATGTGTATTCTGACTACACCACCTGGCCTTCTTCAGCCTCTCTCCCTCTCCTTGGACCGCCCCATTCCCTGAGACACAAAAATATTGAAATTAGGTCTATTAACCTTAGAAAGGCCTTTAAGGATTCAAGTGAAAGGAAGTCTCAATTGATGGGGCAAACTTCATTGTTGTCTTATTTTAAGGAATTACCATAACCCTTCAGCAACCACCACCTTGATCAGTCCCATTAACATTGAATTTAGACCGGACATCAGCAAAAAGATGAGGACTTGCTGAAAGCCCAGATGATGGTTAGCATTTTTTAGCAATAAAATATTATAAAATTAAGATATATATATATATATGTATCTATATATATATATATATATATATTTAGACAATACTATTGCACACTTAATAGACTAGTATAAACATAGTTTTTACATGCACTAGGAAACAAAAATATTTGTGACTCTCTTTATTGTGATATTCAATTTATTATAGTGGTCTGGAATCAAACCCGTAATATCTCTGAAGTATGCCTGTATTAAAAACTATGATGCTTCAATTGCTCACTCATCTGTGAACTTCCCTCAGATGTGAGGACTCCTCACCCTGGTACAATTTAGTATCCCAGTGGCCTGCTTACTCTGGTATACCCATATCTTATATATGTATATGGAGCCTCCATTTTGTGGATAGGCCTTTGTCTTCTAAACCATGCCCCTACAGTGCTATTTTTCAGTTGCTTCCTCCCTCCCTCCCTCCCTTCCTCCCTCCCTCCCTCCCTCCCTC
>NW_027185761.1:22512507-22543910 GCF_028583685.1 Petaurus breviceps papuanus
CTCCCTCTCTCCCTCCCTTCCTCCCTTCCTTCCTCCCTTCCTCCCTCTCATTTCCTTCCTTCCTTCCTTCCTCTCTCCCTCCTTCTCATTTCCTTCCTCCCTCTCTCTCATTTCCTTCCTCCCTCCCTTCCTTCCTTCCTCCCAGGGTGTGCCACTGCTACTGGTCTTCCTGGTCTCAGCTTCTTGTTTGGGCAGATCCTAGTACGTTTTTCTCTCTACAATACCCATAGCCAGGGCTGACTCACTTCTCTCTGAGTGACCTCACAGTAGTCACTCTCCTTAGTTATCTTCTCTCTAGGAACTCTGGACTGATAAGGAACCTAGCTTTTACATAGGCTGACACTTGGGAATTTCAACAATTTTGTTCACACCTCTGTTAAAAGGGTGACAAACCACAAATTCTTCTTTGTACTTCATTTAATATCTTAACACCTTGGAGTCTCTGGTACCTGCCTTTTATTTTCTGTGATTCAATCAACTGCACTGGAGGCATAAGGAAGGAAATCAGTTGGTTCCAGATGTCCCCACCCCACCCTACATTTCCTTGATGTTTTGGAAGTAATCTATAAATGGACATAAAAAGTAAAATGGCGTAATTTAATATTTCTTTAACATTATTTCTTTGACAGTGAAGGAAATGGTGCCTTTCAAGGTTTTCTCTTACTCATTTACTCATTTTTATTACGCATTTCACAATTTTGAAATGTGTATCTAATATAATATTAAAATAACTAACAAAAAATTTATTCTAGTAATGTATTCGATATTCTTCTCCTTTGCTTTCCCACAAAGGGAAAATAGTCTAGATTGCTAGAGAAGAAAGCATTCCTCCCTTTCAGTGATGACCATATCCCCAGGATCTATACAGTTCTCTGGATTTATGGTATCTGCCTGGGTAGGCTATGAATTATACAAGTTTGATAGACAGTCTACTATTTTGCTCTTTATCTACACAGTCCACATGACTCTCAGTACAAGTAAAATGCAAGGTCTTGGTTCCATAACTTGGGAGCTCCTTACTGCTTTGCTGTTCTTTTCTGCTTCACTCTTTAGGCTACCCAATTTTCCTCTTTTCTTGGGAGACCAAGTACATAGTTGTCTATAGCATATGACTCCATGGAGGATCTTCATGGCTGCAGAGGCTTAACACCAGGGGACCAAGTCCATTCATATCTGACAGGCATCTTTCTCTTAGATATTTCAAATCTTGTTCTCCTTTTCTTCTCCTTCTTTGATCTCTTTTAAAAACCAAGTGTGAGGGTGTGGCTAGGGGGAAGGGGAAATGAGTTGGCTATAAATAACAATGTAGTTTCAGGGAGACCCTGGACTAGAAAAGGAATTATCAACTTATCTAGTTGCTAACCACTTCCAGAGAATGTCCCATCTTCAATAGGGAAACATCAACAATGCCAGAACAAAGTCCTCTTCAGTGAGGAAATGGGGACCTGGGATAATGCCTGAGCACACCCACTACATAATATCTACTTCTGTCACTTTGTAACCCTCAGACTTTGGCATGAACCTACTTTAAATTTCTACCAGTTTTAATTTTTATAAATTTCCTGAGCACCTACTATGTTTAAGGAATGACACTAACAACTTGAGAGGATTCAAAGATGAAGACAAGGAATTTGTAATCAGTAAAGTGAAGTGGTTATGAGCAGTGGCTATGCAATCTATATTCTTAGATTCCTGGGACCCTGAGAATTAAGCTCCTTGTCCAGGGTCATCCACAAAGTGGATATGTACTTGCTATATTGTTCTGATAATATCATTCCCTTTGTCAAAAGTTTCTGGGGCTTTCCTTTGCCTTTAGGATACCATAGGAACTCTTCAGCCTGGCTTTTAAGGTGTTTTATAATTTTGGAATAATGTAACTTCCCAATCTTATTTCACCTTTACGTATTCAATGTTCCTACCAAAAAGAAGTACTATTCAGCTGATTTGTAGGGCAGGATGGATATAAGGGAAAGAAATGGAAAAATCAAGGGTAACTAAAAAACTGGGATCTTGGATGACTAGAAGGATGGTGGTGCCTTCAACAAAAACAGGAATTTTTAAAAGAGGTGAATAAAGAAAAAGGCGATGAGTGCCATTTTGTACATAGTGAAGAAACAGAAGCCAAAATGGTTCAGCAAGGCCATCACTGGTACATTGCTTGCATGATCCTCCATTCCCTATTTTGATCTGTTGACTGATCCCTGATCCAACTTAACTCTGCCCTTTTCTCTATCCTAGAATCATGCCTTACCAAACCCAAGCCTGGATTCTTCCCAAACTGTGTTGTTGAATGTAGCTGAGGAAAATCATAAAACCATGTCAATTGGGCCCACTACAAATTCATATTACATAATCTCAACTAGGCTCTCACTGGATCAAGGCAAATATTCTATTACTCCCTAATTTTTTCACTATCCCTTTTCCACAGCAGCTATCACAAACCTTGTCTCTTCCTTCCATGACACTCTTCTACCACCTCTCTGTAGTGGCAACCGCACTGGCATACCCAGGATGCCTGGTAGCACAGATTCTTAGATCTGCTTTACTAGGAAAGCTGACTGTTTAAGGGGTCAACAAACTTTTTAAATTATATCTTACTAGTTCAGGAGAAAAGTCAGCACCCTGAACTTCAGAGAAAATACAAAGAAAGCAGAGAAATAAAGACCAACAGACAGGGCTTTTAATTGTCTGAGAAATAGATCCAACTGTCTGACCAATGCAATACATACATAGTTACCAGAGAGAGAAGGGCCAACATCTGGGGTTTTGGGGGTGAGGGGGACACTCCTTAATGGTTATGCAGAGTCTCATCTGGTTTCATCACAAAAACACTCTTCCAATGAATTAGCCCCAAAGCAAAATGCTAACCTCAGAGTATATATAGCCTTTTTTAGAGGTAAAGGGCATCACAACCCTCATTACCCAGTGCCTAATTAGAAATTAGCAAAAGGTGTGAAAGTCTTCCTGCAAGCAAGCTTCCCCTAAGCAAGCTGGCCTTAATGAGCTCCACCTGAAGCCTATTAATGCCCCAGGAAGATCTTAAATAGAATTAACATTACACTCTCTCAGCTGAGGACCTCACTTCAATCTCCACCAAAAATAATGGAGGTTATTTGCTGAGAACTCTGCCTTCTCACCTCTTTTCAAATCATTGGAACGTCTTTGTCAATGGCCTCCTCCTTCACTCTGATCTAGGATAAAGAAGTGGCTCTTCTTTCCAAGCCTAACCCCTGTATGTGCCATTGATCTCATCAGCCCTTCCTTACTTCTCCAGCAAACTATCCTCCCCGTTCTTTTATCTTCAATTGATCCCTATCTACTAGCTCCTTCCTGCTGTTTAAAAACATGCCTATGTCTTCCCTGTCCTTGAAAACCTTTGATTGGGTCCTACTAAGTGGTGCAGTGAATAGAACACAGGGCCTGGATTTAGGAAGGCCCTCTGTTCAAATTCTGCCTTTGACACTTACTAACAGTGTGACTTTGGGGAAGTCACTTAACCTAGGTTCCACTCACTTTCTTCAGTTGTAAAAAGAATAGCACTTACCTCCTGGGATCATTGTGAGGATTAATGAGATAATATTTGTAAAGCCCTTAGCACAGTGATGGGCAAAGAGCTGTTGTTTATCCTTTGTTTTAGAAAAGGACCAATGGTGGACTGATTTCTTGGTTTATGTGTGAATTGGATGTAAGTGAGGCAGAGCTGCCCAAAGTTATGGACCTCACTCTCTTCCTGAGTCATGGAAGTCCTTGGGCTTAATAAATGCTTATTTCTTTCATTCTTATAGTCCCTGCTGGCAGCTAGGTGGCATCATAGTGCACAGAGTGCTGGTCCTAGAATCAGGAAGATTCATTTTCCTGAGTTCAAGCCTGGCTTCAGGTATTTCCTAGCTGTGAGACTCTGGGCAAGTCACATAACCCTCTTTGCCTCAATTTCCTCATCTGTAAAATGAGTTGGAGAAGGAAATGACAAACCGCTTCAGTATCTTTGCCAAGAAAACCCCAAATGTGGTCACAAAGAGCTGGACACGACTGAGATGGCTGAACGACAAAAACAACAGCCCTGGCAGTTATTGCCCTATATTCCTTCTCTCCTTTCCTAGCTAAACTCTTTGAGGAAGCTGCCTGTACTTACTCACCTTTCACTGAATTCTAAACCCTCTGTTAAAATCTCTTCCTGTCACTGGCATCAATCTAATATAACAATCATTTTTACTGTTTACTCTGTGCCAGGCACCATGCTATGTTCTGGGAATACAGATCAAGGACAAAAACAGAGTCTCTGCCCTCAAGGGACTCCTATTCTAATGAGGGAGACAACAGGTAAAAAGTCATGTATGTACAAGATGTATAGAGTGTATATATATATATATACACACACACACATATACACATATATAATGTGTATATCTGTATATATGTATGTATGTGTATATGTGTATATACATGTATAATTGGAGAGTGAAGGTATTAGTAGAGGGGGTAGGGAGTAGGAAAGGGTTACTGTAGAGAGTGGGATTTAAACTATTTTGGAACAACTTAGAGAAGCCAGTGGGTAGACTTGAAGAGGGAGAGCATTCCAGGCATCATCATCACCACCATCATAACCATCATCATCATCATCATCACCACCACCACCACCACCATCATTAGCAGCAGCAGCAGCATTTATTTATCACTTTAAGGTTTACTAGCATTTTACATTTATTATCCCCATCCCCAAAACAATCTTGTGAAGTGGGTTCTATGATTGTACCCAATTTAAGGGGAAGGAAAACAAGTCTGAAAGAAGTTAAGTGAATTGTTCAGGATTACACAGACAGAAGTGTCTGAAGGAGGATTAAAATTCAGGTCTTCCTGATTTGTAGTCCAACACTCTCTCTACTATGCCCTGTGGGAGAGTGTTTGAAAGAGAATAAGGATCTCTGGGAGCAGCTGGTAGCTTATTTTGTATGGAATGTGGAGAACTCAGCAGCCTTCATTTCCTTCTTTGGAATATGTATTTTGAAATCTAATTTTGCAGATGAATACAGGTAAGTTTTTTTAAACAGCTTGGCATTTTCTTCCTTATTAAAATGAAATGAGATTAAACCAACATTTATTAAGAGCCTACTATGTACAAGGAAATTTGTTAGGTGGTGTTGATACAAAGAGAACAACAATAAAAAATCCCTTCCCCCAAGAAGTTTACATTCTACTTGGGTGATGCAACATGTGTTACAAATAATTAATTACAAATATATATATATATATAATTTTTAAAAATTATTTTAATTTATTTTGTTAGATATATCCTAATCACATGTAATTTTTTCGGCATTTAAAAAATTTCTGAGTTACAAATTCTCCCTCCCATCTCTTCCTCCTCCTTGAGAAGGCAAACAATTGATAGTGATTATACATGTAAAGTGATGAAAAACATTTACATAATAGCCATGTAGCAAAAGAAAATGCAAACAAAATGGCACTATAAAAATAAAAATGTTTATGCTTTAATCAGCATTCAGAGATCATCAGTTCTCTCTCCCTCTGGAGGTAGATAGCAATTTTTTCATCATGAGTCCTTTGGAATTTTCTTTCATCATTGTCTAAATCAGAGTAGCCAAGTCTTTCACAGTTTATCCTTTTTTTTTTTTTTGGAGGGCAATTGGGGTAAAGTAACTTGCCCAAGATTACACTGCTAGTTTTTTTGTGTGGGTGTTAAGTATCTGAGGCCGGAACCAAACTCAGGTCTTCCTGACTCCAGGGCCAGCGCTTTACTCATTGCACTACAGTTTATCCTTCTTACAATATTGCAGTTACTGTGTACAATGTTTTTCTGGTTCTGCTCAATTGACTTGGTATCAGTTTATGTGAGTCTTTCCAGGTTTTTCTGACATCATCCTGCTTGTCATTTCTTATAGCACAATAGTATTTCATCACAATCTTATACTACAACTCATTCAGCCTTCCCCAATTGATAGTAATCCCTCAATTTTCAATTCTTTGCCATCACAAAAAAGAGCTGCTATAAATATTTTTGTATAAATAGGTCCTTTCCGCTTTTATTTGATGTCTTTGGGATACAGACCAAGTAGTGATATTGCTGAATCAAAGGATAAGCACAGTTGTATAGCCCTTTGGGTGGAGTTCCAAGCTGTTCTCTACTAATTTACAATACCACCAACAATGCATTAGTGTCCCAATTTTTCCACATCCTGTCCAGCACTTGTCATGTTAGCCATCTGATAGGTGTGAGGTGGCATCTCAGATATATTTAAATTTGCGTTTGTCAAATCAGTAGTGATTTAGAGTATCTTTTCATGTGATGATTGATAACTTTGTTACTATTTTTTCTTACTCTATAAAATAATTCTTTGGTAGTTTGATTGATATGGCACTGAATGAGTAAACTAACTTAGTGAGAATTGTCATTTTTGTTATATTGGCTCAACCTATCCACAAACAATTACTATTTCTCCAATTGTGTAGATCTGTCTTTATCTGTGTGAAAAGTGTTTTGTAATTGTGTTCATGTAATCCCTTGGGTTGTCTTGGCAGGGAGACTCCCAAATATTTTATACTATCTGCAGTTACTTTGAAATGAATTTCTCCTTCTATCTCTTCCTATTAACTTTTGTTGGTAGTATATAGAAATGCTGATGATTTATGTGGATTTATTTGATATCCTGTAACTTTGCTGAAGTTGTTAATTATTTGCACCATTTTTAGTTGATTTTCCAGAGTTCTCTAAGTATACCATGATATCATCCGCAAAGTGATAATTTTGTTTCCTCACTGCCTATTCTAAATGCTTCAGTGCTTTTCTTTTCTTATTGCTATAGCTAGCATTTCTAGTACAATATCGAATAGTAGTGGTGATAACGGACACCCATCCTTCACTCCAGATCTTATTGTGAAGGCTTAAAGTTTATCCCCATAACAGATATTTGCTCTTAGTTTTCCATAAAGCCTACTTAGAATTTTAAGAAAGGTTCCATTCATTCCTATTTTTTTCTAGTATTTTAATAGGAATGCCTGTTGTGTTTTATCAAAGTTTTTTTTCTCCATCTATTGATGTAATCATATGATTTCTGTTGGTTTTATTATTGATATGGTCAATTATACTGAAAGGTTTCCTAATATTGAACCAGTCATGCATTCCTGTTATAAATCCCACATGCCCAATGTATATGATCTTTGTGATATATTGCTGTCATCTCTTTGCTAGCATTTAATTTATTATTCTTTTTTGCATTGATATTCATTAAGAAAATTAGTCTATAGTTTTCTTTCTCTGTTTTTGTTCTCTTTGGAGTTTAGGTATCAAAATCGTATTTGTGTCATAAAAGGAATTTGATAGGACTCCTTCTTTACCTATTTTTTTCCAAATAGTTTATATAGATTTGGGATTAATTATTCCTCAAATGTTTGGTAGACTTTGCTTGTAAACCCATCTGGTCTTGGGGATTTTTTCTTAGGGAGCTCATTGATTACTTGTTCAAATTCTTTCTCTGATAGAGGTTTATTTTACTATTCTATTTCCACTTCTTTAATTTGGATAGTTTATATTTTTTGTAAATATCCATTTCACTTAAGTTGTCAGTTTTACTGACATACAATTGGGCTAAATAACTCCTAGTAATAACTTTAATTTCATCTTTATTGGTAGTATATTCACCCTTTTCACTTATGATACTAGTAATTTTGTTTCCTTCTTTCTTTCAAATTAACCAATGATTTATATTTTTTCATAAAAATTATTAAATTATTAATTATTCAAATATTTATTATTTAATTTTTAAACTTTTGATTTTATTAATCTCTTGTTTGATTTTCAGGATTTCAATTTTGGCATTTAATTGGGGGTTTTAAATTTGTTCTTTTTCTAGATATTTTTAATTGCATGCCCAAATTATGGATTTGCTCTTTCTCTATGTCTTTGATGTATGCATTTAGAGATAGAAAATTTCTTCTAAATACTTCTTTGACTGCATCCCAAAAATTTTCAAATTTTGTTTTGTTGTCATTCTCTTTAATGAAATTATTGTTTCTATGATTTGTTCTTTGACCCACTCATTCTTTAGGATTAGATTATTTAGTTTTAAATTAGTTTTTAATCTATGCTTCCACAGCCCTTTATTAAATGTAATTTTATTGCATTACGATCTGGAAAAACTGCATTTAATATTTCTGCATTTGGTTGTGAGTTTTTAAGCCCCAATACATGGTCAATTTTGTGAAGGTACCATGTACCAATGAGAAAAAGGTATTTTCCTTTCTATTTCCATTCAGTTTCTCCAGAGGTCTATCATATGTAACTTTTCTAAGACTGTTCATTTCCTTGACCTTTTTCTTATTATGGTTAGATTCATCTAGCTCAGAGAGGGGGAAAGTTGGGGTCTTTTAATATTATAGTTTTATTGTCTTTTTTCTCCTGTAGTTCATTTAACTTTTCCTTTAAAAATTTGCTAAGAAAATGCTATATCATTTGGTGGATATATGTTTAGTATTGATATTAGTTTATTATTTATGACTCCTTTTTAGTAAAATATAGTTTCCCTTTCTATCTCTTTTAATTAGGTCTATTTTTGTTTTATCTGAGAACATGATTGCTTTTGTTTTATCTGTGATCATTATTACTACCCCTATCTTTTTTACATCAGATGAAGCATAATAGATTCTGCTCCAGCCTCTTAGTTTAACTCTGTGCATGTCTCTCTCTGTTTCAAATGTTTCTTGTAAACAACATGTTGTTGGATTCCAATTTTTAATCTGTTCCACTATTTCTGTTTTATGTGAATTATTATTGTGAATTAATACCATTCACATTAACAGTTATGTATGCTAACTGTGTATTTTCTCCATCCTCATTTTCTTCTTTTTATCCTGTCACTCCTCCGAAGTCTATTTTGCTTTTGACCATTGTCTGCATTTATCTACTTTCCCTTTCATGATCCCCTCCCATTTTCTTATTCTCTTCCCCTCCTAGTTCCTTTGTTGGTAAGATAGATTTCTATCATCAGTTGATTATACAAATACATTTTTCCCTTTTTAAATCAATTTGGGTGCCAGTGAAGTTCAAGTGTTGCCTGTCCTTCTGCCCCATTTTCTCCCCCACTGTAGAAGCTCTTCCTTGAATGCCTCTTTTATGTGAGATAATTTCCTCCATTCTTCCTCTCCCTTCTCCCAGGGCATCCTACTTCTCATCTGTCAATTTTTCTATGTTCTTCCAACGTAATCAATTCACTCTCTCACCCTCCTTCTGTGTAGAATCCTTCTAACTGCCTTAATAGTGGTAAAGTTCTTAGAAAATGTGTCATTTTCCCATATAGAAAGGTAAACAATTTATCAAGTCCCTTGTGATTTCTCTTTCATGTTTACTGTTTTATTCTTCTCTTGAGTCTTGTATTTAAAAGTAAAATTTTCTATTTAACTCTGGTCTTTTCATCAGGAAAGCTTGAAAGTCTTCTCTTTTCTTAAAAATCCATTTTTTCTTTTGAAAAATTATACTTCTGGAATATTCTAAGCCTTCCACTCCTTTAATATGGTAGCTGATTGATCCTGTGTGATCCTGAATGTGGTTCCATGGTATTTGAATTGGTTATTTCTTGCTGCTTCAAGTATTTTCTCTTTGATCAGGGAGATCTGGAATTTGGATATAATATTCCTTGGCATTTTTATTTTGGGGATATCTTTTGGGAAGTGATTAGTGAATTCTTTCAATTTCCATTTTACCCTCTGGTCCTAGGGTATCAAGGAAGTTTTCATTGATAATTACTTGAAATATGATATCTGGGCTATTTCTTTGATCATAGTTTTCAAGTAATAAATTAATTCTTAAATTGTGTCTCCTAGATCTATTTCCCAAATCAGTCATTTTCCCAATAAGATATTTCACTTTTTCTTCCATTTTTTTCATCTTTTCACTTTTTTTGTTGTTTCTTAATGTCTCATGGAGTCATTAGCTTCCACTTATCCAATTAAAATTTTTAAGGAATTATTTTAATTAGTGAATTTTTGTATCTCTTTTACCATTTGACCAATTCTTTTTGAAGGTGTAATTTTCTTCAGTATTTTGTGTCTCTTAATCAAGTTGTTAATTATTTTTTCATGCTTTTCTTCTTTGTTTTCATTTCTTTACCTAATTTTTCTTCTACCACTTTTATTTGATTTTGAAAATAATTTTTTTTAGCTCTTCCAGTAATGCTTGTTGAGCTTGTGTCTAATTCACATTTGTTTTCCTTTGAAGCTTTGCTTGTGGTTGTTTTTTTACTTTGTTGTCTTCTTCTGAGATGATATCTTGATTGTACCTGTCACCATAGTAGTTTTTATGGACAGGTTCTTTTTTGTTAATGTTGTTTGCTTATTTTTCCACTCTATTTTTTTATTTGGAATTTTATGTTAATATTGGACTCTGTTCCAAGCATGGGGTGGGGAGAGGTTCTGTCTCAAGCTTTAGGCTTTTTCACATTCCTATTTTCAGAGCTAGTTCTGGGGGTTTAGGATGTTTTTGGTGCTTCTAAGGTGGTATGATCTGGGGAGAGGTGTGGTAACTGCTCTCTTGGTTTATACTCTGGTCCTTATCCAGGAAGGGCCAATGATCCTGTGGGACTGCAATTGATACTGCTCCTCAGGGACTCTGTTTCCTTGGGCTAGAAGTGATACTACCCCTCAGGGCTTCCACTCCCTCTTGACTGAAATTGCTCCTCTATGCCCTTGAACTATGAGCCAGAAGTAGACATGGGCAATGGAGATACCAAACAACAACTGGTTCTGCATCTAGTGCTAGTACAAGGGTCCCCTGTAATCTTCTTCTGACCAGTTGCCAGGTCCCCTTGATGTCTCTAGCTCAAGAGCTTCCAAAGCTGCTGCTGTTTCTGTTGCCACCACCTAGTCCCACTACTGGTGTTTTGTCCGTTTGGATTCTGAGCCAGTCTCCTCTTTCAGGTCATGAATCTCTATTTCCAACCTCCTATGTTATCTTGGGCCAAAAGAATATCTCACTGACATTTTGCTGGCTCTGCCACTCTAGAATTTAAATTGAGGAATTATTTTAAAAAATGGAGAGAAATGCTGGGAAAGAGCTCCGCTTTCTATACTCCACCATCTTGACTCTGCCCCCAGTACAAATAACTTAAAGAGAGAGTACTAGAGACTTGGTGGGAGAGGGCACAGAAAGAGCATATGAATTATATTTTGAAGGATATTAGGGATTCTAGGAGGCAGACATAAGGAAGGAGTATATTCAAGGTCTGAGGAGCAAATAATCTATCCAAAGGTATTGAAGTGGGAGTCAGAATGACTTGCTCTATGGAACATTCAATTCTCCTTAGAATGATTTCTCCTAAGAAATATTAGGTCAGGGGCAGCCAGGTAGCACAGTGAGTGAGAGCACCAGCTCCAGTGTTGGGATGACCTGGGAATCAAATCTGGGCTCAGATACTGAGCACCACACCCAGAAATAACTGGCTGTGTAACCTTGAGCAAGTTACTTAACCCCCATTGCTTTCAAAAAAATTTTAAAAAATAAATATTAGGTCATTACATCCTGTTTATACTTTCTTTGGCCTTTTTGATATCTTTCATAAAAACAAGAATTTTATAAATTAGCTTATGATCATCCTTTCTGTCTTTATCTCTTAGGAACTCTTAAGATAGTGCTTCCTCAAAAGGAATCAGATATTTCTACTTGGAAAATCAGATCCTCCTTATTGGATCTAGAACAGCAGTCCCAAGAATATAATGGAATATTTCTGTGCTGTAAGAAATAATGACTATGTGGATTCCAAAGAAGCATGAAAAGACTTAAATGGATTAATGCAAAGTGAATTCAGGAGAGCAAGGAAAGCAATATACACAATGACTATAACAACATAAAGGAAGAAAAAACAAAACAACTAAGTTGAATGCTGTGTAATATGTTGACTAAATTTGACCCTGAAGGAGAGATGAGAAAATGTACCTTCCTCTTTTCTTTACAGTGGTGCAAGATTAGGAATGTGGAACATTGTTTAATCTGCCAGACTCAGTTGGTATGTTGCTTAGTTTTGCTAAATTATTTTTGTTTCCTCTTTTTAAAAATTCTTTATCAGGGATGGCACACTGGGTAGAAGAGGAGGGAGGAATATATTTGAAAATGAAACTGATGCAAAAAATAGGATCAATAAATGTTTTTTGGAAAATAATAGCAGTTTCTCTAACCATTTACCTTTTGATGAATGAAATTATCATTAAAGACAATCAAGAATTTATTCACTCTCCTGCTGTGATCAGAGGCTAACAAATATTCAGTTAGTAGATTTCTCCCATTCTTTTGTGACATCCTTTCTGAACTCATTACCCAGTTCCCCCATCTGGCAAGGTTGTCTCTAGGATACTTTCATCAAACTATCCCTTTATTGGTCATCACCTGAGCAATCTCAACCAAATTCCACCACTCTCTTGTTTATGGATTTCTTCACAGGAGTATATGCTAGTCTACTGTTTTTTTTTAAATCTAATTTGTCCCTTTTGATTAAGATATATGCTTCTATGCTATGTTCAAGTGATGAGTCACATACCTTATTAAGGAGTTGGACTAGATCTCTGAAGTTCCTTTCATCTCTAAATCTTATAATCTTTATTCTCAGTCACATTTTTGAGGCAGAATTTACTTCCTTGGGTTAATATTTCTGCTTTGCTAAAAAACAAGCAAGCAAGCAAACACATTCTAGGTATTTGTGAGTAGAAGTAATTTGTGTTATTATTGCCCCTCTTCCTGGATATTATCTTTATGAATTAATGGAACTTGCCACTATAATTCTTCTAGTGTTGTACCTCTGACTCTTTGGTATTTGACTTAATAGAAATTGGTTGGCAGTTTTCTCCATCCCCCTCCATTTTTAGTTAAATCTTCTTGATTAGGATTCACAAGACATAAATCTTATATATAGAGGGGAGAGTTGAAAACTGGGAATCTATAAGATAGCCAAGGAAAAGAGTTCAGAAAAAGAAAAGAAGAAGGCTCAGAAGAGAACTCTGGGGAATGCCAATATGTGCAGGATTTACAAGATGAGACAAAAATGGAGCATTAAAAATGTAGGAGGAGAAATATGAAACCCTTATGCCCCTGTGGAAAACTTTCATTTTCTGGTCATGTCATTATCCTACCCAAAATCTTTTAATGATTTCTACTTCCTTTTCATTAGTTTCCAAACTTCTAATTTCTCCTTTTCTAGTCTATCCTATACATTCTTGTTAGATTTAGGGTTAGCTCTTCCTATAGCATATTTCAGATTGTATGATGCCCTCACTCAAAAACTTACAATGACTATTTTACTTACCACATAAAGTCTGAACTCCTTTATCTGTTCTTTAAGGCTCTTGACTAGACTTAAGTGTGTCTTTCTAGTCTTTTTCTCCCATCACAAAACCTATAATACAGCTATCCCTTCTATATCTTAGGGGTTGGTGCAAAGTGCCCCCTTGATCTGGAAAATCCATGTAAAATTTTTGCCCTCCTTTTATGCCAGAGAAGTCTAATTTTTTTCTTTTTCTCTTACTGAGTGTTTACTATAAATATATTTTACACATTTCTGAGTTTCTAAACTTTTTCTGTGTCATCTGTGAGTCTTCTCATGTAATCATGTAATGGCATTGCTGATACATTTATCAGGCAAAAAAGACATTGGAAAGCAGTGGCCTATAACCCATGCACTAGAAGGACTTTGGAAAGTACTGGGATAGGTGCAAGTAGCCAATATGCTGAACTTATGGCAGTATATCAAGTCATCAAAATAGAACAAGGAGGACAGTGTCATATATTCACTGATTCATGGGCGGTAGCTAATGGGTTAGCTACATGGATGCCCATGTGGAAAAATGAAAATTGGGAAATTCATGGTAAACAAGTCTGGGGCAAAGAATTATGGGAAGATATCTGGAACATGTCTTTGGTCACTGACTTGTCAGTTTTTCATGTAGATGCTCATGTGGCCCCCACCACACCAGAACATGAGTACAATGCTCATGCTGATCGACTGGCAAAGATTGCTACCGAACATATTGTCCCTACTTTGACAACAACTGATGATCCGGTATTAGCAAAATGGGTCCACCAAACAGCAGGCCATTTGGGGGTCCAGGCCACACACCAGTGGGCACAAGATCGAGGTATTAGTATCTCTCATTCAATGTTAAAACAGATAGCAGAAGAATGTCATATATGTCAGTTGGAAAAGGAGCGAACTGTTCCTTGGGTAGTAACTGGAGAGATAGCAAGAGGAAAAGTCCCAGCCCAAATCTGGCAAATAGATTATATTGGTCCATTATCACTGGATAAAGGATGCAGATTTATATGTACTTGTGTTGACACCTATTCAGGTGTACTAGTAGCTTGTCCTTATAAGAATGCAACCCAGAAAAACACTTGTAAAACTCTAGATCTCATAAGTCTATATTATGGAACCCCAATGCAGATTCAAAGTGATTGGGTCCATTTTTAATTTTTTAATGTATCAGCAATGCCATATTCACAATGCCTATGGAGATTACAGATATGCTGATATAATTATCCATCACAAAATACATCATGCTTGCCATATGGGAGAATAAACTAGAAAATTTATTAAGATACCAAAAGACTGAGTCCCAAAACCAGAAAGTGAAAGCCATCAGAGTAGTTATGACATTGGCACAGGTAGATAAAGTAGAAAGCACCCACATTTTCAAGCCTTTAAAACAGAACAGGCTACCTCAGGCAAAGGTCCTCCTCTCCCCACTCACAGCAACCACCCAGAGTCCGGGAAGCGCGCTCCCAGCAGCTCCGGCCCCTGGCAGTCCTCAGCAGGAGTCCTTAGCAGAAATTCTGGCTAACTCAAAAAGGGCTTTGCGCTGCCGCTGCCTCTGCTGCTGCTGCCGCCTTCGCCACCACCGCCAGCCACCGCAGAAACTCTAGCTTGGCTTCCGCTTTCTCTTGCTCCGCCCCTTCCTGCTACGTCAGCAAGTCCAATGGGGCATGGAAGATCTTTAAATCCCATAACCCTTACATTCGGCCCCAAGATCTTTCATGTCCCTTACTTGGCCAAAATACAGTAGGAATAACTGGTGTCAACAAAATTTCACAACAATATAACAAGAATAGCACACAATAAACACAGAAAACCATATTTTAGGGTGGGGCTTGAGCACAAGCTCCCCATCATTCCCCCCACCCCGAACAAATGGGGCCCCAAAATCTTGTGGTAAGGGGTGGTTCCTGCTTCCCTGTTCATTCTAATGCTAAGTACCTTTTCTTGGTACAGCTTATGCAGCTCTTCAGTTGGAATACCATCTATTCTTCTAAAGTCCACCCCAGCTCTTAATAGAGCAGTAAACAGTTCCCTTCTTGTAGGTCTATTTTGTCTCTGAATCCTCTGGCTGTTTACTCTTCTCTCTCAAGGCAATTTGTCTTTTTCCCATTCCCCTAAATTGTTTAATTGTGAAATCTTATCCAGCACCTCTGAAAGAGGGTGCCCTATTTCTCCAATTAATAGAGTCAGAATTAGGTGCTTATATGCAGGAGGAGCTGTCTTCACTATGATATTTCTATGAGGAACTCCTAGGGGGGTATCATAATATGCATTTGCATCTCCAATCAGGATAGCAGTTTTCATTACCTCCTCCTTTAGTTTTCTCATACAGTCTCTAAGTGAGTACCAGGGTCTGTCTCCCCTAGGCCACATAGATTCAGTTGGATATTGCTTTTTGCATCCTTCTGCAGCTAAAGCTAGAAGATTAGTTTTGTTATTTCCTCCTTGCATATGGTGATCCCTAAAAGCCTGGTGTACAAAAGGATTCTGACTGATACTTATGAATTTTAAACAGTCCTCATTGTCCAGTGTTATTCCTCCGGCACCTTCATCAGTGATTCTTACTATCCAAGACACTAAAGACTCCCCCATTCTTTGGGTAAATCTACTCAATATATCAGTGATCTCCTGTTGAGTGAAATCCTCAATTATCTCGCTGGACTCTGTTTTGCCTCGGTGGTTCTCCTGTCTTCTTCTTCGTATGGGGAGAGCTTCTACATTAGAAGACTCCTCATCTAACCTTGCTCCATTCTCCTCACACACATTCTCCTGGAAGCTGTCAGGGCAACTCTGCCCAGCCTGATTAAATGTATCATTTAATTAAAATTAAATACACTGGCCCTGTAATCTTTTTTTTTTTTTAAGCAATCGGGGTTAAGTAACTTGCTCAAGGTTACACGGCCAGTTATTTCTGGGTGTGGTGCTAAGTATCTGAACCCAGATTTGATCTCCAGGTCATCCCGACACTGGAGCCGGTGCTCTTAACTCACTGAGTCACCTGGCCACCCCTTGGCCCTGTAATCTTGAGCAAGTTACTTAACCCCGATTGCTTTAAAAAAAAAGAATTCAAATTTTAGACAACCCAGAAGGCAATGTGAGAGGTATGGTATAAACATAGATTGCAGTATATTATAAAGGATGAAAAATGCAAGAGGTGTCATAAAAGATATAATCCAGGTGACATATGAACCCAGTGGGAAATATTCTGAGAATAAGAGGTGGACAACTTTGAGTATTACATCGCTGCTCTTGTAATGCCTATAACATGTTGGGTGGAACCCCTATCAAAGACACATGGGAATAAATGATAGTAATTACATAGGATAAAAAATGATGGATACATTGAGATTTGCAACATTGGAGGCAATAAGACTCCCATTGATGAATTGCTGGACCTGTTGAAATAGTGAATTAAGTGTCTATACCTTATGCCATGTTTGTTTGTTAGTGAGGAGGAGTAGAGATTATATCTTTTAGAGATTTCTAAGCACCTAGCAGAGACTGTATTCAGATATTTAGCTTATTAAATCTTGCATTGAATGATTTGAATTGAATGAAAAAGCATTTTAATTAATCATATGCACAATTGAAGCCTATTGAATCATGTGACCCAAACCAAGTTTCCATTGCTTACCTACAGACAGCTTCTAGAATGCTAAGCTTGGAAACCCACAGCTCAATATAAAGTGACCATCTGGTATCACTAACTCTGTCCTTCCCAGATGTGTGTTGTGCTCCCAATCTTTTACACCCACATAGGTGTTTGATATTTATTCCCAGGCTCACCTGCTGACTTGAGCCATACTCAAGTAGCCACAGGCCCTGACTTGTGACTCAAAGCTATTATATCCATGTTTCCCTGACCACAATTGTGTTTGAGAACATCTGGCTCAATGTGGTAACCTTACTCTTGCTACATCAAACAATTACAGGTGAATATGCACTCTCTCCATCTAAGTTGGTTTTATAAGTTAGGAAAATTGAGCCTGGAGGAATCTGGGGAACTGGGGTTTTCACTATGATCATTACAGATGTGATATTTCCTTTTATCCCAATTTTACTTTTACTCTCATTCTCCTCTTCCCTCTCTCCCTGACTTTTATCTAAGAATCTTCCTAACTCTTGAATGTTCATTTTTTTGGGGGGTGGCTGTAGGTCAGGGTTTTTAACTGTTTTTGTGTCATGGACCCATTCTACAGCCTGATGAAGCTTGGCAACCCCTTCTCAGAGCAATGTTTTGTTTTTTAATTTCTTAATTGAAAGGAAAGTTAGTGAAAGGAAATAGAAAGGGTTAGTGAAAATAAAGATAGAATTTTTTCCCCATCCATTTTCCTTCTAACATCTATCCACAGGCTCCACCTGGATGCCAGGTTAAGAATTCCTGTTATCAGTGAAAAATATGACCCAAATTGGAAGCAGACTTGTTCCCTGGTCACCATGACATGCTCCTTCTTGATCCTTAGTTTACCAGAACTTGGTACCGGTGGGTGAAGTTGCCCCATAGCCTTTTATCTGGCTAGGACCTAGAGTTCTTTCTTAGAATTTTTCAAAGTAGCACTTTGGCACTTGGGGTCAATTTTTTATTATTGTTCTATAGTCACAAAATATTTCCTCTTTATTTCTACAGCATTTTGAACATTAGGTCTGTTGGTAAGTTGGATATGAATTGTACTGGGGGGAGCTAGGAGATAGAGAGCTGGGTCTGAAGTCAGGAAGACCTGAGTTTGAATTCTGCCTCAGACACTTACTAGCTGTGTGACCTTGGACAAGTTACTTAAACTTTGTTTGCCTCAGTTTCCTCATCTGTAAAATGAGGATAATAATAGCACCTAGCTTCCAGGGTTGTTGGGAAGATCAAATGAGATAGTAATTGTGAGGTGCTTAGTACAGTGCCTGGCATATAATTGTTAGCTATTATTGTTATTGACATACTTATGCAAAGTATCATATGACCAGTAGTAGCAGAAGAGGACAGGAAAAAGGGAGTGTAATAAGCATTCTTTACTGCTACCATATCTTGGTAATATCTCCTTTTTACCACCATAGCATGGGTTTCTTGGAAGAAATCTTTACATTTGAACCTCCTTTGATAACCCCATTCATTCTGTCGTTTACATTGGAATTTCTTTTGGGGAAGTTCCCAAACACCTCCCTGAGGTTCTTCTCTGATAACAGCATGACGTTCTACAATGTGTTATGAAATGTCTTTTTTAACAGTACAGAGTTTGAAAAAGGTGAATCAATTTGGATTGCCTAACTATTCATTAAAGGGCACTAAGATGAATGTACTGAATTCACAATCAGATATAAAAAGCTGCCTATTTCCTTCCTCTTTCCTCCCTTTTTCCTTCCTTTCTTCTCTTCCTCCCTCACTCTCTCATCTTCCCTCCCTTCTTCCTTCTTTCCTTTCTCCCTTCTTTCCTTCTTCCCTTCCTTTGCATCACATTCATCTCCAAACACAATCTTTCCCACCTTACAGAGTAAATTCATGTGTAAAAAAATTTTCATAGAATAAATTTTTATTGGCAGAAAAAAAATTACCCTTAATTTAAATGAGACAAATTTTTATGCTTCCTGAGTCTTAAAGTGAACACCCATTGACACATAATAGATAGACAGATAAAACATGTAATTGAACTCCCAATGTGCAAAAATTATTAAATTGACTGTCTTAGCTTTGGGAAAAGGAGTGGCAGTCTACTCTAAGACTCCATTCACTATGGCAGTAACAATCCAAACTCCCAAATCCCTCCCTGTCCACCACTCCCTGTGAGTTGTCTCCCAAGATTAGAATGTAAGGCTCCTTGAGTGCAGGGACTGTCTTTGTTTTTATACTTGTATCCACAGAATTTAGCTAGTCCTTAATTAATAGCTTTTTTTTTCATTCATTAAAAATAAAGTCATAACAAGAAAGACAAAACAGTACAAATGATGTCACTCACCAAAGAAGGTAACTTTCTCTGGAAAGGCTAGAAGATGAGGTGAGGGAGACTGGGAGAAGATCCATTTGAACACTTTCTCCTTTTTAGGGAGCTAGGTGTGGTGATTATCCCTATTAGAAACTAGTAAAACAGTTGAACTCTGAGAAGAGAACTTAATATGATAGCTACAGATCATCTTCTGTAGTACTCAATTGCCCATGAGAAGAATGAAACCTGGTAGGTTGCAGTTGGAATCTAAAATGAAACTCTGTAATTTCCATAACCCAAATGGGTATATCTCTAGAAATGGTTCCTCCAACTCCACCACACACATCTAGTGAATCTTCCCTTATAACAAAAGTTAAAGAAGAAAAAGAGGGCAGCTGGGTGGCACAGTGAATAGAGAACTGGCCCTAGAGTCAGGAGGACCTGAGTTCAAATCTGACCTCAGACACTTAGCACAAAAACTAGCCTATGACCTTGGTTAAGTCACTTAACCCCAATTGCCATCCAAAAAGGAAAAAAAGAGAGAGAGAGAGAGAGAGAGAGAGAGAGAGAGAGAGAGAGAGAGAAAGTTCAGCAAAGTGAACCAATGCATTGACCCCATCTGATCATTTATGAAATATTCTGTAGTCACAGGGAGGCCAAGATGCATTTACTCACCTGTTCTCCAAGGCCAAGGTTGGCCTTTATAATTAGTGTTCTCTTTTGTCTTTCCATTTCCATTCTTATAGTCATTGTGTAGAAATTATTTTATTTTCAAAACTCTTAGGTTACTTACTCCAGTTACTGGGAATAGTGGTGATTTTTCATCATCTCAAAGGATTTCAAGTGTAGCAGCCACCTTCTCAAAAACATTCATAATTTAAAATTAATATAATTTAAAAATAGCATTTGATCTTTAAAATGAACAAATATGTAGAAATCATATAGCACAATTAGAGGAGAGGCCATTACAAAAAGCAACCGACTAACAATAGGTGGTCTGGGGGCAGTGAATAGAGCACCAGCCCTGGAGTCAGGAGGACCTGAGTTCAAATCTGACCTCAGAAACTTGACACACTTACTAGCTGTGTGACTTTGGGCAAGTCACTTAAACCTAATTGTCATCCAAAAAAAAAGCAAAAAAACCCCCCCACAAAAAACCTCCAATAAGTAGTCCTAATTCCAACAAAAGCTTGAAATCACTGTTATGGTAATCAGATCCTTTAAATAAATAATCCATGGAGTATGTGACACATGCTATAAATCATGTAGAAAGTCTCAATAGTCCCACAAATACCTCTATTGTAAGTCCTCCTTTTTTGTATAAAAAAATCAAAATTGTTTGATTTTGAATTATTGTGATGTGAGATGTAATTGATTCCTTACAGGAAAGACCTGGACTAGGGTAGTTGGGAGAACTTGTTTGGGTCAGCCAAGCAGTCATTCTGTTCATTTCAGAAAAGCTTCCAGGGCAACCCTTTCCACCACTTCATTCCAAAAAGCCCCAGGCACTATATAGATAACTAAAATGCACGTGAAAACAACTGCATCACAGAAGTTATATATTTCTTTATGTTCAGAGACTAACCATTAGCTGCTGCTAAGATATATACATAGAATTAGAATTTTATAGGCTCATGTGCTTTAGAGTTGGAAGGGACCCTTGGGTCCTGGATTTACAGTCAGATGAGACCTTGGTGAACTAGATGATCATCTTGTTCAAACTCCTCACTTCACAAATGGGGAAAACTGACTAGTCCATAATGCCATTTTGGGGGGAAAGAGGGAAGTGTGTTGGTGCCATCCCTACACCACCCCCACCTGAGAGTCAATAATTAAATCTTCTAGGTGAGCATTTACACCTCAGAAAGGAGCAAAAGCCACAAATCAGAGCTTGATTTATTGTTCTGTTAATTGCCTAGACTTAAGAAAGTGATGGAGGGGGTGGCTAAGTGGTGCAGTGAATAGAACACAGGTCCTGGAGTCAGGAGGACCTGAGTTCATATCTGGACTCAGACACTTAACACAAAACTATCAGTGTGACCTTGGACAAATTGCTCAACCCCAATTGTCCTATCTTCCCCCCCTCCAAAAAGCAAAAAGAAAAACCTAAAAAAAAAAAAAAAGAAAGTGATGGAGACAACATTAATACAGATTAAACTTGTTTATTGCACAAACATCTTGGTTACATTTATTCTGTAAACATTTTGAATCCTAAATTCTCTCTCTCCCTCCAGCCCCACCCATTAATAAGACAAGCAATATGATACCCATTATGCATGTGAAGTCATGCAAAACATATTTCTATATTAGCCATGTTGTAAAAAAAGAAAAAAAGTAAGAAAGATAAAGTAAAAAAGAATACACTTCGGTCTGCACTCCAAGTTCATCAATTCTCCCTCTGGAAGTAGTTAGTGTTTTTCATTATGAGTCAGTTGGACTTGTCATGGATCATTGTGTTGATCAGAATAGCTAAGTCTTTCACAGTTGATCATTGTTACCATGCAGATTAAATTTAAGAGTTATGTCATGTATTTTTTTCAGAGAAGGTAATCTATGGTATTTGATATAAAGCAGGTGATAAGTATGCAAGTTTTTTAGATGAAGTCAACAATGATCAAATTAGTAAAATCATACACCATCTATTATGTCAATTATATTTCCTTTCGAACCACATAACACCCACCATACTACATGTGGGGGACAGCTTTGCTGCACTTCGATTCATAATTGGCAATATCATATAGATTAGGTCATCCTTATAATCAGATTCAAGATTTATTTCTACTTAAAAAATAGAATGAAATGAAGAAAAACAACTGATAAAATATCAGAAAATTATTAAAATTACTTATCTCAACAAGTCAATAGGCATTTATTTATTAAATGGACTGGGTACTGTGATAGAAACTGGGAATACAAAGAAAGGAAAAAAAAAAACCCAATAGTAACAACAATAACCAACAAAGAAACAGACGAAATCTAACCCATCCCTGCTCTAAAGTATCTCATAGTCTAGCAGGGGAGACAATTTGCAAATGGCTATGAACAAACAAAATATATATACAGGATAAACTGGAAATAATTAACACAAGGAAGGCATTAATATAGGGAACCAGCCACTTCCAGGCCACATGTGGCCCTCTAGGTCCTCAAGGTGAGCCTCTGACTGAATCCAAACTTCACAGAACAAATCCCATTAATAAAAGGATTTGTCTGTAAAGCTTGGATTCAGTCAAAAGGCTGTACTCAAGGACCTAGAAGGTCACATGTTGGCCTCAAGGCTGTAGGTTCCTCACCCCTGCTAGCATTAAGGGGGATCAGGAAAGGCTTCCTATAGAAGTCAGGATTTTAGTTGAGCCTTGAAGGAAGCAGGGAAGCCGAGGGGTAGAGATGAGGAAGAACATTCCAGGTATTGGTTCAGCCAGTAAATATGCATGGGAGTAGGGAGTCAGAATGTTCATTCATTACTGCTAATTACTCACTAATGATCCTTTTAAAAATGAGTCTGGAGCTGTGATTTCATTGTATAGGCAACTCCTGGTGATGAAAACTCCCTCTAGGAATACAAATCTTCAACTGCTCTGCAATTTATAGTCTGAGCAAGTTTGCTATGGGTGAGGGGCTCTGAGTGGTTGAGTGACTTATAATGAGTCACACAATCAGTGTAAGTCGGGAGTGGGGAGGACCTTGAATTCAGTTTTTTTGGCTGAGAGGCTGGTTCTCTATTTAGGACACCATGTTGCTTCTCTAAATATTATTTTAAAATTCTTTCATTTCCCTTATTTATTTTAAATTTCCTTTTACATTTGTTTCTTTAAAAAAATAGATTTTATACATTATTATGAGAGCAAGTCTCGAATCTGGGAGGAACTGGGTTTAAGTCCTATTTCTGACACATCCTGGTCATTGTTCGTCCTTCGTTCTCAAAGAGGACCAATGACATCAGGAGGGTGATGTTTTGACTTGCAGATGAATTGGATTTAAGTGAGGCAGAGATGTACAAAATCATCAGCCTCACTCTCTCCTCCAAGGTCACTGGGGTCCAGGGGCAAGGTCAGGAGGACTGTTGATTTCCTCCTCCTCTTCCTCCTCCCTTTTTGCTCCACATTCTGGTTGCCTGAACCTGGACAATTTAATCTCTCTGTGCTTTAGGTAACTCAGACTATGAGTTGTAAAAAAGCTGCCAGTCTATATTGGTGAGGGGAATTTCCTCACCAAGGAGTTCCCAAGACCAGTGAAATCACAGATCTAGTCCCTATTCTTACATTGTTATAGGAGATACCATATAATCAATGTTGATGAAAACTGTTGTGAATATTTTACTAAAAAACAAAAGATCTCTCCTGAAAACAGGATGAACTAATCTCATAAGAAAGGTGAGATCTTGTCATGGGTTCCAAGAAGCCCAGCTCTGAGATTCTAATTAGTGGGAATATATGTAGCTTAAGGCCATTTTATAAGCCCCATGAGCCATAAATTTTTCTGAAAAATTAATAGGAAGGGAACCATTCTCAAGCTCTGCAAAGGTACCGGGGCCAATATGTCTCAATATTTCAATAGTTTCACCATAATTCTTAAAGCATAAACAAAAGTACTTTAAGAAAAATAACACTCCATAGGTTAATAGTAAATGTAAAAAACCAAAGAAACAGGATAAGACCAAAAAATGAAATCTGAGGCTGCATAAATTTATAGCCACATCGAACAGAAAACCTCAGATGAACTTAAAGCAAACTTAGTTACTTGACAAAGGCAAATTCCTAAGTGTGGTTTGTCCTAACATAATCTGAGCATTTAAGGAAAGATCAGGAATCAACAGAGAGTATTTACTAATAAAAATAAGGGTCTCCTGTTAAATAACAGAGCTATATTTATTTACTTGAAATGTTAGTTAAAATGGATTTATACAAAATAGATTCTTGTCACTTCCAAAAAAAGCGAGGGGAAGAAAGAGAGGAAATTATGCTCAGTGGGAGAATTGCAACATTGAGTCCTTAAGCACTTTTTTAACTTCAATTTTTTTTTATGTACTTCTCTTACATAAGAGCCCCTTAATTTCTCCATAGGGAGAAATACCACAGGGTTACATTATGTCTTTTAATTTTTCCTCCAGATAATGTTTACAAACCACCATGTAGGAGTGACTCAAATGAAAAGTTATTAGCCTGCTTGGTGTCCATTAGCCATTGAGGACAATTGGTAATTTTCACAATCAATGAGAGTTTATTTTAGGAGAAAAACTTACTGAAATTTGCAGGAAATAACCTTTTTGTTCCAAAACATCTGTCATTGAACACCATTATATCTACAACAATTAAAATTATCTTTGGTGACTTTTAGTGTCTGGCATTGCTCCATTATTGTTCAGTTAAATATTTTTCAAGTTTGCTAGGACTTTTGCCCACTGTGTGCTTTCAACCCTTTATTGTCAATATGTATCTCAGAATTCACCTTTGTGACATTACATTTTCTATTGTCAGAAAGAGTGCAATTACAATCATCTTTTTTCCTATTCTCCTATGTTATGGAAATGCTCATTTTATTTCTTAAGTTCAGAATAAAATAAATGAAAATAACATAAAATTAAATGAATTGCTTGTGGAATCTAGGCATGGTATTCAGAAATGGAAGGATCATATCCATAAGTTAATTGCAGAATATAATTTAAGGGCTAGATTTTAATTCATTAGATTTGGCAGTCTATGTTTCTTCCTCTTTCCCACAGGCTCCTACAAAAAAAAAAATTCCCACCCCCCCATATCAGCTAATACTACATTGGCTAAAGGGCCAAAATGAAAAAAACAGGGACCATGTCACCAAGTTTAACATTCTTTCCACTGCCATCCTATGCTATCATTTCAATGAACTGAAATACTTTTTATGTTGAAACATTTTGTAATGAATTGAATTTTGATCTAAACTCATCAAGCTCCAACATCATTATTTAAAAGAATATAATGGCAGTATTGGGTTTTTTTGTTTTGTTTTGCGTTTTGTAGGGCAATTGGGGTTAAGGAACTTGCCCAAGGTTACACAGCTAGTTTTTTTGTGTGGGTGTTAAGTGTCTGACACAGGAACCAAACTCAGGTCCTCCTGACTCCGGGGTGGGCGCTTTACTCACTCCGACACCTGGCAGCCCCCAGCATTATTGTTTTAAGAAAAACTTCAAATGATGAAGTCATTTTGAGTATTATAAATACTATAAATGACTTATGAAGGAAGAGGCTATTTGCATCCAGAGAAAGAACTGATAAATAGAAGTACATATAGTATGGTTTTACACACACACACACACACACATTCTATAATATCTAATAGTAGCCTTTTCTAAGGTGGGGTGGGGAAGGAGGAAGAAAAAAAAGAAACAGCATAGAACAAAAGAAGACTTAGAAGGAAGCACTGAAAAGTAGGGTAGCTTTGAAAATGCTCTGTAGTATTTATTACATAGTTTTTCAAAAAAGTAAACAGGGTGAAATGGAAATTTATGGTTTTATATTGAATCCTCTTTTTATGCTGTGTTGTATACATGGAAGTATTTTCTCTTTTTTTTGGTCTTTTTTTGTATTTAAATTCAAAGTGAATAAATATAATTTTTTAAAAAAAGAATATAGTGTTATGTCCTGTTTATAGTCAGTTGAGCACATGTGCCAAATGACTACCATTTCTTTAAATGTACCAGCCCTGATTTCAAACATGATCTTATCCCTATTTAAACTCTGAATAGGAATTCATTTGTTTGTTTAATTTGAAAAGGAAGTCAATGTTTGTCTTTTTTTGGAATGATCACAAGACACTGAAGTCCTGTAATTTAGTGATACTAAATTGTTATAATAAAGAGCTACCCAACTTGAAAATGTTTCAAGTCCTAAAAACAATTACATTGTTATGGATGCTACTGGCAAGATGCATTTCTTCACCAAAAATTTATCAGTCCTAAAAAAGATCCTGGGAAAGCATTTACAAAACATCACTCATCATTTAAATCCAAGATACTGGTATTGAATACAATCTCTGAAGAATCTTTTACTCATAACTTGCCAGCCAATAATGATTATCCTAAAAATGAAATCATGAACTGCTCTGATGAAACATGCCAACATAAGAAGCCTAATTTCTGAAGAAACCCAAATCAAGCAGTTTGAAAATATATGATCTCTTTTGAGATTTCATAGGTCCTATATTTAGAGCTGGAAGGGACATTACCAGCTATGGAGCCAACCTCCTCATTTTGTGGATGAGGAAAATTGAGGCACAGGGAGGGTAAGTGATCTTTCCAGGTTCCACTGTGATTCATAATTGGAAACCAGGTCTCCCTCACTTCAGCTCTATTTTTTTTTCTATTTTTTTTCTTTTTGGAGGGGGAAGGCAAGACAATAGGGGTTAAGTGACTTGCCCAAGGTCACATGGCTAATATGTGTTGTGTCTGAGGCCGTATTTGAATTCAGGTCCTCCTGACTCAGCCACCCCAAATTCAGCTCTACTTTACTCATATTTCCTCCACTTGCCAGTTAGCCCAAGTGGTAACATTTTATACTTTTATGGTTTTCTAATGTGTGCATAGCACATCACAATTTAGTAAAGCAGATGCCATTATCCCTTTTTATACATGAAGAAAATGAGACACAGTGATTAAGTGACTTGTCAGGGGTTGTATACCTTGCAAATGTTGGTGTGAGGATTGGGACCCAAGTCTTTCTTGACTTGAAGACAAGTGTCTCTTTCTACTATCTCATGCTGCCTTTATAACCTTTCAGTTTTTCCACCCTCCTGACTCTTTATTTCTGAAATTTTCTCCCATTTTGGATGCGAGCTTAAGAGTAGATCATCAAATCATATCTCATTTTCTAGGATACCTAGTGGGCAATAAGGCCTCCTACTAATCAACAACTTTTATATCTGGACCACAAATCTAAATGAAGAACATAGGTTAAGAGCAGTCCCATCAATGAGCACACTGTGTAATAAATATGAAAAAGTACTTTCTTTTTTTTCTTCATTGAGTTAAAGTGCTGCTTTCCTAAAATAACCCAGGACTCGAGGCTCTTCCTCTCATCTGTGGAACATACAGTATATTTTGGACCCAAATATGGAACATTTCATCCAATGTGGAATGCTGAGAAAGGAACTGCACCTGTATCCTGAGGTGTGGCCAAAAAAATATAGTGATGGAATACATAGTCCCCTTAAATTAGAAAAGGCAATTGAGGTCTACCACTTTCTCATTTGATAGTTCACATAAAAGACAGTTTTCTTCCTGGAACCAAACATTTAGAAATTGTTCAGATGGCAACCTTTCTTACTTAAGAAGCTCATTTCCTAATACATCAGGCAAGAGTTTGTTGTGGATAGAGAGGTTTTGCAGCAGGGTAGAACTTTCTCAGGGATACTATTATCCTTAAACTATCACTATTTAAATTTTTAGTGATGATTGATTGAATTGAATGGGACCAATGAAGAAGTATTTATTCAGTGCCTACTTCATAACAGACACTGTGCTAGGTGTAGGAGACAATAAAAAAAATTAAACATCCCTGCCCTACTATGGGAAAATAAGCAGATGCATAGTTGGTGGAATGGATGCAATCATTCTGGAAAGCACTTTGGAATCATGCACAAAAATTACTAAACAGTATATACTCTTTGACTCAGCTATATCACTGCTAGGCCTACACCCAAAAGAGACCAAAGGGAGAGGAAAAGGTCCTATGAATACAAAAATATTTGCAGAAGCTCTTTTTTGTGGTAGCAAAAACCCCATGAAAAACCTGGAAACCAAAGGGATACTATCAATTGAGGAATGACTGAATATGTTGTTGTATATAGATGTGATTGAGCACTAATGTGCTATAAAGGAGGAGACAGACAGTTCTGAAGAGCCTTGCAAAGACCTATATGAATTGATGCAGAGTGAAGTGAGCAGAGCCAGAACACTTTATATTGTAACATCAATATTGTAAAAATGAACAATATTGAGAACTTTTATAAATTGGTAAAAAATGAAATGAGCAGGATCAGGAGAACACTTTATACAATGACAACACACTAAAGACAAACACCTTTGAAAGCCATAAGACCTGTGATCAGTCCAATGACCACATCTTTCCACCTCCCAACAAAGAGTTGATAATAGATTTAGGGTACAAAATGAGACACCTATATTTCATATAGAACCAAAGAGGCAATTTGTCTTGCTTGACTATATTTGTTACCAGGAATTTGGATTTCTTCTCTTTTTTTTACAATGGGATGGAAAGCTGGAAAGGGAAAAATAGATTTCTGTTAATTAAAATAAGGAGGTGGGAGGGGTGCTACAGATTTAGAATGTTGAATATTACTTTCAAATGAAGTCACTATATTGCTGGTTTTGCTGAATTGTTACTTTGTTATAAGAGACCTCTCATACAGTGAGAAAAATCAATGCTTATAAGGTAAAAACAGAACACATCAATAAAACATCAAAAAATACAGTTCCTCCCTCAAAGATATTACATTCTATGAGGGAAGACATATGCACATATAAGAATGCAGAAAATGCATATAGAATAAATTCAAGATACTTTAGGGGAAAGTGAGTCAAGGGGAATGGATCAGGAAAGGCCTCATATAGGTGGTAGCAATCCATCCAAGCTTTGAAAGAAAGTAAACATTCTAAGATATTGTAGGGAAGAAGGATCACATTTTATGCCCATTTCAGCCCCACATTTAGGGCCCCAGCTTGTACACAGACACAGGGATGGAGCTAAAATTTCATGCATAAAGAAAGGCAAGAAGGTCCATTTGGCTGGATCAAACAATGTTCAAAGGGGAACGATCCATTTTCTTTAGACAGCCTCCTCTACTATTCTCCTTGTACTGCAAGAACATTATGGATTTGGGAATTGGTCTTGCCCAGATTGACGTCCTTCAAGGGATGGATTTGGCTCTAGCAAACATCCTCAGAAAGACATCTATTTGAAGCATGGCAATTCTTTCAAAGATCAATCATTCCAAAAGAGAATATGAGGCAATAGATATCTGATATTGCAAAGTCAAAAGTTGCAAACGAGTTGGGCAAGACAGTTTGCATTCACGAAAGAACGAACTATTGCTTGATGTGGAAGAGATTTTTCTTAAAAAGATAATTAACTTAGAAAACTAAGTTTACTAAGAACATTTGCTAAATTATAGTGACTAGCAGTGTGAAGGCAATCCTGATGGAGACGACACAGGCATTGGAAATGAGTAGGAAAAGTGAAATCATAAACAAGAAAAGATTACAATGCCATTATTTTTTACTATTTGTGAAAAAAAGAAACCTAAGATGAACAGTTAATAGTTAAGTTAATAAGCATCTGTTAAGTATCTATTCTGTGCCAGGCCCTGTGCTAAGAATTGAGATGAAATAATAGCACAAATGATAGAAAGAAAATAAGAATGCCTTTCTAATTTAGTTCTCTAGAATATTTCAATACTAAAAAAATTTTTAACATTTAAAATTCCTTACTTTAAAATTTTTTATTTTATTTTTTTCTTTCAAATGCTTTATTAACTTCTGATTTACATAATTCATTTCTGCCAGATTTTCAGTTACAAATTTTCTCCCCATTTTTCCCCTACCCACCGCCCCAGAATAGCAGTCCCACAGGATATCACCTCCTCCAATCTGCTCTCCCCCATATTTTCTCCCATACCCCTTTTGACTTTACCAGGGGATCTCTATGCTCCAGGGCCTGTATATCTTATTGCCCAATTACATGTAAAATAGTATTAATAATAGTATATGTATATATTTTTTTAAACATTTGATTTTAAAACTTTGAATTCCAGATTCATTCCCTTCCTCCCTTGTCACCTACCCTTACTGGGAAGATAAGCAGTTCAGTATGGGTTGTACATGTGTAGCTAATGCAAAACTATAACATAGTAGATATATTGTAAAAGACTATTTTCCTCCCTCCTATCCCACCTCCCACTTGTTCTATTCTCTACTTTGATCTCATCCCTTTTCAAATGTGGGTGCTTCCAACTTCCCTCCCCCCCCAGCCTGCCCTCCCTTCCATCATCTCCCCTCTCATTCCCTTCCCCCCTACTCTCCTGTAGGGTGAGATATCCTATTTAGTGTGTATTTCATTCCCTCCTCAAGCCAAATTCAATGGGAATAAGGTTGGCCCACTCCCTTTTGCCTTCCTATTCTTCCCCTCCATTGTAACCATTTTCCCTTGCTTCTTCTATATGAGTTTACCCCATTCTGTCTCTCCCCATCTCCTCTCATTATATTCCTCTCTCACCTCTAAATTTCACCTTTTAAGTATCATCCCTTTCCTGTTAAATTGGTCCTGTGCCCTCTATCTATGTATACCTGTAAACATATATGTTTACACACATTCCCATATGTATCCATATGCCCATATACCCCATAGATGTATATATATATTTCTATTCCCTTCAACTACTGAGAAAGGTTTCATCAGTTACAATGATTGTTTTTCCATGTAGGAATGTTAATACTTCAACTTTGATAAGTTCTTTGTGATTTCTTTTCCCTGTTTACCTTCTCATACTTCTCTTGCTTCTTGTATCTGAATGTCAAATTTTCTATTCAACTCTGGTTTTTTCAACAAGAATGCTTGAAAGTCCTCCATTCCACTGAATGACCATATTTTCCCCTGAAACATGATACTCAGTTTTGCTGGGTAGGTGATTCTTGGTTTTAATCCCAGCTCCTTTGCCCTCCGGAATATCATATTCCAAGCCCTTCGATCTCTCAGTGTAGAAGCTGCCAGATCCTGGGTTATCCTAATTGTGTTTCCACAATATTCAAATTGTTTCTTCCTGGCTGCTTGTAATATTCTCTCCTTAATCTGGGAATTCAGGAACCTGACTATAATATTCCTAAGAATTTTCTTTTTGGGATCTTTTTCAGGAGGTGATTGGTGGATTCTTTCAACCTCTATTTTACCCTCTGGTTCTAAAACATCAGGGCAGTTTTTTTTGAGAACTTCCTGGAGGATGATTTCTAGATTCTTACTTTGATCATGGCTTTCAGGTAGTCCAATAATTTTTAAATTATCTCTCCTGGATCTATTTTCCAGGTCAGTGGTTTTTTCCCATGAGATATTTCACCTTGCCTTCTATTCTTTCATTTGTTTGGATCTGTTTAACAACATCTTGATTTCTCATAAAGTCATTAGCTTCCATTTGCTCCAAT
>NW_027185761.1:22548910-22563370 GCF_028583685.1 Petaurus breviceps papuanus
CCTTTCCTTCCTCTCCTCTCCACTCTTCTCCTCTCCTATCCTTTTCTCTTCTCTCTTCTTCTCTTCCTCTCTCTCTCCCTCCATTCTTTCTGTCCCCCTCTCCCTCTGTTTCTCTTTAAATATATTCTCTTCTCTATTTACCCTTCTTAAAGACAAAAACTAGTACTTTAATAACAGTAGTTACTCTAGTGACCAATTCCCTGTCCTCTCATCTATTCGAGTTTGAAACTCATCTTGAATTTACTTTATTTTACCTAGCCATTCATTACACACACACACACACACACACACACACACACACACACACACACATTCTGATCCCTTGAAGATATGAACAAAGCTTTTTAAATTGCTAGCCAAGATCCCCATCCAAAGAGTTTTACAGTAATTTCAAAAATAATTTCTCAATTTTGGTTTGGAAAGTAAGGATATTAACCATCTTTTGTTTCTTAGTGATTTTCCATATGCAAGTTGTCCTATCTTGGAACCCCTCCTCAACTGTAGACCCAGCTACTCAGTGAGTATGTGACTTTTCCCATGTGACTCTTTAAATAAATCCTACAAATTTTCCCATAATTAATTAATCTTAAATCTCAAACTGAAACATGTCGACAGACTCTTATTTAGAGCAAAGAGTTTGGTAGCTGGCTACCATCCAGGCTCCTTCTGAAATTAAACAACCCCTGACACTGTTCTTACAGTCTTTGCTTTCCTCCATTGGCTTCAGAGAACTAGAACACAGAGAGCGAAAGCCTTGAACATATCTAGACCTTAAACAAGAATGAATTGAACATTGTAGAGGCAGTGTTGCAGAGTGTATATACAGCTGACATTGGAGTAAGAAACGTCTGACTTCAGGACCCACCTCTTAACACATATGGGTTGTGTGACCATGAGAAATTCACTACATTCCTCAGTGCCATGTACAACACTTTAAGTAGTCTTGAGCTATAGATGATTTGCCTGTCTGAATTGCTGGAGGGGTTTTCCATGTGGGGAGTTCCCTACATTGGTCCAACCTCCTCCCCCCCCCATCAAAATTATAATAAAAATAATTGAGAGGAAATAGTTCTCTAAAACTCACATTTCTAGGTTTTTTTTTTTAAGTATGTATTTTCTAAGGGAGTTACTAACAAGGAAGACAAGGACTAGGGGTTGCATTTCCAGTAATAGTAAAGATATGGTAGAATTTGGTTATTAGCAACTTAATTGCCTGTTTGCCGGAATGGTAGTTACTTGCCCATGTCTTGAGTTTTGTTTTTCTGTTTAAGTCTTTGATTCTCAATAGTCAGCTTCCATTAGCTCTCCTGAAGAGAGGAGGCATGAGCCACTTCCCTAGTGCCGGTGCCTTGTTGTCCCCACCTTAGATATACTATGTGCATAAACAGGGTGGTGGCAGGTTTATTGACACTCATCCTTGGCCACTAAGTGGTTAGTGAGCATCTAATGATGTGACATGGTATACATTGCCTCTCTTTGTTAGGTAGGGTTCAGCTTACTAATTAGTAACAGCAAAATTCATTAATATATGTGTTCATTTGGCATCTACATGAAGCCTTACCTGACCTCCCCCCCAGATGCTGGTGCCCCCAAACTACATATGTATATGTATATGTATATGTATGTGTATATGTATATGTATGTGTATGTGTGTATGTATATATGTATGTACATATAAAATATATACATATATAATTTATACACACATATTTATATACATTATATAAGAGGCATCATGAAGACCTGAGCCGAAGTCCTGCTTCTGAGACATATGGGCAATGTGACCCTGTGACTTCATTGTGTACTTCTTTGTGTGACTTCTTTGTGTACCAATCTGTATTGGTAGAGGGACTTTTCTCACAGGGAGTTTCTTGTTCCAATGACATTACAGATCTAGTCCCTATCCCTATAAATGTCAGTGGATCTCAAAGTATTCTTCATAATACAGAAACCTGAGACTGGGGCCTGACTAATGAATGGAACTGATACTTCATATTGAAAAGAGAGGAATACAGAGTTATTGATTTCTAAGTAATCTTGTATATACTTTAATTAATACATCTAGCCTTTGAAACTGTAAGGTGCTTGCCTTGTAGTCATTTCTAGTGCCTTAAGGGGAAAGGACACAAGGGAAATTCAGGGAACATAAACACAAAAATGTCAAAAAAATTATTTTAAGAATTTTATTAAAAAAAGAAAATTCATGTTGTAAAATTACAAAGATCCAGCTTGGCCCCAAAGAGATTTGAGAAAATACCCTCCTCAATATCCCCTGCTCCTTTGCAGAGGTCAAGGGCCCCACAGATATAGAACTTAATATATAATGTCAGCTTTTAAAAATGTACTCATTGGTTTTGCTAATTTCTTTCATTCTGTCCTAATATTCTTTTAAAAATTCTTTGTAATAAAGGTTAACTCTCGGAGAGGGGGGAAGTAGAGGATACAGGAGGAAATCTATATAAAAAGAATATCTATAAACATATTGTACATATAAGAAATTCATTAAATATTTTATCAATTTTGTCTTTCCTTCTCTTCTGTTCCCCACAAATTCCTTCCTTTTTCCTCTTCCAGAGAAACATGCTTTATAAGAGATAATAAAAAAAGAAAAAATTAAGAGTAGTGTTAACCAACAAATCAATCAAACCTGACATTATATGTAACTTTCACACTCACAGTTTTCTTCTCTACAAAGAAAGAAATGCATCTGCATCTTTCTGTTGGGAGTCATGCTCACTCTTTATAATTTTGTAGAATCCAGTTTCAATTATTTTGTTGTTGTTATAATTTCCATTTGCATCAGTTGGTAGAAGTCTTCTCATACTTCTTTGTATCATATTTATCATTTCTAACAGCTCAGTAACATTCCACTATCCTCTTGCCACAATTTGCTTAGCTATTCCCAAATTAATGGCATCTATTTTGCTTCTAGTTTTTTCTATTACAAAAAGTACTTTTATACACATTTTCAGGTATATATAGTTAACATTTGTATATGATGCTTTAAGGTTTGTCAAGCACTTTATAAATATTGTCTCACTCTGTCCTAACAATAACCCTGGGAGGAAGGTACTATTATTGTCATCATTTTACAGATGAAGAAATTAAGGCAGACAGACTTTTTTTTCATATGTTTATCCAATTTGGCATGTAAGGCTAGGAGTGTGGTCTTTGAGTCAAAGGATATGTATATTTTTAGTCACTTTCTTAGAAATATTCCAAATTTCCCCCCCATAATTGGTGGATAAATGTACAGCTCTGCCAGAAATGTATTAATATGTCTTTGTTTTATATTTTAAAAAATTAGACCTGTGATTTCACCAATGTAGGGATTTCCACTATCATGAAGATAGCCAGAAATATGTGACACCTAGGGTCACAGGGCTTGAGTGTATCAAGGTAGGATTTGAATTGTGTTCTTCCATATTATGAGGCCAGATCTCTATCATTCTCTCACATTTCTTCAGTTTCTTTTTGCCATGATTCTTACCTTTCAAAAATTCTTTCAAGCTATGATTTTCTTAACAGGCATGCTAGAGTCATCAACTCTGCTAAAAGCCCATTTTTATCTGTAGGATTATTCTAATCCTATTAATTAATATATTAATCTTATTTAATCCTATATTAATTTGCATGATAAATTATTCTTGGGTACAAATGCTTTCTCTTTCCATTTGTTACACCCTCTTTTAAACTTTACTTTCTCATATTTCATATCTTGTTCTGTGCAATCCTGCCTGGGATTCCTTGGTATTAAAGTTTTCTCTTCCTGGATGGTAATAGTGATCTGGGGGTTCTGAATTTTGTCATTTGTATTTTTGGCTATGCTATATATTTTTTCCCCCCTGGGAGTAATCTATAGCCTCTATCAAACTGCACTCTGATCTCTGGTTCAAATGTTTCTGAGAAATTTGTTTTATGATTTCTTAAAATATGATATCCATGGGGCAGCTAGGTGGAGCAGTGAATAGAGCACCAACCCTGGAGTCAGGAGGGCCTAAGTTCAAATCCTCTCTCAGACACTTAACACTTACTAGCTGTGTGACCTTGGGCAAGTCACTTAACTGCAATTTCCCTGCCCTTCCCCTTCCAAAAAACAACAACAAAAAAAAAGTTTTGAGTTCTAATTTCTATCCTTCCCTCCTTCCCCTCCCTCATCCTTGAGAGGTTAGGCGATCAGATATAGATTTTATATATATAGGCAGTTAGGTAAAACATTTCCATATTAGTCATTTTGTACAAGAAGACTTGAAGAAAAGAAAAAAATGAAAGAAAATGAAAAATAGTACACTTCAGTCTGTATTCAATCAATATCAATTCTTTCTCAGGAGGCGGATAGTATACTCCATCATTAGTCCTTTGGGATTGTCTTGGATCATTGAATTGGTGAGAATAGCTAAGCAGAGGCCTCAGGTTCCCCATCCTTGATTAACTTACTCACTGTTCTTCATTGAACAATATCGCTGTCATCAATAGTTTTTGATAATCAATATTTCACATGTTCTTCTGATTTTGCTCCCTTCTGATTTTACACAAATGTTTCTTTGGCCAGGTTGTATCCTGAGCACTTAGATCAGTACAAAGCACATGGTAGGTGTTTTAAAAATGCTTGGTGATTGATCTAATGGTCAAAATAAGTCATATCTCTCCAAAAGGAATGTATACATATGCATGTGTATGTACAAATTGAAAAATACCAGTGATTATTAGTTGGATTCAAGGTTTATAAAAGCCATTTTTCTAAAAAGCAGAGGAATGTACAGGCTATATTTAGACAATATGTTTGTATACATGTGTATATGCATAATATACATATGTATATATATATATGTATATATATATATAGTATTTTTAAAATAAAATCTTTTTTAAATTTTAAAACAAGAGAGTTAAATGGGTTACATTTCTCTAAGGAGGAAAAAATGAAATTGAGTGGCTTTTATTTATATGATGAACAGGATTGCTCTGTATAACAATATTTATATTATTTATATTTCTAATAATAACAATTTGTATAAAGATTTTTTTTGACATGTCAGTGGCTTTTAATAGAAAAGGCTTCCCACTCCTAGAGTAACTGAAGATTCTCAGTCTTAACTCTTATTTCCTAAAACTCTACGATCTATTTGAAAGGAGCAAGATAAAAAAATAACAAATGGTAAAGATTAAAATTTATACCTGTGTTCAAATAAAATTTTTCCAGGGTTCTGATGTGGGAAGAGGTATATTTTTATTTTTTTTAACTAGATTTTATAGCAAATGAAAGCAACAAAGCTAGAAATAATCTGAACTTCATCTAGATTTCACTCAAGTGTAGGAAAAGTTGCTTGTTGCTAGTTCCTCATTCTTGAAGAAGACCCTGATATCAGGGAAGTGATGTCATGATGTGCAAGTAAATTGGATTTAAGTGAGGCAGGCTGTGCAAAGTCACCAGCCTCACTTTCTCCTCTGGAGTCATCTGAGTCTAGGGGCCAGATATAGATGGATAATAAGGATGATTAGAGATGGCCCAGGATGCAATGGGGGACCTTGGCCTTTTCAAGCTAAGGTTTTTAACTGGTTTCAGTTTGACTGAAGCAGTGCCCATTCAGAGGTTAAGGCTTAATAAAAAATGAGGCAAAGAATGACCTCTTAAAAAAAATCTGGGAGGGGAAGACCCTCAGGGTTTCTGGCCAAAATAGAAACAATTGCTATTTGCATTCATTCTGTGAGTTTGGAGTCAGAAGACCAGGGTCAAGTCACAGCTGTATTGTTGCTATCTATGTGATCACAGAGAAGTCACTTGACTTTCTGAACCTTAGTTTCTTATCTGTAAAATGGGTATAATATCATACTCACACTACTTCATGCAAAAGATTTTTGTGAGGAAAGTGTTTTTGTAAACTCTGAAGTGCTATATGAATCTGGGCTATTTTATTGTTATTTATTTAACAAATTTCATAAGAGTTTTTTCTTTCTCCTATATGAATTAGGTAATCAATCCCATTTAACTAACGAGGCTTTATTTGAAGGAATTTTATATTGAAGAATCTATTATCTTCTATAGTCAGGAGTAGATTATTTAATTCACACTTGTTTAAGTGCCTTATTAAGTGTCTACTGTATACAAAGCACTGTGTGTGGTGATAGGGAAAATAAAAAGATTTGGTAAGACATATTCCTTGTTCTTAGGGAGCTCACATGTTGGTAGGGTTAAAAAAAATAAAAAGAACACTTAGCTGTAATATACAATTAATCAAAGACCATTCATGAAGTGCCTACTTTGCTAAGTTTTGGAGACACAAATGCAAAATTGAGGCAATGTCTGCGTTCAAGGAATTTACATTCCTTTTAGGGGTTAAGCACATAAACAGAAGGAAAGGAAAAAGGTATTTATTAAGCTCCTCCTATGTTCTAGGAACTGTGCTGACCCTGGTTGCTAGGTGCTATTATTACCTTCATTTTACAGTTGAGGAAACTGTATAGAATAGACAGAGGTTAAGTGACTTATCCAGGGTCATAGAGCTTGTTAGTTTGAAGTGCTGGAGAAACATCAAGGTGGTCATGGGTCAGGACTGTAAATATCAACTTTTATGTTGAAGAGTGATGTGCATTAAGACTGGGAATAGAGTGAAGGGGGGGCAGAGTCAAGATGGTGGAGTAGAAGCAGGACCTCCACACAGCTCCAGCTTCCACCTTCCCAAATTCATGTAAAAGGGATCTCTGAACAAACTTTGGAGCTATAGAACCCACAAAATGACACAGAGAAGCTAACCTCCCACTGAGGACAACCCAGCAGGCCGGCAGGAATTGGCCAGCTCAGCACTCTGGGAGCCGAGCTCAGCTCCACCCCAAGGTTTTAGCTCCAGGGAAGGCCTGACCAGCCACTGGCTGGAGGGACTCCAGATTACCAGCAGCTGTGGCTGTTTCCAGATTTATCAACACATAGATGTTAAGGACAAAGTGAGAGGTCAGTGCAGTCTGGACTTTGGGACCCAGTAGTTGGGAGTGTGTGGCTTTTGCCCCCGAGGTGAGAAGCCACTGAGAGGCCTGGCACAGCCATCCAGTGCCACCTGACAGCTTCAGCTCCTGGCCTGCAGAGTGTAGGGGGACCAAGCACCAGTCTGAGGGGTAATCGCTCTTGCTTTAACCTGCTTGGATCTGGATTGCATTCTAGGGTGGAGGTCCTAGGGTGTGTGTCCAGCTTGCCAGAGTGTTTGGAGGCCTCAGAGAGGGCACCCATCTAATACCTCCAGCAGCTGAGAAAACTCCAGCATTTGGGATGAAAGCTCCCCTGTCTGGTGGCAGAGTCCTACTGTGGCAAAAAGCCCAGGGGTCAAGTGACTGAGGGGGGATATAACCAGGCAAAGGAAACAAAACAGAAAGAAGATTCCAACATTAGACTCCTATTTTGGGGACAAAAAGGATCAAAGCATGCAATAGGAGGAAGACAGTGAGATCAGAACTCCTGCACCAAAAGCTTCAAAGGAAAATATAAGCTGGTTACAGGCCATAGAGGACCTTAAGAAGCAGATAAGAGAAGTGGAGGAAAAATTAGGAAGAGAAATGAGAATAATGCAAGAAAATTATGAAATGAGAGTCACTAGCCTGACTGAGAAAAATCATACCTTAAAAAACAGACTAACTCAAATGGCAAAAGAGGCTCAAAAAGGCAATGAGGAGAAGAATGCCTCAAAAAGCCAAATTTGCCAGATGGAAAAAGAATCTCAAAAGTTCATTGAGGAGAATCATCTATTCAGAATTAGATTGGAGCAAATGGAAGCTAATGACTTTATGAGAAATCAAGATGTTGGTAAACAGATCCAAACAAATGAAAGAATAGAAGTCAAGGTGAAATATCTCATGGGAAAAACCACTGACCTGGAAAATAGATCCAGGAGAGATAATTTAAAAATTATTGGACTACCTGAAAGCCATGATCAAAGAAAGAACCTAGAAATCATCCTCTAAGAAATCCTCAAGGAAAACTGCCTTGATGTTTTAGAACCAGAGGGCAAAATAGAGGTTGAAAGAATCCACCAATCACCTCCTGAAAAAGATCCCAAAAAGAAAACTCCTAGGAATATTTTAGCCAGGTTCCAGAATTCCCAGATCAAGGAGAGAATATTACAAGCAGCCAGGAAGAAACAATTTGAATATTGTGGAAACACAATCAGGATAACCCAAGATCTGGCAGCTTCTACACTGAGAGATTGAAGGGTTTGGAATGTGATATTCCAGAGGTCAAAGGAGCTGGGATTAAAACCAAGAATCACCTACCCAGCAAAACTGAGTATCATGTTTCAGGGAAAAATATGGTCATTCCATGAAATAGAGGACTTTCAAGCATTCTTGATGAAAAAACCAGAGTTGAATAGAAAATTTGACATTCAGATATAAGAAGCAAGAAGCATGAGAAGGTAAATGGAAAAGAAATAATAAGGAACTTATCAAAGTTGAACTCTTAACATTCCTACGTGGGAAAACAATAATTGTAACTGATGAAACTTTTCTCAAGGGCACAGGACCAATTTAATAGGAAGGCATGATGCCTAAAAGGTGAAATTAAGAGGTGAGAGAGGAATATAATGAGAGGAGATGGGGAGAGACAGAATGGGGTAGACTATCTCATATATAAGAGGCAAGGGGAAATGGTTACAATGGAGGGGAAGAATAGGAAGGCAAAAGGGAATAGGTCAACCATATTCTCATTGAATTTGGCTTGGGGAGGGAATGAAATACACACTAAATATAGTATCTCACCCTACAGGAGAGTAGGGGGGAAGGGAATGAGAGGGGAGGTGATGGAAGGGAGGACAGCTGTGGGGGAGGGAAGTTGGAAGCACCCACTTTTGAAAAGGTATGGGATCAAAGTAGAGAATAGAACAAGTGGGAGGTGGGATAGGAGGGAGGGAAATATAGTCAGTCTTTTACAATATATATACTATGTTACAATATATCTACTAAACTAATATGTTACAATATATCTACTATGTATTACCTACACATGTACAACCTATACTGAACTGCTTATCTTCCCAGTAAGGGTGGGTGACAAGGGAGAAAGGGAATGAATCTGGAATTCAAAATTTTAAAATCAAATGTTAAAATATATATGTGTATATATGTACTGTTATTAATACTATTTTACATGTAATTGGGAAATAAAATGAACAGGCACTGGGGCATACAGATCCACCATGCCCTACTAGAAAAGTCGAAAGGGGTATGGGAGAAAATATGGGAGAGAGCAGATCAGAGGTGGGGATATCCTGTGGGACTGCTATTTTGGGGCGGTGGGTAGGGGAAAAACGGGGAGAAAATTTGCAACTCAAAATCTGCCGGAAATGAATGATGTAAATCAGCAGTTAATAAAGCATTTGAAAAATGAAAAAAAAAAAAAAGACTGGGAAGGGGAATATTTGGGGATTGACAAGGGAGGAGTAGAGGGAGAAAAATGAAGAGGGTCAAGAAGAGCCTTGAAGAACATGCAGATTCAGGGTTAGGAAGGGGAGTAGGAGCCAATCCAGAAAATAGAGAAGTGAGAGCTAGACACATAGAAGGAGAACCAGGACACTATGGTGTTTCTGAAAACAAAGGCGATAGAAGAATTTAGTGGTAGAGAGTAGTAGACAGTGTCTAAAACTGTGGAAGTTCAAGAAAGATAAAGGATTAGGAAATCACTGGTAACTTTCGAATGAGCTTTCTGTTTTAGTAGAGTAGAGGGGACATTGGCCCAATTCTAAAGGATTGAGGAGAAAGAGTGACTAATAATAGGTCTGCAGAGCATTTCCAAGAAGTTTAGTAGTGACTGGGGGGAGGGAGACTGAGCCTCTCTGGATGAAGTGGAAGGGTCAAAGGAATTTAAAAATTATTCAAACTGTTTGTTGGTAGATGGGAGAACCATTGGAGAAGTGATAGCAGATACATGGGGTGAGGATTGTAGTCTTGGAGGAGATAAGAAGGAAAGGGATCAAGGACACAGGTAGAGAAATTAACCTTAAAATATAATAATTTTTTTTTCTATTGTGATCAAAGGGAAGGAGGATGAAAGTGTGTGACAATGCCAGGAAGGGAGAGTAGAAGAGGAGGCTGTCGCTAGATGGCTGCCATCTTCTCAGAAGCTAGGTCATTTGCAGCAAGTGTGTAGGGATGAGGAGTGGAACTGGGGAGAGTAGTATATAGGGAAAGAAAATAATAATGGCATTTATTTGGAATTATAAATGGAATTTATAATGGGAAAAATGGAATAACTTTGTCAGTAGAGGCTATCTTCTACTAACCCCTCTATAGGAGAGGCTCACCAAGGGTGGGGAACCTGCAGCCTCTAGGTCACATGTGACCCTCTAGGTCCTCAAGTGCAGCCTTTTGACTGAATCCAAACTACACAGAACAAATCCCCTTAATAAAAGGATTTGTTCTGTAAAACTTGGACTAGGTCAAAAGGCCGCACCCAAGGACCTAGAAGGCCACATGAGGGTTCCAGCCCTGGAACCCATCTACAAACAGTTTTTGTTTCAAAAGCTTGCAATTTGTGTGGAATTCAGAATGCTCATAAGAATCATGTTACATGTGATGGTTAGTGTCCCCCCAGAACACAGAGAGACCTATTTAAATCACAAGGATGGCTAAAATGCTGTCCTTCTGCTATGAAAAATACCAGAAAATGATACTGATGCAAAAGTCATAATTAAAACAAAAGAGACTACATTCTGGGTTCCTGACCTTCTCTGGCCTTGGGTCGTCTTTCTTCTGTCCATTTAACTCTTCCCTAGTGCCTTTTCCAGATGAGGGGGTGGGAAAATAGAAGTACTGAAATTCAAACCAGGTGTTTTCCTGAGCTATATTCAGGGAGAAAAACAGCAGCAAAAAAACCTCACAAACACAGAGCCACTTGCCTAGAAGAGTGTAACCCCTTGAAAATGGAAACTGGGTCACTTTCCTCTTTATGTTCCTAAGGCCTTGGCATAATAAGCTGTCCCTTCTCGATTGATTCCCCTACTGAGTTTTAATACCTTCACAGATCAATGATCTCACCAGTGTGGGTGCTGGCATACATTGTAACTGTCCCTACTGTCTCAGGTGGTCTGCTTCTTGTCCATAACCTTTCATATTCATGGATGATTTGCCCAAACTCTGGAGGGCCTTCTGTACATCTTTTATTATTCTGGGGATACTGATAACACACTGAAGCCAGCTTATCTGTTATCTTTCTGGCTATTGGGGTAATACACCTTCTTTCCCCATTCATCCTTTTTCTTGATGCTATTTAAGTTGCTTCCTGCATGAATGTCCTTGTTGGTTATAACCTATTTATAATTGCCTACCCTGGCAAGTTTGGCACACTATGAAATAATTCCCATATTTTCAAACATTTTCAACCTTTTTTTCCATCTACTCCCTCCCTTCCCCCATCCCTGCTGGACAAATACCTTGATAAAACTTATCTCTCAGGGCTATATGGATGTAGGGTATGTGAACCTATGCATGGCCTAAAGGTCCCAGAAATACTCAGGACTGAGAGAGCCTTTGCTCATTTGTGGAAATTATCTTTGGATTACAATTCCTAGAAACCTATGTGTGAAGGTTTGGCCACATCTCCCAGTATGGACTCCAGTTGGGTCAATGTAATCCAGTTTAAAAGCTACCAGAGTTTCAAGAAGGAAGCTACCATAAGATAATGGTAGCTACAACTACCTATTGCCAGACATAGTATGCCAAGAGAGTTCAGCACACCCAGAGCGGCAGGACTGAGAGAAACCAACATGTCCTAGACTGTTGTTATTGTCCTGACAGAAGGGAGAAGTGATCTCTACTGTTTTCTTTAGTTTTGGGGCCAGTGAAGTAGTTTTCCAAGACTGACACTACAGTGTATATCCTTAGTACCTTTGCAATGAGTAAACTGATATGTGCCTCTTTTGCTGAGTTGGGGAAATTTAAAGGCTAATTGGAAGACATCTAGTGTTCCCAGACACATGTTGTAAGTGATACTCACTTGGGAGTAAGTTAAGCACCTGGTTCAAATCCATTGTAGTCCATTGTCATTCTGTTTTAATTTAATGTCTTTCCTTGGAATTCAATTTGTCTCTTTGGGTCTGGTATGAATAGATACATTGGTGGGGGCTCAGAATATTGAATCTGTATAGATTCCTACAACAACAGCACCATGAATTTGGGTGTTACTGAGAGGTTCTTGAGCTTCCTATGACTATATGCATTTTATCCAGAAAACATACTCCTTAACATTCAACTCCATATTTCTAGGAGCCAACCCTATGAAGAGAGAAAAGAAGAGAGGTGGTAGTAATTTTGATTCACGAGTAGCCAAAAAGAATCAGGAGACCTGCCAATTGTAAGTTCACTATTTCTTCTGTATCTTTTGTATCTTTCCATAAAACCCAATACAGTATTTCCCAGAGGTAACTGGGGTAAGTTATGGCCCCATGGAGGGAGCTGAATCAAAGCTCCCTGGTGAGTGACAGACTTTCTGGTTTTCTGTTGCTCTGGGGTAGGAAGCCCCAGTGGTAGTGATGTAGCCTTTCTCTCCATTACAGAGGAATCAGTTAAAACACAACTGTTAATCCAATGAAAAATCTTGCTGGGATGCTATATGCAAGACAGGCATTGTATCAGGATATTAAACAGATAGAATGTGACAGTGAATTACAAAGACTTTAAAAATGTAGTGTCTGTTTCTCCAGCAGAATGGCTAATTATGTCTTGCTTGATATAATGACATTTTCTGAAATTCCTTTATTTAACCATCACCCCCCTCCCCCCATTGCCTCTCTCTCTATGACTCTGGGTTTCTATATCTATTTTTCATCTTCACCATGACCTTCCATCTCTGTACTTTTCAATAATTTCCCCAAGCAGTCACTCTTCATCTGGCTTTACTTTCCTCCCTTCCCAGTCTGGACCCTTTTGCTAACCCGTTCAACTCTGCATTGTCCTTTACTTTTAACCTCTCACTCCCTTGTCCTGTATTTGTTCATCCCTTACCAACTTCAACTGGAGATGACTTATACCATTTGCTTTCTCTAGTTCTAGTAAGGTGTTGCTGAACAGAGTTGGAAGAAGTCACATGACTGTGCTGACTTGTAACACCACATCTCTATTGGGCTTTCATTGCAGTATGGCAATCCTTTTACTCCTTCTTAATTGATTCTCTATTGTCCAATTTTCTACATCCCATTTCCCACCTAGAAGCAGCTAGCTGGCACAGTGGATAGAGTGCTGGACCTAGATTCAGGAAGACCAGCTTTCAAATCCAGTCCCAAACATTTAGCTGTGTGACCCTTGGCAAGTCATTTCACCTCTGTCTTCTTTGCTTTTCTCAACTGTATAATGAGAATAATAAAAGCACCTATCTCCCAGGGTTGTGAGGATCAAATGAGAATATTTGTAAAGTGCTTAGCATAGTGCCTGGTTCATAGCAGGAGCTTAATAAATCCTTCCTTCCTTCTTTCCTTCTCTGCTCTAGCTATTGTCAAGCTTCTTTCCCTTCTCTTCCCTCCTCAAGTCTCCCATGACATCCCTCCCACCTTTCAGTCACCAATACTCATACTTCCCTGAGAACACAGAGGCCATTTGTCATGACTGACCCCTTCTCTCTTTCTCTGCTTCTCACAGTCCCTTGATGTTATTTTCCATTCTCTTCTGTGTTCCTCCTTTCCAATGGGGAGGTGGTCATTCTCCTCACTAAAACCAGTCCTGCTAGATGTATCTGTGGTTGCATTTCCTGTCTTCTCTAACAGATCAGCCTTGCGATCACCCCATTTCTCTCTCTAATCTCTTGCATCTATCCTTCTCACTCTACCCACACAGCCACCACCATAGCGCAAAGCCTCATCTTAAGCTATTGAAATAGCTTTCTAATAAGTCTCTTCACCATAAATCTCTCTCCACTCCATTCCATGCTTCACACAGTTGCCAAAGTGGTTTTCCTGAAATGCACGTCTGACCATGTTGTTCTTCTATTTAATAAACTCCTACGTCTCCCTATTATTGCTAGAAGCAAATATACACTGACATCTAAACTCTTCCACAACCTAGCCCAAGCCTATTTTTTTTAGCCATATTAATTCCCTTCCATAAACTCTATAGTCCCGTTAAACTGGCCTTCTTACTATTCCTCCCATGTGTTATTTACTCTATTTCTCATTTCCAGGTCTTTGCACAGGCTCTCTTCAATGCCTAGCATGCACTCCTTCCTTAACTCTGCCTCATAGAATCCTTAATATCATAAAAAAATTCCTAATATCTTTTAGTCATATGACCTATGTTTGACTCAGTTTCCTCATCTGTAAAATGGGAATAATAATAGCACCTACCTCCCCGGGTTATTGTAAGGATCAAATGAGATAATATTTATAAAGAGCTTACTTAGCACAGTGCCTGGCAATAGGAGATGCTATGTAACTGTTAGTGATGATGATGATGATGATGATGATGATGATGATGATGATGATGATGATGATG
>NW_027185761.1:22563380-22575041 GCF_028583685.1 Petaurus breviceps papuanus
TGATGATGATGATGATGATGATGATGATGATGATGATGATGATGATGCAAGCACCATGTGAAGCCTTCAGATGCCAGGGCCCTCCAAACATTAAATGCCCTTATATCTATTTTCTCTATGCCAGGTAACATATGTTCTAGACTTACTCTCCCCACCCCTACTGGCACTAGCCCCAGAGCAAGGCTGGCTCTTCCCTCAAGGTAATAATAGAGTAGTCTTATAGTGCTATAGTCCAGAAGCCCCCATTGGTGTTCTTTTCTTCATGATTATCATTTAATATCAATGAGTTAGCTACAATTAAATAACATTTAGAAATAGGTATTTATTAAAGTTGTGTAGTAAAAATATGATATCCCCCCAAAAAACTGGGGGCACACTCTTTCTTAAGTACATATAGAATCTAGAGAAGTGGTTTCTAACATTTTTTTGTGAATCCTTTTCAACAAAGGAAAGTGCTGTGAATTCCCCAGGATAATTTAATATACTACTCATAATATCATTTTAGGTTTATTAATAATATTTATATTAACAACAAACCAATAACTGACCTATTAGTAATAAATGTAAAATACAAATGTTATTTTACCTATAATTATGGAAACTCCAAATATAAAATAATAAAATCTAAAATTAATTATGAATATTTTATGGGACATTCAGTAAGAACAAAAAGAAGTAATCCAGCAAGATCTCACATGCTTACTCTTATCTGTAAAATGTTATAATTTTCTTTATTTTACAAATTATTTTGCATATAAATAGCATTTTAACTTGGAAGATGTTTAACATAACATATTAATCATAAATTAATTTAATTTTGATATTGGGCTTTTTTATTCAAACATAAGTTTGCAATGAAAGCTCAACATCTGATGGCCAAATATGGTTCAGCATTTTGTTTATTCCAGTATTTTGATTTAAAGCAAGAATAAAATGAAAATGCTTGCTCACACAAATATATGGTAGAAAATGGGAGGGAATTTTTATAAGTGTTTTTGCTTTTAACAAGTTAATTGGCCAATGAAAATGAAGAGTTAATTATGATACAAAATGTTCACTTTTCTAATGGCCAATGGCAGGTACTATATTAAACGAAAAAGGTACTTATAATTTAATTGCATATATTGCTTCATTTTAAACAATTTTTACATGTAAGCTAATCTTTGTAAGGAAAGAATCTTCTTAGATTGGACTTTCTTCTGTCCTACAATTGGCATACCAGGAACATGCCTAGAGAAATTCTTCAAAATGACTGACCAGTATTATTAAATAGTTCACTTGAAAACCCACCAGATAAACAAATAGTAATGCAAACAATGATAAGTTTAAATTAAGAAACAGCCATAATATTGCAGTAGGAAGCAACACAAGATTTGTTTCTACAGATGTTTATGATGGTCCATGATGATTTCAAGATGGCCTTTGTGATGTGCATGCCCAAAGATCATAGTTTTCAAAAAGCCTGACATATGTGCTGTAAGAATGCAAACATTTATAACATCTTGATCACATGATTACACAGCTGATTAGGAATGATTTCAGGGTAACAGAGGGGAATGAGGTAGCTATTCTGGTGCAGTGTGCAGAATGCAAATGAGGGTATGCACATATGTCTAACCATTTGTTGGGAATTAATTTAAGTGTAAATGTCATACCTTTGTGGCAGTTTGGAAACAACTTGATGACATGTTGAGAAACTGATAGAACATATTGCTCTTCATCAGAAGCAATCAGGATTTTTTGTAATTGCTGCACAAACATTAAAATCATTGCACACATGATCATGATGGTTTTGAATTTCTGTAGAAACAAATCTATGGTGTTTGAAAAATGTACATTCTTGTTGTCTCAAAGGAAAAATACATGTGTAACATAATTGAGTAACTATTTTCTGTTTAAGGTACCATTATAGAATTTTTAACATGAATATCTTGGACCATCATTGTGGATACACAAGAGGGTTCTTGAACCACTAAGAGGAAGCCATTGGTATGGAGGAAAGTGTGCTTAAACTTAGAGCACAACTTGCTAAGAGGTTAATTCATAGTTCCTGGAAGACCACTTACTGGAATCCTTAATATGTTCCCTTTAGGCATAGTATAGCTTTCTTTTTGGATCCTTATTGTATTTTGAAGCATCAGTGTACTTAGTTTCTCCCTAGTGCCCAATGCTGACACTTCTGCCAGTCATTTTTATCCTAGGGATGCTGCTAGGACACTGATGAGAAATCTAAATCCTCTGGCCCTCTGAAATTCACAAGGTCATCCTGTAATCAATGGTGGAGGATAGGGAGATTGAGCCTCTACTCCTTCCTACAGGAGGGATTTCCATTTAGGGACTTGGCTGAAATTTCTCTCCTCTATACTGAAATTCCTAGGCAGGACTGGGCACAGATCAGTTTAATGCCTTCTGTTGATGGTTGATTTGATAGAGGTATCTTCACTGATAAAGGTATCTGGGTTAAAGTTAAGTGGATTGATTGACTCAATCCACCCCCACCCTTATACCTATCTATAATATGTATATATTGTCTCCTGTAACAGAAGGGAAGCTCCTTGAGATCAGGGATTACTTCACTTTTGTCTTTGTATTTTTACTTCACCACCACCACCAGTCACAGCATTCCTAACTTCCACCTAGACATGACCCAAGCACCACCTCCTACACAATGCCTTTCCTGATCATTGTAACCATTGGTACTCTTATTCTGATGACCTTGTATTTCTTGCCCCATATTTCTTTTGCATTTATTCTGCATATGTTTATTTTATAGGTAGTTATACATGTACATGTTGTATCCCCTAATAGAAAGTAAGATTCTTGAAATCAGAAATTGTTTTATTTTGTCTTTGTATTCCCAGTACCTGGCACAGAGTAGATATTTATTAAGTGCATGTGAAACAACTGACTATTCTTAGTAAGTGACTGCTTCAAATTACAGTTGATGGTAGAAACAGTGTGACATGTATCCTAGATTTTAGAAGAGCAGATTCCACAGCATTTAGAGAAAGGTTTGGAAGGACAGAATAAGGAAAGATTCATCATGGGAAACAGCACATAATCTGTGTCTCTGAAAACTGAATTGAAATGGAATGATCATAAAGAGAATCAGTTTTTTAAATGAGGAGAAAGAAGAGTTGTTTCAAGAGACAGATGTGAATGCTGTCACAATCTGTATATATGTATGCATATATGTCTATATCATATATCTGATAATTTGAGGACAGAATAAGGAAAGATTTACCATGGGAAACAACATATGATCTGAGTCTTGAAGATTCTAGGAAGAGAAATGAAGAGGGATTGCAGTCCAAGTATGAGGGATATCCTGAACAAAGGTATAAAGGCAGGAAATGGAAGCTAAATTTGAGGAACCATAAATGGATTGATCACTTTATCTTGATTGGGAACATGTCTGATAAAGAAGTATTGTGAATTAAATCTGTAAAGGTAGGTTGGAACCAGATTGTGCAGGGCTTTAAACCCCAAGCTTGGGAGTTTGTATTTTATTCTAGAGACAATAGGGAGCCACTGGAGATTCTAAGTAGGGTAGTTGCTACATCAGACTTGTGCTTTGGTAAGATTATTTTGGCTAGAGTGTGGATGACCTGGGAAGACACTAGAAACAGAGTCCAGTTAGTAGGGAGGTGATCATATGAATAAAGAGAAGGGAATGGATACAAAGATGTGGAGGTAAGATTAATGACTTGGTAACTGATTAAATTTGGAGGATGGTCAGGAAGAGGAAAGAGGAAAAGATGACACTGAGGTTGTAAATGTGGATGACTGTGAGGCTAGCAATGCCCTTAATAGAACTAAGAGATATTTGGAGAAGGGAGTGGAGGAGAGGGAAGATATTGAGTTTGTTTTTGAATATATTGAGTTTAAGATGCCTATAGGGGATCCAACTGATGAGGTCCAGAAGGAGGTTGGATTGGATTTCAAGAGAGACCCAGACTTGCTATATAGATCTGAAGTCATCTGCTTGGAGAGGATAATTGAACCCATGGGAACCAATGAAATTACCAAGAAATAAAATCTAAAGTAGAAGAGAAAACTCAGGTTAGAACCCTGAAGGACACCCACAATGAGGGGATGGGAAAGGAATGATGATGGAACAAAGGAGACCGATAGGGTGAGAACCCTGGAGAGAGCAGTGGCATGAAAACCCAGAGAGGAGATTTGTTGTTGCTGTGTTTGTCCTTTGTTCTCAAAGAGGACCATGATATCAGGGAGATGATGACATGACGTGCAGTTGATTCTGACTTGAGTGAGGGAGGGCTGAACCCCAGAAGGAGCAGTGTCACAAAAACCCAGGAAGGAGAGAATGGGCAGGAGGAAGGGGTTGTCAACAGTATCAAATACTGAAGAGAGGTCAGGAAGGATGAGATGTGAGAAAACGATCAGATTTGGCAATTAAGAGATCATGTGCAACCTTAGATATTATCAATGCTAATATTATAGTGATTGCTAATGCCGGGATATAGGTTATGTGTGGGAATATGTGGGTTGCATATGTTGTAAACAGAAAGAGCAAATCATGAAAACAAAAGCTATCAATAAGCAGGCCAGGTGATAACAACAGTAAGATCTTCAAGGCACTATTTGCTATATATAAATGTGCAAGGCAATTGATGTACTCAGCCTAAAATCAGTACAAGTACTAAATAAATGATGGTATAATTATTTTAGATAATTTATTCTGGGGTCATATTTCTAAAAATTTAAAATTTTTTCAGTGAACAAAAGTCTTTTTTTTTTTCCTCCTTGTCCCCTCCCCCCAACCCTCCAGCCCTTGATTGAAAAAGAAAGAAAAATGAAACCCTTGTCACAAATATGCATAGTCAAGTAAAACCAATCCCAGTGTTGGCCATGTTCAGAAAATATGTCTTGTTATTGACTGGTGAGCATATTTTAATTCTTTTTATGACAAACTGAACTCAGAGCACCCTGAAGTCAGAGGAATCAAAATGGCAGGTGAGCAAATTTCTACTGCAAAGATATCCATCACTGTAGTGGTTTGAAGCCTGCGACTAGTGATGATATTTACGTGAGATGTGACATAGGGTGTATTCCAGTGTCCACTTCGGTGGGCCAGGTAGTGAGAGTGATCGACTCTGATCCTAGTGAAATGTTAAAAGAAATAGAGAACTCCCTCCAATATACTGGGTAAATGCTTTGTGAAGAGTTTGTTATTCTTGTGGAGAAGATGAAAAGATGTGGATTAAGTGATAAGAAAACTGGATTTAGAATGGTTGGATGGCTGGACTCAAAGAGGTAGGTGTTTATGGTTCTGTGGTTAAGGGGTCTCCAGTGGATTGCCCCAAGGATATACTCTTGACTTTGTACTGTTTACATTTTTTAAAATCAACAATTAGAACAAAGGGGAGAGGGGGTGCTCATCGAATTGACAGATGACACAAAGCTGGGAGGGGTAGACAGCTCACTGAATGATGCAGTCAGGATCTCCAAACAGTTTCACAAGTTAGGGCATGGGCTAAATAATAAAGTGAACTTATTTGGGATAAATGCAAACTTTTATATTTGGGTACAAAAAATATCAACTTTACCAGTTCAAGATGAAGATTTTATTGAGTTGTTTCAGTCATGTCTGAGTCTTCATGACCCAGATTAGGGTTTTCTTGGCAAAGATACTGGAGTGGTTTGCCATTTCCTTCTCCAGTTTATTTTACAGTTGAGAAAACTATGGCAAATATGGTTAAATGACTTGCCCAGGGTCACAAAACTAGTTAAGTGTCTGAGTTCATTTGAACTCAGATCCTCCTTATTCCAGGGCTGAGGCTCTATCCACTCTGACACCAAGCTGCCCTCAAGTTGGAGGAGATATAGTTAGATAAAATTAAACAACTTAAATTAAGCAACTAAAAATTGCTAACACAAACTTAGGCTGCATCAAGAGGCATAGATTCTAGAAATAGGCAGGTGATACTCAGATGCCATCTACAGTATTGTATTCAGTTCTGGGGGCCACAGGTTGAAAGGAATGTTGATGGACTGGAGTGTGTCCAGAGGAGGAAGATGAGGATGGCGAAGGGCTCTGAGTCATTAGACTGAAGAACCTGGGGTGCTATAGTCTGGAGAAGAGAAGACTCTGGGAGGACATGACACTGTCTTCAGGTATTTGAAAGGCTGTTATGTGCTAGAGAGAAGAAACAAGAGTAATGGGCACAAGTTTCAAAGGGGCCAATTTCCACTCACTTTTGGGAAAAACTTCCTAACTATTATGGAAAGCCAAATGGGCTGCCTTAGGACGTGATGGATTTCTCCTCTGTGCAGATCTTCAAGCAGAAGCTGAATAACCATTTGTCAAGTATGTTATTGTAGGGATTCCTTTCATGTATTGACTGAACTAGCTGTCTACTGAAGTGCTCTCCAACCAAGAGTATGCTGGTAAATCAAATAGCAGGAGGAAAAACCCCCATGACGTTCTACATGCTTCTATGCAGTATTGACATTTTCCCTACCATTTAAAATCTAGACAATCAACAGAACAATAAATCAAGCCCTGACTCAGCATTTTCTTATTTCCTAGGTATAAATGCTCATACTGAAAATTTAATAACCAGCTCCCTGGAACCATTTTGAACTGGCACCAGCACTGCTTCCAGCTCTTCAAACATAATTCTAATTTATATGAGGGCATGGGTGAGAAATCATACAAGTTGAGGAAGCGTAGATGGACTTCAATTTTCACCAATGGAAGGAATGCCCACCCACAATCAGGAGAGGATAGATCCCTTAAATTTTGAAAAATAATAAACTCCTTTGCTGTCATGTTCTTGATTTTAATACCAACCTTCCCCTCCTCCCTCACCCCCATCACCACCCTCAGGAACACTCCATACACACACACACACACACACACACACACACCCTACATACCAACTTTAACACCATTATAAAGTAGATAGTGGAACTTTTATTTTTTCCTTTTTTTTAAGGTAATTAACTAAAACTCAGAAAGATAGAGACAGTTGGTTGGTTGGTTGTTGTCCTTTGTTCTCCAAGAGGACCAAAGTGGCATCATTATGTTAGTGGATGTGATAGTAATGGAATATAAAGATCCCCCTTTATTGGCTTGGTTTTCAAATTGATTGTGTTAAAACCTAGAGCTTGTTAATCCCACTTAGGAAAGTCACAGTATGTTCAGCTGTGATTGATCAGACCAATGTGAGCTTGGAATGCTCTACTACAGGTTGGGCACAAATAGTTCCTGTGGACATTTGGGATGGATTCTCTAAATCTCCACATTCTGAGTTTCTTTTGAGCTATCTCAATTTTAAAGGCAGCACATTTTAATGGTCAGAGTGGAGAATTTAAAATCCCAACACCTGAGGGGTGGCTAGGTGGTACAGTGAATAGAGCACCAGCCCTAGAGTCAGGAGACCTGAGTTCAAATCTGGCCTCAGACACTTAACACAAAAACTAGCTGTGTGACCTTGGGCAAGTCACTTACCCCTAATTGCCCTCCAAAAAGCAAAAAAAAAAAAAAAATCCCAACACCTGAATCCTCTTGGTGTTTCTCCATGAAATAAAGAACACTGAGTTTGGGCTCAACTGCAGTACCCAACCAAGGCTTGTCACATCTATATTCATCACCCAGCCACATTCACCACTTAAATGACCTTGGGCAGGTCACCTAACCTCTTTTTCTGAGTTTCAGTTTACCTAGTGATAATATTACTCCTACTACTACTCATTTCAAAAGGCTATTTAAGGATCAAATTAGACAATGCACTTGATAGAATTTGGCACATAGTAGGCACTTGAAATATTTATTAAATTAAATTGGTGGAATTTTCACAGAAGCATGTTTATTTTTTCATTTCGGGGTGGGGGCAGCCAAGACAAAAACAATTCCTTAACAATGAAAGTTGTCCATGTGGAACGGCTTGCTTGAGGGTGGGGAACCTGAGCATGGTGGGAGGTTCCCCTTCATTAGAAGTCTTCAAGTTGATCCAGGATGAAGCCCTGTCAGACATGAGAGTGAGGATTACTTTGTGGGGTACGAAGTCTACAAGGTGGTTACTGAGATCCTTTTTCAGCCCAAACTCCTATGATTTCATGACCTATTCTTCTCCTCATTCTTCTTTTGGATGAAATCTGTAAGTCTTCTAAAAGGCTGCTAGTCCAGCTCTCCTATGTTTTATTTAAAAAGGGAGTCTCATGTAGGCAGGGATTGGAGCTAGACTCCAATGTGTGTGTGTTTTGTATAAATAAGTTTTTTGTAAAGTGTCCCTCCTGGTCCCTCATGATGTCCTTCCCTAAGTTTCTAGGGAACATTTTTTTCCTTTTTCCCTCCCAGATAATCCCTCAGGATCACATCTTCCTCACCATAATGGAATGTATTCTCTAGGAACAACGATAACGACTGTACCATCAATCAAGCGTTAAGTGGGGAAGGGGTCATATCCACTTTTGGCAGCTCAGAGCCTAATTTTAACCTTGGACCCTACTTCTTGTATCCTGAGTCACAAAGTTCTGTTTACTATGATTTTGCACAATGGCTTCTGAGAATAAGTACTGGAGAAACACAATAGTCCACTTCAATGGAGCTGCCAAGGGAGAGATTTTCTATTTCCTCTATTGTCAGGACTGGGATATAGGTAAGGCAAAAAAGGAAGCTTTTGAGCCAGAAAGGGTAGACTTGTCTATTAGGAATAAAAAAGGATGTGTGTGTGTGTGTGTGTATGTGTGTGTGTATGTGTGTGAGAGAGAGAGAGAGAGAGAGAGAGAGAGAGAGAGAGAGAGAGAGAGCTTACATCTGATATTTACCATCTCTATGATCTTGGGCAAGTCACTCTGAGCCTCAGTTTCCCCATCTGTAAAAATGATGGCTTAGACCATATGATCTCTGAGGTTCCATCTCTAGAGCTATGATCTTAAATTTGGATTTAAGATCTTAAATATGGCAGGAAACTGGTTTTAAATCACCTGGCTTTAAATGTGCCCTAACCCCCAGGAGTTATTATGATCAAGGGTGGTGGGTGGTGACTGACAGTAAGTGAGGGCCTCATGAAGAGAGGTGAAGTCTTGTTTTGTTTTTGTTAAATAGAGATCATTTTCTGTAACCTCAGTCTCAGGACAAAAGGGATGAGGGAAGATGGGAAAACCAAGGCATGTTTGCTTTGAAAACTTGAGAGAGTGGCCCCATGATGTGGCCCAGCTGATGAATTGGTTCACCTGTGGGACAGGTGTAATACAGTAAGGCATAAGGGGAGTTTCTACATGTCATATTGGCCTCAAGTAGCAGTTTCTCTGGAGAAGGGTGGAGGATGAAAAGCAAAGTGTGGGTGGCGCAGAGCCATTCGCTCTGGTTGGTGAAAAGCTCAGGGCTAGGCTGAAATATGCTGAATGTTTTTTGGCAAAAAAACATGTCTAAGAATACCAGTGATTTCTTAATCCAATTTTGCAAGTACAAACAATGACAGTATATTATAAAAAGAGCTATTCAGATTTGGGTTTCTCTAGAACCTCAATATAACAAAGATCAGGTTTTTCACATGAAAAATAATAAATGGAAAAGAGAGAGACAGGGAGAGAAGAAAATTGAGTGAGTACCTTCTAAAGGCTTGAGAAGCATTTTAACTGCATCTCGGCTTTGCTAACATTAAACAGCAGCTCCTAGAAATGTCAAGTCAGTTTTCAAATTTTTGAGTGAAAAAGTAGGCTGTGGCCGTGATGTTTGTAAATCTCTTGTGTCAACTTGACAGAAACATACCATTTTTTGGCTACGCTTATTTGGATTAAAAATGTTTTGCCCTGGTGATGATAATAAACATAAGGAAGAAACAAAAAAAAAATCAGTCATCTGGATGCTTCTAAATACATGTTTAATACCGTAGCATAGGCAAAAAATTCTGAATGAAGCAAACCGAGACATGTGATATTTGGAAAGAAAAGAGACAAGCATTGTCACCTCAAAGAGTCTTTTGAAAAGGGTGACATCATGTTGGCACAGTCCAGATGCTCTGTGTGCTTTGGTAGGCAAGGCAGGCAAGCAACAAACATTTAAGTGCAGACTTTGTGCCAGGCACCGTGCTAAACACTGAGGTTGCAAATACAAGGGAAAAGGACTTTTCTTGCCCCCGGGGAGTTTCTACTCTAATGGGGGATAACAGTGAACGAGGGAAAGCTCAAAATCAGGGGAGAAGAATGAACGAAATGGGCAGTCAGCCAGGAGGGAAATGGATAGTTGGCCACCCCCTCAAAATGGAGGCTTCAGGAGGAACTTATAAATGGTAGAAAGGGGCTCATCTAGCTGAGGAATGTCCCATAGTGAGAAGGCTGCAGTAGTGACTGGGAAATAAAAGGTGTTCAAAGCCTCTATGTGGTGTTGTTGAGTTGTGTATGGTGAACGCCAGCCTCTTTCTGTGCCTATGTGAAATGCGCTTTGCCATGCATAGATGGAGCTTAAGCATCCCGCCTTCTACAGGAAACTTTCCCCTCAGTTGCCAATGGTTCCCTTCCCAGGCTACCTTGTGCCATGCTACTTTGTACTTGTCCTCTTTATATACTCAGATATTTATTTATCTCTCCTGTTAGAAAAATAAGCTAGTTGTCAATGATTCTTATAACTTGGCACAGTGCCTAGCTCTCAAGAGGCATTTAATATATGCTTGATGCCTGATTGACCCAGGTTTTAATCAGAGGATGGACAAACCAGGCCATTTAATTGTCAGCCTTGAGTGCCATTGTCGGTTGTGCCCCCAAGAGATGAGAGCGGTGGGTTTTACAATGACAACAGCAATTTACAGATCTGCTTTTTGGCGGCCACCTTTTTCTCTAGTGTACAGTTGAAGAGCCTGCATTTTGTCAGCATCCCAGGAAGCAGCCAACATAATGTAACATAATTTGTAGAGAGGGGTTTGTGGAGGACAATAAAAAAGTGAATATGTAGGTGTATGCCAGCTTGACTTTTAGCTCATCGGGAGAGAGACTGAGACTGAAAATGAAGCAGAGACAGACAGACAGACACAGAGGTGGGAGAATGAGGGAGATTTAGGCTTTCAGTTTTGTTACCAACAAAATATCCCTTAGAAAGAGGCCACAGAAAGAACTATGGGTTTGGAGTCAGAGGACCTGGCTTTGCTACTCACTTCTTGTATGACATATTACCTCTCTGGGCCTCAGTTTCCTTATCTGTAGAATGATGGCATAAGACTAGATGACCCCTGAAGACTCTTTCAGCTGCAAGTCTCTGATTTTATTAACTCAAATTGCCACCCTGAATTTACACTCTGAGAAATGAGAGGAAATGAAATGGAAGTTAAGAAGGATTTTTTTTTTCTTAAAGTAAAAATAATAAATCATTAAATACAGATAGAGTATTTAACCAAATCAAGGAGAGATCAGGTTGGTTCTTCTATTTCTGTCTCCAAATAGTGAAGAGAAAGAGAAAACCCAGCAACATGATAAGAAAACAACTCAAACAATAAATTGTTTAAAAACATTTATCTATCTCTGTCTATCTATCGATCGATCGGTCTGTCTGTCTGTCTGTCTATCCGTCTATCTGTCCATCCATCCATATATTTCTCTATCTATCTATCTATCTATCTATCTATCTATCTATCTATCTATCCATCCATCCATCCATCCATCCATCCATCCATCCATCCATCCATCCATCCATCCATC
>NW_027185761.1:22575051-22576134 GCF_028583685.1 Petaurus breviceps papuanus
ATCCATCCATCCATCCATCCATCCATCCATCCATCCATCCATCCATCTATCTATCTATCTATCTATCTATCTATCTATCTATCTATCTATCTATCTATCTATCTATCTATCATCTATCATCTATCTATCTATCGTCTATCATCTATCATCTATCTATCTAATATTTAGGGCCATGAATGTCAGGACTAGAGAATCTATCTTGGCTTAGGTCTTCACAACTCTTCTGTGTGAGACATGGAGGCACTCACAAATTCTTCCATACCAACATCACATTTCCCTCTCTGGTCCTGCTAATCTTTTGGTGTTCTATAAGACACCTATCATAGAATTTTGGAGCAGAGAGGACCTTAGAAATCATCCCATTAGAGCACATCATTTTCAGATCAGAAACATGAAACCCTGTATCCGTGAGTGGTTTGGCTAAAGTCATGTGGAAGACAAAAAGAGCTAAAACCCCAGCTAAGGTCTCTTCCCAGCCCAAGATATCTCTGCAGCATTTCATTTGTAGGAATCCCCTCCCCCCTACTCTCTCCAGCCTTTTAAGCTTTTCTTTCCTCTGCATGTTTGGTTTCCCTCTTTTATAATCTATGATCCTGAATCTTGAGAAATTCTAATCCCTAGCTGAGAGAACATCTGTAAACTGAGCTCCAAACAGGAATACTGACAAACAACTCACTGAAATTTCTCAGGCCATATTGAGACAACATGGTGTAACAGAAATAGCAGAGGGCTAGACAGAAGGCAGAAGACTGAGAAGCCAGTGCTGGTTCTCCTACCAACCATCTGGGTTAGGCCCAGTTTAGGCAAGAGCCACTTCCCTTCTCTCTCAGCCTCAGTTTATTTCAAGGAGAAAGGGGAAACTGTGAACTTTCCTGAAACTGAGGGATTGGGTTCAATGATCTTCAAATCTTCCTCTGGCTTTATGATTGTGTTATGGTATTTTAGCTCATCAGAACCCTGATCAGGACAATAACGTTAAAAAAAAAAATCCCTTATTCATTTTCTCCTTATTACTCTCCACTAGAATAAAATTCAATCTTTCTTTCTTTCTTTCTTTCTTTCTTTCTTTCTTTCTTTCTTTCT
>NW_027185761.1:22576144-22578207 GCF_028583685.1 Petaurus breviceps papuanus
TCTTTCTTTCTTTCTTTCTTTCTTTCTTTCTTTCTTTCTTTCTTTCTTTCTCTCTCTCTTTCCCTCAGTCTGGGCCCTCCCACACACTCTCACCAAAACAGAGATCGTTATACCTATCTACCTGCCAGAGACTGTATTTATGTAGCCCTTCCATATTCTCCACAGTGCACCCCCAAACAGTTATAGTTTAAATGCTCTTTGGTGAGATGGTCTTAATAATTACTGAGTAGAGTGTAAACAGAGACCTGATACTCAAGCCTGATTTTTCTTTAGATTCAGCTAAGAGGTGAAGTGGATAGAGGGCCTGAGCTGGAGTCAGGAAGACTCATCTTCCTGGGTTCAAATCTAGCCTCAGACACTTACTAGCTGTGTGACCCTGGGCAAGTCACTTAACCCTGTTTGCCTCAGTTTCTTCATCTGTGAAATGAGCTGGAAAAGGAAATGGAAAACCACTCCAATATCTTTGCCCAGAAAACTCCAAATGGGGTCTCAAAGAGTAGGCATGACTGAATAACAAGAACTAAGTGGTCTTCTAACTCTGATGAGAGGTGCAATGGATAGAACCCTGAGCCTAAGAAAATCTGAATTCAATTTCTACCTCAGACAATAGCTGTGTGACCCTGAGAAAGTCATTCCGCCTCAATTCCCTCAACTGTAAGATAGAAATAATAATAGTACCTAAAAGTTCTTGTAAGGATCTAATGAAATAGTATTTGTAAAGCACTTTTTAAACCTTAGAGTGATATATAAAAGGTAGCTCTGATTCTTCTTAGTGTTTTAATATCCTTAGTGGTCTTTCTGTTGTCTTTGTCTTACTTTTTTTTCAAAGACAAGGATTAAAGCATCATGTTTTGGATGGAGGAGGATTCCTTACAGATCTTCTCAGAAGCAATCCTGAATCAGATGGTTCTGTTAGGGAGAAACAAGGGGAAACACCTTTTTTCTTCACCCCTAATTCTCAGCCTGGACTGGAGCCACTGGAAGAATGCTGAAATTCAGACAGGCTTGGATTTGGTGGCGGTTTATTTTGTGTTTTCTGATATAAGCACATGCTGTTTCCCTAGACAGATTGTAGACTCCTTGAGGCCAGGGACTTTCATTATTTTTTTTTTTACTTTGACTCCCTAGTGCCTACCTAGCATAGTGGCCGACAAATAGCAGATGTATAATGCATACTTGATGATTGATTGACATGCCTGATAGAATTTTGATGCCCAAGGATGTCTAAGGTTTCCCAGACCGGTCTAATACAATTCACTTCAGTCTGGTCCAGACCAATCCATCCCAATCCAGACTAATCCCTATCAAATACTATCGTCCTATGTACAGGATACAAAAAAAAAAAAATTAGTTCTTGCCTTCAAGGACTTTCCTGGAGTCTAGGAGATGTTGAGGACTAGAGGGTGGTTTGGGGGTGTGGAGGGAGAGAAAGAATATGATAACTTGGAATGGAGTGTTTTGGAAGTGAAGAGGAGGATTGAAAAGGATATTTTAGGGGTGGCTAGGTGGCACAGTGAATAGAGCACTGAGTCAGGAGGACCTGAGTTCAAATATGGCCTCAGACACTTAACACTCACTAGCTGTGTGACCTTGGGCAAGTCACTTAACCCCAATTGCCCTGACTCTCCCCTCCAAAAAAAAAAAAGAAGAAGAAAAAGAAAAGGATATTTTAGCAAATAAGCTAGGGATTTTGGAGATAATGCATAATAAAACATGCCAATTTGGGGCAAAGAGGTCCCCTTCAGATAAATAGAGACACTATATGGCATGGCAAAAATTGTGCTGTGTGGCAAATGACTTCAACTCTCCATTTTTTAGGTCTTCATCTATATAGTGGGAGCTTTGGACCAGGGGATTACTAAAATCTTCTCTACCTCCAGCATTCTGGGGATCTGTGGAATTCTGAGCACAAAAATGGGGTGAGTTCTTCTTGGTTGAAATAGTGAGACGTGAAATTCTAACCTCGAGTGTTTGTGTGTGTGTGTGTGTGTGTGTGTGAGAGAGAGAGAGAGAGAAAGAGAGAGAGAGAGAGAGAGAGAGAGAGAGAGAGACAGAGAGAGAGA
>NW_027185761.1:22578307-22607692 GCF_028583685.1 Petaurus breviceps papuanus
GGTGTTTGTTGTGGGTTTCTTGTGTGTTTTTGTGGTGTTGGTGTTGTTGGTTTTGGTGGTAAGTGGGTTGGGTGGGGGGTGGGTGGGGGGGGGGGTGGGGGGGATGGGGGAGGGGAGGGAGAGTTTGTGAGTGGGAGAGTGAGTGTGGGCGAGAGAGAGAGAGAGAGAGAGAGAGAGAGAGAGAGACCTAAGCCATCTGTAAATTAGAAGTTAGGTTCATGGCCTTTAGAACATGCCAGGGCATGCTTGTTAGGATGGGAATTCCATTCCATTTGAATGGGAACAGCAGCCCTGTTAGACTAAAGTGAATGATATCTGAGTCCCTGAAGGGAGCTGCCCACCAGCAAACCTTGAATCATCTCCACAAATAATAAGTAATGGACAAAAGTTCCATCATTCAAGGTAGGGAATAAGCCAAATTCTGACTGGAGCTAGGACTGGATCTCTGAAAACTGTCAATCAGGGTCAACTTTCTCTAGAACTCAATTGCACTTTGAAAACAACTTTGATGTCCATCATATTAATATCTGATATGGCTTTATGAGAAAGTAGATCCACTGCTTTCTAGTGGTGATTAAATCTTGACTATTAGCCATAGCTTTGAGTACTACATGGGTTTGTGTGTGCCTAGGGGGTGGGGATGGGGACTTTAAACAAATTAGAAAACAAAAGCTCATTTTAAGCATTGCACTCTTCTCCTACTAGAATAATGGGGGTGTTGATAAATACACCATAGGGGTAGGCTTGTGCTTTCCTTGGCATGACACCTGAAGGAGACAGTAATGGGGAGGGGAGGTTACCAGGGGAAAATGATCCCCTAAGCCAAAGGCAATTAAGAAAATTAGCACCCTCTGATCTTTTGTTCTCATGACTTTGTCTCAGGGAGGACACAGAGAATGCATTCATTAGAGCAAAGATTGACATGAATTTTTCAGTGATTCCTTGGAGAGTACAAGGGATGACTTGTCTTGGAAAAAAAAAAGAGACTGTCATAAGAATTCGATCTTTAAGTTGCATGGTTTCAAACTTGGAGTGACTGTTTACAGGTTCCTCATCTTCTTCACCAACTTGAAGGTCCAGATCTAAACTGGTCAAGGTGTTTCAAATTTTTGGCAGTCTTATGGACAATTATCCTTTCCATCCAAAGAAAAATCATTTGTATACAATAAATCCATCAACGTGCTTTTATTTAGCATTTACTATGTGCCAAGCACAGTGTTAGGCACTGATTGCCTTTGAGGAACTATGGTCTAGTTAGGGAAAACCACACATCTTTGGTTGCTGAGTTGTTTTTCAGTTGTGTCCCACTCTTCATGACTCTATGTGGGGTTTTCTTGGCAAAGATACTAGAGTGGTTTGCCATTTCCTTCTCCAGCTCATTTTACAGATGAGGAACTGAGGCAAATAGGGTTAAATGACTAGGTCAGGGTCACTCAGCTAGTATCAAGAACAAAATAGATATAAAGTGACTTGGGGAAAAGATATAAAGTGACTTTGCATTAGAAACAGAATGAATAATTACTCTCCCAAGAGCGGGCTATCAACCAATTTGCCGAAGGTGAGGAAGGAAATAGTGAAGAAGAAAATCAACTTGTTTATCTTTTGCCTTCTCTAAATTCCCCTTTTCCTTCCTTCCTTCCTTCCTTCCTTCCTTCCTTCCTTCCTTCCTTCCTTCCGTACTTTGCATGCAAGCAGTAAATGGGTTCCAGGGAGTTGTTTCAATGGCAGTGGGTGGGGAAGAGTATGGAGGGGCCCATAACTGGTGAAGGTGGTAGCAGAGAGTCCCAGGTCACCTGTATTTGCTAGGCAGTGGGGACTACTGGGAAAGAGACACAGAGATGGTGGGCACCAAGGAACTTTGAAGGCCTCCAAATATTGGCCTCTTCATGGGCTTGCCAGCAGTGACTGAGATGTTACTATTAGAAAACTTGTTTCCAAGTAAACTATTGTCAATTTTTGAGGTACAATTATTCATTGAGCAAAATGCTTTGTTTGTATCAGTCAACAACTCCTTAGGGTGAATTAGGGCTTAAAAAAACCAAAACTTTCCAACAGGATAGGTGCAGCTAGAGGCACAAAAGGCATTGTACAACTGGGAGTCAGGAAGGCCTGAGTCCAAATCCTGCCTCAAACACTTACAAGGTATGTGACCCTGGACATGTCACTTACCTTTTCTCAACTTCATTTGTCAAAAAAGGGATTATATTACCTATCAGGATCGTGAGATCCAAGTGATTTAATATATGTAACAGCACTCTGCAAACCTTAAGTACTATATCAATGCTAGCTATTATAATTGATGATGACTAGCTAAAAACCAATTTGGAGTGAAGGCAAAAAGGAATTCCAGAGTTTCTGAATTTTCTGCCCATCTCCACAACATATTCACTCCACTCAGGCCATTGGACTCAGCCCCAGGGAAGTCAGGCTGTTATAGATAAACCTTTTCCTTTTCCTGCTGGAAACCAGGCCTCCACACCCCTGCCCAGCCATCTCCATACCTTACTACCTCTTCTCTGGCCATCATCCCCACCCCCTCCTGCTGTCCCAACCCCCTACCCTCAATCCCCTAAAACAAAAAGCCTAGGATGTTACCCCTGGGATGGTGGGGCTTTGGTAGGTGAACTTCCTCCTTATCTTGCCCAAGATAAGGGCTCCACACCCCTGCTCAGTTATCTCCATACCAGTAATCTTCCTTCCCTCATTTTCTAGCTTCCTTTCCTGTGTTATTAGAATAAAAGCTCCTTGAGGATAGGAACTGTCTTTCTTGCTAGTATCTGTGTGTGGTGTGTGGCACATAGCAATCTCCAGCTAAATGCTTTATCCATCTGTTGTCTACTGTCCAAAGTTGACAGACCCAGTGACTGAAGTAGACAATAGTATAGGGACACCCAGGATACAAAGGGCATTCAAAGGGACAGTAGAGGTCAATGAAGATGATCTTCATGGCTTTCTCCAGGGCTTGCCTGCGCGGGAGATTTTGAACTTCTAGGGAATAGGAAGGATGATCAGGGCTTCATGTCCATAGAAAACTAGTTCTGGGGAGATGTTTGTAAAGAATAGGTGTGATGGGAGGTGGGGAGGGAGCAGGCAATCAGGGAAGTCCTCACTGGCCTGGCCAGGGTTCCTTAGGAGTGGAATCAAGGTCCTTAGCTGCAGAGCAAAGATGGGGAAGTGGAGATTTGGAGAACCAGAGCCCTGGAGGTCAAAGAGTATCTAGACCAAGAGTGGGGAACCTGTGGCCTTGAGGCCACATGTGGTCATCTAGGTCCTCCCCACCGTTGGTCTAGACTGAGGTATTAGAATAGAAATGGAGAAGGGGCTGTGGACAGAAGAGGTTTCAAGAGAAGAGATGACCTCTTCCTCAGGATCACCTGGACATGACTAAGCTTTCCCCCATCAATGGCCAGTCTTCTTTTCCGATTTAATCAGAGGATTTCTTTTCACATTTCAGAAAGGGGTGTAAGGTAGATAAGTCTTTGGACTTGATTAGCATATCAATACCTGGGCTATCTTCCCCTTCCTCTGATTACATCAGCTAATTGGTGTGTGTGTGAAGAATGAAATCCTCTGCACTTTCCCCCTCCCACATATATATTAATTTTATTTAGTAAATGAAGTTTTAATAGGCTATGGTAAAATGGGAAAAAAAAGCTGGGTTAGGAGTTAAGACTACCACTGATGAGCTGTGTGACCTTGGATAAGTCTGACCTCTCTGGGGCCTAATTTTCACATATGAAAAATAAGGGAGTGAGATAAAGTGATCTCTCAGATTCCATCAAAGTCTCAAATTCAGTTATTTGACATTTAATGTCAAAACCAGGAATGTTTAACATTTCAGATTTTTTCCTTAACAATTTTATTATGTGTGTGTGGCCCATGATTTTTGTATTCTATAGGTCAGTGGCCTACCATAAGGAGATTATTATAAAGTCAAGCCTTTAATTAATCAATTCACATTTTCAGCCTCTCCTTCTTCATCAGGACAATGGATTTCACAAATGGGGGATAGATGGAGAAGTTCATTTATGTATCCTAAATTTGACTCTTTCAAACTGGTGCTTCAACATTTAATCAAGAAATACTTATTAGGCAACCACTGTGTGCTCAGCTTTAGACTAGACAATTTTGGAGGTGGGTTCTAGAAAGGCAGTGTCAAACAGAGGAAAGAGTGCTGGTTCTCTTGTCAGAGGACCTGAGTTTAAGTCTCAGTTCTATAACCTTGGGCAAATTACTTCACCACTTTCCTCATTTGTAAAATAAGAGAATAAACAAAATAATTAAAATTATAAATCAATAATAAATATTAAACAATTAATTTTTTATTACATAAAAATGCTACACAGATAATCAATCATTATAAATAAATACATATGAAATAATAAAATAAGGGACTAAAATAAGGGATCTGTAAAATAAGGCTTAGAGGGTCTCTGAGATGTCTTCAAAATCTTTTCAGGAGTTTGTAGCATCATTGACAATCTTTGAACTCCTGTAGAGTTACTTACCTTTCAACTTCCTTATGAGCTACGATCTTATTAGCTGGAAGTGATTTTAGAGGTCAGTTAGTCCCACCCCCTCATTTTATACAAGAGGAAATTGCAAAGTGATTTGCCCAAAGTCACCTAACCAGTGAAAAGACTGGGATTCCAATTCAGGTCCTGTAACTTTTGATTCAGGACACTTTCCATTGCATGGTGCTACTCTCAGCCATCTAAGATGTCACACATCCATTCACACATTGTATGTAAATCAAGGAACCATGAAGTTTAGACATTCATTAATCTTCCCTTGAACTTGTTACAAAATGCCTTTATCTTTCCTCTCCCTCCTCCTAGTTTTCCCCATTTCTTTTAGAAGTCGGCAGGTTTAAGTTCATTTTATATGTAAATGGTGGTAATCAGGGAAGTCTCCTTGATCTGGACCTTGGGTCACTTCCCAGGAGATTTGTGCTCTGGCTCTGCTTTGGGATAACAAAGCAATCCCTTTATTGGTCCTTTGGTCTCTGTGGTGGAGCACAGAGAGGCAATCCTGTGCCAAATTGGCCAGTGAGTAGAATTTCTCTCTTACTAGGCTCAAATGGAGAAACAACTTCCCTTCTCACTTTCTCTCTTTTCCTATCTATTAATTTATTCTGATACTCTTTCACACTTTCACTTGGACTTCCATTGAAAAAAAAGTGGTTAATTCTGTCCTCCCTCTGCAGCTTTGGAATCTATTCATGTGTGGTCAAGGAAAGTCTGAGATTGTATTTCAAGTTTCTGACTGCCTCCTCTGCTTTGCTTTTTTCCTTGAGCACAAATGTCTGAACAGAGTTGGTTGGGTGTTGTCTAGCTTTAGTGTTAACCTCTTGGGTTCAAAAAGTTAAGAGCTTCTGGTAGAGGCATTGGTTGCCAAATAAGAGCTTACCCACCACCAGCAGGATGAACCCAAGCCATGTCCTGACTTGTCAGAAGATATGGACTGCAAGTGAGCTACTTGGACAACACAAAACTGAAATGAAAGTGATATGCCTGTTAGCAGTTCCAATAATGTTTCATGTTTTAATGCTTTAAGTATCAGCTTTTTGGAAAAGTATCATAGGAGTTATGTGTTCCTGTATTATGCTCTAAGTATTTGTCAATATATGCTTATTAGTCTTTTGCATTTTAAGCATTTCTCTTGTAGTGGAAATAAATAGCTGTCCTATACCTGATCTACACTGAATACTCTCCTAGAATGGACCTAATTAATCTGCTTTTGGGGAGAACCTAGACATTAGCCAAACCTAAGTATAAAAGGATTCCCCACCTGGGGCTTCAGGTGGGCAATAATGAGACAGAGTGCAAGAGAAGCTTGCCTATTCACCTTAGGACCAAGCTCCTCCAAGGACTGAAACTGGTTTATATGAGCTCAGAACTGGAATCCTTTCATGGCAAAGGGTATTCCAGCCTCCTAGGCTGCAGTTTTTTACATGTCTGAAGTTCAGTTTAGTTCAATCTCCCATTTTACACAATTTAGTATAGCTAACCATTAAAGAACCATAAAACAGTATACTTTTTTCACCTTCCTCAATCATAAAGTAACAGATATTTAAACATTTTCAAAGTTGATGATGATTTTTTCTTCATTTTCCCTATTAGATTAATACTTTCTAAAGAAAAAAAGCATTGGATATTATAGACACAGACACTCACTTTACACATGTGCACATATATTTTGCCCATATCTGTAACATATATGGATAGAAGTTCCATAATGTAAACTCTATGTAAGGAAGAACTTCCTTACAATTAAAAGTGACTGGATGGTGAAGTGAACAGTGTGAGACTTGAATTAAAATTCAAAATAATAAAGGTACATCCCCTCCAAGGCTGTTGTGAGGATTAAATGAAATAATATATACAAAGTGCTTTGCAAACTTTAAAGGGGTATACAAATGCTACTATCATCATCAACACCACCACCATCACCACCATCACCATCATCACCACCACCACCACCACCACCACCACCACCACCACCACCACCACCACCACCACCACCACCACCCCCACCACCACCACCACCACCACCACCACCACCACCACCACCACCACCACCACCACCACCACCACCATCACCACCACCACCACCACCACCACCACCACCACCACCACCACCATCACCACCACCATCACCACCACCACCATCATCATCATCATCACCATCATCACCACCAACATCATCATCACCACCACCATCATCACCACCACCATCATCATCACCACCACCATCATCACCACGATCATCGTCATCATCATCATTATCATCAACCCAGAATAGAATTAACTACTTCAGGAGATAGTAGGCTCTCTTCTCAATAGACATCTTGAGCTGGATGATCATTTGTTAAAAATGCTGTAGAGGACATTTCAGTTCTGATACAGGGTTGGACCAGGGAGCTTCTGAGGTTCCAAGAATCTGTAATTAATAATAATAGCTAACATTTATAGAGTGCTTACTCTGTGCCAGGCACAGAGTAATGAGATAATTATTATCTCATTCGATCCTCATAACAATCCCACTTTATAGATGAAGACATTGAGGCACACAGGGTTAAGTGACTTGCCCAGAGTCACACAGTTAGTAAGTGTCTGAGGCCAGATTTGAATTCAGGTCTTTCTGACTCAATGCCTAGAGCTCTATCCATTGTACCACCTAGGTGCCTCTTTTCTATGATGTAGAACTCTGGCTAGAGAAAAAAGAGATGCTTGACTTCAGAATGAGGAGTGAATTTTGCCAAGACATTAACAAAGATAGAATGTAATATTCTTCAGGGCAGGGTCTGATTTTTTTTCTTTGTATTCTTAGTGCCTAGCCCAATTCCTTGAACATAGTAAATACTTAATAAATGCTTTTTAAAGACAGAATTGAATTGTAATAAAATACAGCCAATGGAATATACCAAAAGGGGAAAAAAATCACCAAGAAAGAGCTCCAGGAAAGAGGCAAGGCAATCTTCATTCCTCTCAGTGAACAGAATGGGCTCAGAAGCCTGCTCAATCCTAAAGGGTGTTCTTCGCCAGGACTCCCAGGTGCTGGCTAGCAGCACAGTGGGAGAGCTCTAATTCCTTTCTAATTATTAAATGGAAGGAAAGTACACATGTCCAACCTGCTAAACGTGCTACTTAAACCCTCCCACACCCTGCCCCTTAGAGCTTTGGCTTTCCAAGGCTTTGTTCGCCATCTTTCAATGTTCAGGAGTTTAGTTTTCCTTATTTTCGCTGACTCACCCATAGCTTTTGTGGAGGTGACCTGCTCAGAAGATGATTCAAAAACAGCAGAGGCAATGAGGAAGCCAGCAAGAGTCAAACCTTAATTAAAAAAAAAAAACAACTAGAAGGTTTTTGTTTTAAGATCATATGGTTCAATCCTTTCCTTTTTCACAATGTAGGTAGGGAGAGAATGAACACTTCTTATTGCTTTCTATGAACACTGTACTAAGCACTGGAGGTGGGGGTGGGAATATAAATCAGGATAAAAAAAATTCCCTGCCCACAAAGAACCTAATTTATAATGGGGGAAGACAATACATAAAAGAGTGGAAGTGAAAGTATCCCTGTAGGGACTTGGTGGTGAATCTGATTGGCTTGGACCTGTCTTCAAAATGGAGGCCCCCAGAAGGAACTCTCCAACAGGAGAAGGGGATTGGCATGGCAGAGGAATGTTCCAAGGTGAGAAGGCTGTTGACTAATGCTACTGAGGAAACTCAAGCTTTGAAAGAGGAAGAAACTTGTCCAATGTCATATGGAAGCAGTAAATGGAGGCTTCAAGATTGGACTTAGAGTTAGGAAGACCTGTATTTAAATCCTGCCTGGGATACTTAGTAGCTGTGTGACTTTGGGCCAGTCACTTAATCTCACTGTCTCAAATTACACATCTGTAAAATGAGAACAATAATAACAGCACCTACTTTGCAGGATTATTGTGAAGATTAAATGAGATTTTATATATTATATATATATACACACATATATACACATATCATATATCTACATATACAAATATATATATATATATGTGGGCAAATGTATACACACATATTTATATAAAATGTACAAACCTTAAGTGGTATATAGATACTACTATATAAATAGTAGTAGTAATAAATGTAATTAGTAATAAATAAATAAATTAATAATAATAATCAATTTCAGAACTGAGTTTTGAGCCCAGGTCTTCTGATTTCAAATACCTTTCTGATGATGTTGAACACGTTTAAATAATGAAAAATATGGTGGAACCAATTGTCCTCCATGATGGCGTTTGTCTATTTCCTTCCTTCACAGGCAGGTGGGTGGCACAGTAGATAAAGCCCTTGAAGACCTGAGTTCAAATCTCACTTCAGATACTTTACTTGGATGTGTGATGCTGAGCAGATCACATAACTGCTATCTTCTTTAGTTTCTCCCATTAGATTGAAAGCTGCTTGAAGGCAGGGATTGCTTTTTGCATCTTTTTGTTCCCCCAGCACTTAGCACAGTGCCTGGACCATATTGTTATTGTTGTTCGGTCATTTCAGTCATGTCTGACTCTTCATGACTCCATTTGGGGTTTCCTTGGCAAAGATACTAGAGTGGTCGGTCATTTCCTTCTCCAGTTCATTTTACAGATGAGGAAACTGAGGCCAACAGGGTTAAGTGACTTGTCTGGGGTCACACAGCTCTGCGGGGTCTGAGGCTGGATTTGAACTCGACTCTATCCTGACTCCAGGCCCGGTACTCTGCCCACTACACCACCTAGCTGCTCCAGTAGCTGGCTTATAGAAGGTGCTTAATAAATGTTTGTTGAATTGATTTAAGCTTCTTCCTCTGTAAAATGGGGATAATAATAGCACCTTCTTCCCAGGGTTGTTGTGAGAATCAATCAAGATATTTGTAAAGCACTTTTCAAACTTTAAATTGCTGTATAAATGTACTTTACTATTATTACAATATTATTTTTACTTTGAAGTGTAGTGAGTACTGGAAGGATTGCTGGACTAGGAGTCAGAAAGTGTGGGCTCCAGTCCTGCTTCTATCACTTACTAGATATGTGGGCCACGATTTCCCCCCCCTAGAGTATGTGTGTGCACACACCAGCAAGCAATGAATACAAATCTGTTCATTTGTCCAGAGTGACACATGCATGAGCTGCTCAGCCTCTCTGAGGGTAGAAGGATTGAGAGCTGGGAGGACCCTCAAGAGATCATCTGGTCAATTCCCCTGCCTCTATGTTTTTTGGGGCAACTGGTTGTCCTGTGGATAGAGGGCCAGGCTTGGAGTCAGGAAGGCCTGAATTCAAATGTGGCCTCAGACACTTACTAGCTGTGTGACCCTGGGCAAGTCGCTTCACCCTGTTTGCCTCAGTTTCCTCCTCTGTAAAAATGAGCTGGAGAAGGAAATGGCAAACCACTTCAGTATTTTTGCCAAGAAAACCCCAAATGGGGTCATGAAGAGTCAGACAAGACTGAAAAATGGCTGAACAACAACAGTCTAACTCCCTAATTTTCCAGAGAAGGAAACTGAGGCCTGGGGAGGACTAATGCCTCTTTTTGCTACCTCTCACTTCTTTAATATAATTTACATTATATCAACTACACAAAGATCAGGAAGGAATAAGTCAACGTAGACGCAAGTCCTTGGAGGAATGTGTTGCATGATAAAAGGCAAGGTCTCCAGTTGCTTAGAGTGTCCTCTGAAATAAGATCAACAGTTTCCATTCTAGTTTTGAGAGGGAGAAGATAAAGCTAGTTCAGGACTCTTGAGTGGACTTGTTCATTCTTCCAGAATCTTCTGGAACAATCATCCCAGGATAATCATCACATGGAATAAGAATTAGGAGTCTTCTGCTTGGTCCCAAAGGGCCACACTCACAGTGCTCTGTGGCAATAATAAAGATTTCAGCTCAGTGTCATGAAAACCTTCCTAACAATGAGTGCAATTTCAAAGTGGAATGAGCTGTCTTAAAATGTGACGAGTTGTCCCTCACCAGAGGGCTCTGCATCGAGGCCTCCTGCACTCTTGCAGGGGATTTCTATCCTGGTACAAGTTGGACCAGATGGCCTTGGACATCTATTCTGACCCCAAGAAACTTGTAATTCTGCAGACTGAAAGAAGAGTAAACAAGCACCACAGGGTTCCCTCTCTGCCCACCTCCAGTCTCTGGGATTACTCTAAGCCTAGTTGGCAAACCTAACAGACAGCTAAGACCTCCCTTCAGAAATGATCTCCTTGGTCATTTTTTGCCTTGGAATAATTGGAAGCATTGACATATCTTTCAAGTTGCCGTTCCGATGTTTCTAAAGAGGCCTCAGCCCCAATATTTCTATGAGGGAGATTTCTAATCAAATTTGTTGGCAGATCTTGCCTGTTATTCTGGTAGCGAGTTCTGCCCCCAGGTGTCCTGATGTTGACATGGGCACAGGCAGCTGATTTAGAACATCTGAGAACAAAGGGAGGAAAACATTATGAAACGTGATTTCTACCTGGGGGGTGCCAGATAGGAAGGAAACATCTTTAATGGAAACAGGTCTTCACCTGTATCTTGGTGCCAGAAGGAAAGGTGGGCAGCCCAATTATTTCCAAATGAGACCTGGCTGGCAGGGTGGGATCTGTGTAGCTGAAGGGCCTTACTAGTGATGGCAGCTACTCAACTCTCCTAGGATATGACTGTTTTTCAGGTAGTCCATTCTTGCTAATAATAACAGGATTACTGATAATAATAGCTGATATTATAGAGAGCTTTATCATCCTAACTTATCCCAACAACAGTCCTATGGGGTAGGGAGTACACATCTTTTTGATTCATATTTTACAGATAAGGAAACTGAGACTCAGAGTAATTTCTCCAGCTATTTAGAACCAGGATGTGGATCCAGGTCCTCTGAATCTAGGACCAGTGTTCTTCCAATTATACCCTAGGCCCAAAGAGAATAGGTCAGATCTCTGCTGGGCAAGCTGGGCAAATTCATATGAGGCCAGATTACTGGATGGAATTTCCAATCAATCAATCAAAAACAATACAACAATACTGATGGTATTTAGATAGTGCTTTAGAGTTTGCAAAGTGCTGTGTAAATGTTATCTCATTTTATCCTTACAACAACCTTGGGAGGTGGATACTATTATCTTCCCCATTATACAACTGGGGAAACTGAGGACAGAAATGCCCAGAGTCCCATCCTAGTAAGTGTCTGAGGCAGGATTTGAACTCTACTGCGCCACATTTTTCAAGTGACTACAATATGCAAGACAGTCTGCTGAAAGCCGAGATCACAAAGACAGAAATGAAATAATCCCTGCTCTCTGGAAGCTTCCAGAGACAACGGGGCTTGTAAATTAGTGCTGGTCCTGATAGAATTTTCCATTAGAAGATGCAGCTGAGACCCAGTTTCACACCCATCTACAACTTTTCATCACTGGACCTCTGGAAATGATCTTAGTTGCTCCTCTCATGCTCTGACCCTTACAGGAGGCTCAGGAAAGCCTTTGACCTTGGTGCCATGTGGCCAAAGGAAACATGTCCCTTGCACACACCCATCTACCCCCTTCTTTTCCTTCCACATCTCCTGGGAGCTGTAGTTCAACCTTATGCCCTTCAAGAGAGCCATGAGACTAGAACAGGTGGTAGTCTGGGAGCTCCTTCTGGTCTTTGCAACTCGAAAAGCAGCATTGTTGCTTTATCATTTCCAGTTGAATCAAGCCATACCGGCTATGCAGGATTTCTCAGCAAAATAATTTATGGCGAGAAGCTGTCCAATTGCCTGTCTGACGCCAAAGAAATTGACAAAAGCCAAAGATAGGAAAGAAAAAAAAATTGTGCAATAAAAAAAAAACCCTCTCCCCCTCATATGGCTCTTCAAAAGAAAAAAAAAGTTTTAAATTTGAATTGGCAGATATCGGGATCTTAATATATAAACAAGAACTTCATAAAAGAAAATAAGAACAATGAGCAAGAAGCAACAAAAACAAATATGGAAGTGTAAATGATTTTATTTCTCAGTTGACTACTTTTTATGGATTAGTAAAACCCACATTCAGAGCCCTAACTAGCACCAGACAATATGTGCTTTACTCCAAGGTCCAGGCATCTTGAGGAATTGGTTGCACTCCCTTCCCATGGTGAGCATGTCCCTTATTTACCTTGTGGTCTTCAACTGATCTCTGTTAACAGAGTAAGGACTGTCAGGCCATCCACTCTCAAAAGACCCTCTTCCCTTTCATTTCCAATGGAAAGCAAAGGTCAGGTCTTCCCCTCTCTCAGAAAACCTGCCCCTCACTGTTGGACTACCCTCTCTTCTACCCCTACCTGCTACCTCCTGTGTTTGCCCCAGGTAAAAATATTCCTAGTTCTGGCTTTATTCTGGTTTGGATAATCCTTTCTGATGTTCTTTAGGGTGTATATAACATGGACTGGTTGGGGCCCTTAGCTATTTGGTTGCATTCAATGCACATATTATTAATTTCATTCTACAGTCTTCATTCTACATCACTTCATATTTCTTCCCATATTTCTTTGAATTCTTCAAATTTAATGTATCTTATGTCAAGGTATTCCATTATATTCATGAGATACCCAAATTTGTTCTGCCATTCCCCAGTTGATGGAAACCATGTGTATTCCCATTTTTTTTTATTATAAATAGCACTGCCAGGAATAGTTTTGTACAGATAAGTCACTTCCCCCCTTGATATCAATAAGTTCCAGGGGGTCTAGTCCCAGTTAGGATCCCTCCCTGTTCTTTTTTTTTAAGCAGAGCCTTAAAAGATTTGAAGATGCTTGGTTCATGTTGAAAGTGTCTTTGACATGCTTACATGTTCTGTCTCTTGTGCTGAGCATTTGTACAGTCAGGCAGATGTTTGCCCATCCCCTTTGTTAACCCGATTCTTTCTTAAGCTTAAGTCGGTGGTAAACATACCAGTCTGCTTGTACTACATCACATACTGTGCAACATCAAGGATCTCACACAAAGAGACACTTTATATGATGCAGTTTGCATTAGTAACTTCACATTTTCTGATAATGAGTTCAGCATGTTGGGCCCAACTGCAGCTAATGAAAATATTTGATTAGCTTTTCTTTTAAAGACAGACATAAACACACATAGAGAATAAAGAGAGAGAGAAGAGAGACAGAGAGATGTGGGAGAGGAGAGAAGGGGAGGAAGAGACAGTAAGAGGGAGGGCAAGGAGAAAGGGAAAGAAGGGGAAAGTGAAAGAAATAGAGTGGGGAAAAGAAAAAGGGGGGGAAAGAAAGAGAGAGAAAGAGAGGGGAGGAGAGAAAATTTTTTTAATAAAAGCATTAATAAAAATTCTGTTTTCTCTAAATTTAAGGAAGAGAGAAGAGACAGAGAGAGACAGAGAGAGAGAGACAGAGAGACAGAGAGAGAGAGAGAGACAGAGACAGAGAGACAGAGGGATAGAGAAAAGAAGAGGTTACTGATAAAACTCTCTAAATATTATTGTGCCTTGGAATGATGATAAATGTTTTCCCACCCAAGTCAATTTGTGGTGGCTAAAACATCCCAGTGGATTGCATAACTAAGTTACAAACTCAAAATTCCAGAAACCCACTTGAGGCTGGAAGAGTAATGAAGTTTAAATAGTTGTGGTCACCAAAGCACTGAGTCTAGGAAATTTGGGGGACTCATGGAGTCATTTGGAGAGGAGGTAAAAGGCATTAGGCAGTTGGGTGGTGTGATGGACTAAACACAGGGCTAGCTGTCAGTGGGTCTGGGTTCTAGTCCTGGTTCAGCTACAAACTTGGGGCATGAACTTCGTTGGGCAAGTCACTTTATCCTTCTAGGCTTGACTTTCTTACAGGAGTCAGAATAATTCTGGGGGAAAATTGCTAGTTCTATACACTCATAGGATCTGGATTCAAATCCTGATTCTACTTTGTTGTTCAGGTTGTATCACTACTTTCTACCAATGTGACTTTGGCTAAATCATTTAACTTCTCTGGTCCTCAGTTTCCTCATCTGTAAAATGAGGTCATTGAATGAAATGGTCTCTCAAGTTCCTTCTAGAACTATATGATCTACCCAATGAGAATTAGACTAATAAACCCTAGGATCTCCTCCAGTTTTATGAACTGTGATAGGGTGGGGGAAGGGAGTCCTTATTTAATTGATGCCTCCATGTTATTTATTCCCTTAATAGTAAAAAGCTCATAAGTTATGAGGCCCCATCTCTTCCCCAAGAACTAGAGCTAACCTTTTTCAACAGGGCCCTTTAGATGGCTTAGGGCTATAAACTTTCATTTGGGAGATTTGGGGCAAAACTGACAGATTGGGCAAGTAAATAATGAAGTGTATACTCAAAGTAGTTGGAGAGAGATTTAGAGTTGAGGTACAAGGGGAAATGAGGAATAGAAAGAAAATGTGTCCTCCTTATCAAAAGGTTGGCATTGAGGCAAAGGTGATGTTGAAGAAGGCTAGAGAGGGAAAGCCAAGGCTGAGTGTCCTTTTCTTTTGTTATTTGGAAATTATATATATATATCTATGTACACATACATGTATATGATTATATGTACATATTATCTGTATGATAATATGTATATTACACAAACGTATGTGATTATATGTATATGTGTATATAGGTCATTTATATACCAATTCAGCACTTGGCTAATACTGGGCATATAATTAATGCTTTTAAAGTCATTTATTTTATATGTATATATTAACCAATCACCTGGCACTGGGTTAAGTACTGAAGATACAAAGAAAGGTAAAAATACGGCCCTTGTTTTCAAGTTCATGGTCTAGTGGGGGAGACAACATGTAAACAAATACATATAAACAAGATGCACGCAGGATAAATTGGGGGTAATCAAGGAGGGGAGGCACTAAGATTAGGGAGGACTGGGGCGAGGTTCATGAAGCTGGGAATTTAGCTGAAGCTTGAAGGGCGCCAGGAGGCGTGGGAGAGGAGGGAGAGCATTCTGGACATGGCAGACCGTCAGTGAAGATGATCAGAGTTGAGAGGTGGAGTGTCTTTGGAGAGGAGGCTAGTGTTGATGATCAAAGATCCCTCATATAGGTGTATGAATAAAGAAATGAATGAAGGAAGGAAAAAAGCATATTTTATAAGCTTACTAAGTGCCAAGCACTCTGCTAATGATAACAGGGCCTCATGGATAAAGAGCTGGACTTGGAAAAGGAAGTCTTGGGTTCTACCTCTGCCCAGTACTTGGTTCTGTGACTCTGGGTAAGTCCTTTACCCCTCAGGGCTTTAAGCAACTATCATTGCAGAGAAGGTGCCCATCTGCATGGGTGGCCCACCTGGCCACCTACTTGGATGTAGTCATAGCTCTGGTCTGAAATAAACACACACACACACACACACACACACACTACCACACCTGTGTTCTCATCAATAGGCAGAGCTCTGGGCGAGGAGCTTCCTCACCCATGCAAATGGACACCTTCTCAGCAATGCATAGTCTTAGAGAAGCACTTAAGACTCCCCCAAATTAATACATATTACCATATGCATGTATATTTTTGCCTCAGTTTCCTTATCTGTAAAATGAGCTGGAGAAGGAAATGGCAAAACCCTCCGGTATATTTGCCAAGAAAACCCAAAAGGGGTCAGGAAAAATTGGACAGGAATGAAATGACCAAACAACAACAATGATATATAGATATAAACATATATTAGGTTTTACCAATGCCTTTTCTTTTTGTATCACAATTCTCATGTCTAAATATGACCTTCCCCTCAGCCTTTTCATGTGATAAGGAAAAACAGTTACTCATCACCAATTAACATAAAAACTTTGTTTGTCCACCAACCAACTCTGTGATAAAGCACAGAGTCCAATATTTCCCTCCCAAAAGGAGAGAGGTAATAGAAATCTTATATTTAAATAAAGAATAAAGAAAAACTGGAATAATAAAAGTAGAAATGCTTTGACTGGTAATGCAAAAAAAAAAAGATAAGAATAGAATTTGTCTAATTTTTAAATATTTCATAGGAGAGACCAAAATAGTTTTTGTAACTTAAAGAAAACAACATTTCAAGCACCTAGCCTTTATAACCCCTTAGATAAAGATGTTATCCAATTATAAGGCTCTCTAGGACCTCCATAATAATAGTGACCTGATAAAATCAGAAACAACCATGTGAGACAGAGAGCTCATACATTTATCATTCTCATCTTACTGGTGAGGAGGCTAAGATTCAGAGATGTTTAACTATTTGCTCACTATCCCTAGTGAGTTATTTAAGGAATGCCATGAGCTGAGTCTAAGTATTCTGATTCCTAGTTCAAGGCTCTTCCCACCATGCCATGCTATCAGTGAAGCCTTAAGGGATGTATTCATTTCTCTCTCTCCTTTCCTGACTGGTAAGAATAGGAACAATCTTCCGGCATAAGACTGACCAATCCTAATGAGTTTTACATGTGTTAGGAACAAGAGTTAAGATCGATGTGTGGCCAAAAGACATGGGCATTCACAGAGATGTCAAGGAAGGACTGAACCGGCAGGATCCGGAAACCCAAGGAACCCAGATTACTGATAAGGGAGTAAACTGTTTAATGAGTAAGAAACCAGGAAGGCACAAAATACAGTGGAAAAAGTGTTGGATTTGGTTTCAGGGGATGTGGGTTCAAATCCCAGCTCAGCTACATCCTTACCTATGTGACCTGGGCAAATCCTTTCCCTTTTTGTGAATCTTTATCTCCTTATGTGTAAAATGAAGGGGCTGGACAAATGATCTCCAAAGTCCCTTCTGGCTCTGAATTTGTGATCCCATGAACTATATAAACACTTTACCTTTATGGAATTCAGCTATCTTGTAACCTAGCTAATCTGGAATACATCTGAAAACTTGGTAAAAAAGCAAAAAATATTTTAGAGACATCGAAATAGGTGTCACCACCCATGTTTTCCACATATGAGAGGATTCTTTCCACACTAAATTTAGAACCTATTTACTTTGCTTTTATACACAGTTCTAACATGCTGGAAGATCAGAGTCAGCAGACTAAGAGTGAGTAACGGGGTTATACCTCTGCAGGTGTTATTGTTGTTGTTTGTTTTTTTCAGTGAGGTCTAACTATTCCATCTGGGGTTTCCTTGGTAGAGATACTAGAGTGGTTTGTTGTTTCCTTGTCCAGTTCATTTTATAGATGAGGAAATTAAGGCAAAGATGGTTAAGTGACTTGCCCAGGGTCACACAGCTAGTGTGTGTGTCTGATGCTGGATTTGAACTTGGGTCTTCCTGACTCCAGACCTGACATTCCTTCCATTGAACCTCCTGGGTCTAGGCAGATGTCTCTGGCAGATAACCTGTTAAAAATTCAGTTAAATGAATCCAATGAACATTTAAGTACCTGCTAAATACAGGGGATGCTGCTGAATGCTATTAAAATAAAGACAGCAAGTATTTATTAAGCACTTATATGACCTCAAGAAGCATATGCACAAATAAATAAATGTAAAGTAATTGGAAGAAATTAGCACTAGTAACTGAGGGAATCTGGGAAGACTTCCAGGAGGAGGTAGCTCTTGAAATGAGTCTTAAAGAAAGAGAAAAGATTAAGGAATGAAGAGGAAAGAACATTCTAGGGGTGGAGAGTGTTGTGGATGAATCCACTGAGGTGAGGGATTGATTGTTGAGTTCAAGGAACAGCTAGTTGCTCTCTGACTTGAAGGAAGATTACAGAAGTAATGTGAAAAAGGTAAGAAAGGTAGCCAGCATTTGGGGATCATTTAAGGTAGGGTCAGTCTTACTAATGCTGAGGTCATCTAGCGAGTTGTTGTTTGAAGTGTTGTATTAAGTCACTGAATGATCAATGATGGGAATAATAATTCTGTTTCATCAAGAAAGGGTTAAATTATGTTAAGTATATATGATACTTTGTTTAAGAAGGTATGGAAATGTGTGGTAGATTATAGAAAGATTTCCTTCCAAAATCAGCAAGTATTTATTAAGCACTTACTACATGTCAAACACATCTTGTGTGTTTGGGGTGCTAAGCATTGGGGATATCAAGGCAAAGTGAATCAGACCCTTCCCTAAAGTTGCTTCTATTCTATTGGGAAAAACAACATCTACAAAGAGAAGTATATGTAAAATATATACAATGTATAATTGGATTTATACAATGCAACTGAGTAATGAGACAGTAGCTAGGAAAGGCTTTGGATAAAAGGAGCAGCTACTGCTGTGTTATTAAATTATATTTTACAGATAAGTAAACTGAGGCCTGAGAGGCTAAGTAAGGATTCATAGACCGAAGAACGAAACCTCAGTCAGAGACCACTGAGTCCAACTTTCCCATCCGACTTGTTGCTGAAATGTCACGTGTATTGTTTCCCCTATTAGAATATGAACATTTTTGTTTGTTTGTTTTTGGAAAGGGGAAGAAGGTAGGGCAATTGGGGTTAAGTGACTTGTGGAAGGTTACATGAGTTTTGTGTTAAGTGTCTGAGTCTGGATTTGAACTCAGGTCTTCCTGACTCCAGGACCTGTGCTCTATTCACTGTGCCACCTAGCCGCCCCCAGAATATCAGCTTCTTGAGAGTAGGGTCTGTCTCCAGTTTTCTTTTGGTATTCCCCATTCCTTAGCAAAGTGCTTTTCACAAAAGGCACTTAATAGGTGTTTTCTCATTCAATCCATCATTATTAAAATAAAAAGATCTTAAGTTCTATGGAATGCTTGACTAAGGAGTATAACTTACCCAAAGGGTTCTGGTTGTACACTGTCTGAACAGACCTGCAAATGAAAGGTTAATGGACAAGTTTTCAACAGTTCTGTTAGGGACAAACACACACTACAAGGGTACTATTTTGCTCAGTGGAGGGGGTAGAAAGCGAACACTCCATATCAGATATCCTGTTTCTTCTCCTTTCCTAATCAGGTGTCCCCTAGGGAGCAAGCATTATAAATAAAAAGGCTTTGGGGAATGGATACAGCTGACTGGGAACAGAACTTTGGTTAGGTGTGCCAGGGAGTTCAGTTCTAAGGAACTAGGGGTCTGCTGAGGCAGGTAGGTACAGTGAAAATAGCGCTGGATTTGGAGAAAGAGAATCTGGATTCAAATCTCTCCTCTGCCCCATACTACCTATTTACCTTGGTCAAGTAATTTGATTTTTCTGGTAGAAGGCAAATACCACTGGCCCTGGCTCTTTCGAATGACGCTTATTACTTTTGTGACCTGGGTCTCCCCCAAACCTCAGTTTCCCCATTTATAAAATGAGAGATTTGGACTTGGTGACTTCTAAGGTCCTTTTCAGGCATGGAACCCTGGTTGACTTCTCCTAGACATGCATCTGATCAGTAGAGTAGAGAACTCTGCTCTGCCTGGAATCAACCAGGTCCTTTTCTGTTGATGAGAAGTGAAAACAGATTAGCTGAAGCTCTTCCCAAGACACATGAAGAGCAGAAACTCAGACCAGCCATCTCTCAGAAGCTGTAACAGTTCAAGGAACCAGTAGTTTCCTTTTGACTGAATCACTGAGGTTTGAGGAGAAAGTATTCCTGAAAGTTCATCATTACCTAAGCAGAGTCAATGGAAGCAAATTCTTTTGCTGAATCATTCTGGTGTCGGGAGCCAGAACTTTATGCAATTCCTCCTTTTTTTTTTTAATCACTGGAAGGTCTTTAGTAATCACAGACACTCCTCTTATTTCAATAGCTTCAAGAGAGGAATTGTTGACACCTTAGATTAAGCCAGTGGATACATGCCACATTTTTCCATTCATAAAATCAAAGAGATATGATATGCAGAAAGAAAGAACCTCACTATAATTAATGGACTAGAAGTATATTTTTAAAAAAAACAACAAAAAAATTCTCCTGGCTGTGAAGTCCGTGTAACATTATCATCAAAAGTCCTGTGCCATGGGGACAAATAGAAAGCCTTTAGTTTTTGTTGTTGTTAGGGTTTTTGGTTTGTTTGTTTTTTTTTGTCAATTCAAGAAACATTAAGTTGCTCCAATGTACTTAGCCCAAGGGAAACAAAGATATCTGTGGAGCACCTGGGTTCAAATACCACTTCTGTCCCGACAGGTGTGACCTTGGGCAAATCACTTCACCTCCTGGGCCTCAGTTTCCTCATATGTAAAATGAGGGGGTTGAATTAAATCACCTCTGAGAGCCTTTCAACTATCAATCATTGATTCTGTGAAAACTTGATACATTTCCTGCCCTTTAGCTCACACTTTAATAGGAGATTTCATTCTCCATTACAACTTGCTCTAAATCTTTCCTCTTTCCTTATAGCAGATAACCTTCATTCAGAAGACTGAGACCATTTGATGGGAGTTCCTTCAGGCCACTTCTCCCCTCCATTCTTTAAATTCACTTAGCACTCATTATGTTCTATTCGATCTGGTCAGAGGAGAACTCTCCTCCTCTCTCTACCCTTGGTCCCTTCCCCTCTTGCCTAAAATCTCCCAAACTCATGAGAGCTGTGGCTCCCACTGCACCCACCCCCGACTCTTCTCAAACTGCTGATGTGATTAGTGAAACCTCAGTGCCTCTTGGTGGTTTTTAATTTGACATTTATTGTATTTACAACTTAACCAGCCAACACACCAGTGCATACCCCTAGTCTCCCCTCCTTCTACCTCAATCTACCCAGGTTTTCCAGGAAGTGTTTTTTGTATTCCCCATAGCATTAGGCATGCTGAACGCTCTTGAACAAATGTCCAGTGACAACAATGATAGGGCCATACTTTCTTACCTTTTTCCATCAAATTGCTCAACGTTCCACGTAATGCCCACTCAGACACCCCAGTTCTATTGGGAAATGTTATACCTCCCCAGGAAGCCTGGCTTTGAATTCGCCACCTTGGTTAATCTTTTCCTTAGGTCAAAGATTCCAACATATTGTAAGCACTTGAATAGAATGTCATTGCTCTGGCAACATGTACCAAGATGGACAACATAGTAGAAAGAGAACTGGTTTGGAAATTGAGAGGGCCTGGGTTCAAATGTGGCCTCTGACCCTTAATAATTGTATTTACCTTGAGTAAGTCACATAATCTCCTTGGGCTTCCATTTCCTCATTTGTAAAATGAAAGTATTTGGACTAGATGGCCCTGATTCCTGCCAACTCTAAATCAACACTTGGATCAGATTGCTTACCTTTGGGAGTGGGAGGGAGGAAGGGAAGGATAGAATTTGTAATTCAAAACTTTACAAAAAGAATATTATAAAATTTTTTTAACATGTAATTGGGGAGAAAATAAAATGTTATTAAAAACAATCAACACAGACCATTAGACTTAATTCATCAACCATGTCTATACTTCCAAGGGTGGAAAATATTCCATAACCTTTAAAACCATTTGTCTTTTATCTTAGATATAGTGAAAAGACACCTTGTTCTCTTCATGGAAAAGCAGATATAAAGTCAATTTGTTGACCTGACACTGAATCTACATTAGAGTCCCCAGGAGAATATTGGAGCACATTTTGTATACCTCAGTGAAATCAGCCATACTTGGGGTACTCAACTCTGAATGGTCCTGACCTAGACCAAAGGGGAATTACTGGAGATAATTAATGATCATTGAAGAAGTATTCCATTATTATTAATAACCAACTAGAGGGCCAAGATGAAGCCTTAATCTAAGAGCTATAGCTAGAGAGGGATGATTTGGGCTTTGTCCCAGGAGGCCAAATGTAGAGAGCTTTGACATTTACATTCCTTTAGCAATTAGAAAAAAAATAGTCTAGTTAGCAAGAATAAATAGAATGAAATCAGATAGGAATCTACCAGATAGAGGACTAGATTGAGTCTTCCTCATCCCTCTTTATTCCCTCCTTCTACCAGGATCTTTGTCTCCTTGACTGATCCCACTCCAATCCAAACCCCTTCACATGCTTAAAGCCTCATTGGAAATCTGCTGTCCCCTGTAAAAATGTCCTTAATTAAGACTATCTGGACCTGCTTGCTCTACTTCTGCTTAGCACTGACCATAGACTGAATATTACTAAATATATTATTCATGTAAATATTATTATGTACAAATATCATTAATTCAGACTAAGTAGAAGGGCTGTTCCCTCTAAATTGGTGAAAAGTATAAATCATAGCATCTTTTGAGAATCTGATTTTATGACTTTTGAGCATATACAGTAAGTGGAATTAAGTTAACAAAGTAGGGTTTGCTATAACAATTATAATAATGATAATGATAACTCATCATTATTTAGCATTTTTAAGGTTTGGAAAGGTCATGACATACTAGCTAGAGAACTAGCCTCCTTTCCACATACTCTCTGATTCCTGAACATTCACCTGATGTTCCTCACACATAATGCCCCATTTCTGACCCCATGCCTTTGTATTGGCTTCTCCTATGCCTGGAATACTCTACCTCCTCACCTCTAATTTTTAGTTTTGCTTTCTTCAGGACTCAGCTAAAACCTTACCTTCTGTAGGAGATGTTTTCCAGGTTTTCTCCATGAACTAGTGCTTTCTCCTCTGAGATTACCATCCATCTACTCTGCACATGTCTTCGATAGATCTAATTACGTGCATGTTGTCTTTCCCATTAGAACGGGAGTTCCTTGAGGAGAGAGATATGTTCACCTTTCTTAGTATTCCCAGGGCTTAGCACAGTGCCTGGCACAAAATAAGTGTTTTATAAATCATTGTTGACTGACCAACTTGGGTTGAAGTATTAGCTGTGTTACCCTGGACAAGTCACTTAATTTCTCAATGCCACCCCCCATCCCCAAGCAAGTCTCAAAGATTATAAATGCAGCGGAGGTACTAATCAACATTGGGAGAGGGAGTTTTCTCACTAGCATACATTATCTCAGTATTTGCTCATCACAGAGACCCTTTTAGGTAGGTACTAGATGTGTGAGGCTATAGTGTTTGCCTGTATAGATTGCTGTTGCTCTTCAGTGATTTCAGTTGGGTCTGATTCTTCATGACGCCATTTGGGGTTTTCTCGGGGAAGATACTGGAGTGGTTTGTCATTTCCTTCTCCAATTCATTTGACAGATAAGGAAACTGAGGCAAACAGGGTCAAGTGACTTTCCTAGGGTCACAGAGCTAGTAAGTGTCTGAGGCCAGATTTGAGATCAGAGAGAGTAGCCTGACTTCAGCACTGGCACCCTATCCACTGAGTCACCTAACTGCTCATCTGTATGGATATATAGGTGACTAAGTAGTACTACAGTAGAATGAAGTACTTTGGGAGGCAGGTCCTCCTCACTGGTTATCTTCTAGTAAAGACTAGAGGTCACTTGTTGGATGGTTCATAGACCAGATTTTTGCCCACATACAGACAACTCAATGGCCTTTGAGATTCCTTCCAATTCTGTCATTCTGTACTCTTTCATTCCTTCCCAGGCTCCACTCTCTAGACTAGCTGGGCTTCTTTCTCTAACCTTATCCAGCAGCCTTCTTACCCTGGAAGATGTTTCCTATCCTGTAGTCCAGTCACTCTGGGAGAGCCTTTTGTCCCCTCAGCCCCTTCCTCAGCTTGGTCAGTTCCTCAATTTTAAGGATGGACCCAAGTTGTCCATATTCACTTCTTCATTCCTCTATGGACTCCTCCCCAAACTTCTTTCTCCACCATGCTCCCTCCAAGGTAACTCTCCCCTCTCCCACCTTCCAGCTTTCTTTTATGTGTTGTCTTCCCCTTATTAGAATATAAGCTCCCTGAGAGCAGGGACTATCTTTCTTTTTGTTTGTATATATTATCAGCAAAGCTTAGCACATAGTAAGTGCTAAATAAATGTTTGTTGATTTTACATAACAATAACTCCATGGGTCAGGTCCTATAGGTATCATTATTCCTATTTTACAGATGAGGAAACTGAGTTTTAAAGAGATTGAATAACTTGCCAATGGTCCCAAGCCTAATGTCTGATACTTTATTGAGATTCGGGTCTCTCCAGACTCCAAGCACAACTTTAATAAATGGATAAGAATGACTTTATTTTAAAAATACTTTACAATAAACTTAATATTAAACATCAATCCAACTAATAAAACTTACTTCACAACTATTTCCATTTAAACAACAACTTCAGAGTATAAACTTACTTAGTTTTTCAAGTCCCTTCCTCTACATCTCCATGAGGCTTCTTTGTTGGTAATTCACATTTCTTGTTATATGGTTCTAGTTAGTACTTCCTCTGTTCTTCTGCTTTGGCTTTCTTTGCATTATTTCATAAAGGTCTTTCCAGATTTCTTTATTTTCCTCATACTTGTTTGTCTGCATTACATTATAGCATTCCATTACATTATTGTAACACAATTTATTTAACCATTCCCCTATTGTTGGCCATTTAGGTTGCCAACTTTTTGCAATTACAAATAATAGTTACGAAAATAATTTAACAGCAAGCTCAAAAAAAAAAAAATACTTCCAGTGTATATTCCCAACAATGGAATTATTGAGTTAAAGGGTAAGATTATTTTTGTAATTCTTACTGCCAAGTTGTTATTCAGAACATTCTACATGTTTTCAGTTCCACCAATAATCAATGAGTTTACCTGTTTTCCCACAGTCCTACCAGCCTTGAATTTTGGTGCTTTTCACTAGTTTTAGCTATTTGATGGTTGTGAGCTGGTACCTCAAAGAAGTTTTAATTTGCATCTCTTTATTAATAAGATTGACCATTTTATTCAAGGGATTGAATTATTAAAATTATTAAGTAAATGCCTGATCAGATAAGAATGATCTTAGAATGATTAGGGAACTCACTGAAAAAGAGTAACTTTCCCATGGTCTCCATAATCTCTCCCTAGAGCCAGATGCTTGATTAGGGTCCATTCCTCATCTGACTCCAAGGCCAGCTTTAATAAACAGGTAATAATGAGGAATGTTTCTAAAGTGTTTAATGGTACTCTCGTAGTCGTCAATTTATTTTAAGTACTTCATGTATTGCCTTGATTTATTATATTGGAGGGTGGTGGCCTGAGAGGACTAGATCTACTATTCCATTGGTCTAGGGAACACCAAGTAAGGAAACTTCTTTTACTATAAGTCACTTTGGCTCTGCAATCTATAGTTGTAAAGAATGGACTTATTCAGAGGTTAATTGACTCACTCTGGGTAACACCCCTAACTCGTGTCAGGAGTGACACTTGAACCCAGATCTTTTGAACTCTGCGGTGATTTCTCAGAGTCTCCAGGCTGCCTCTCCAATATATTCTATTAAGTAGTTTTAATATTTCCATAATGTGCCTAGAGAATCCTTTCTTGTGTAACACTGACCACCCTGACCCCCACCCCCTGAAGGTCAAATATGTTACATTTCTCCTCTTCTGCTAGGGTTCTTAGTTACCCCTAAGAGGATTGAGAACTTCCCCCCCACCCCAGGCCAAATATATTACATTTATTCTCTTCCACCAGGTTTCTAGGGTATCTAAGCCATCCAGCCCCAACTGAGGGTGTTTCCTCAAGTGTGTGTGTGGGGGGGAGGCGTCTTCCACTTTCATTAGCTACAAGCAGTCTGATTATATTTTGCACAGAAATATAAAATGCTAAAGATTTAAGCACAGACCTACTTCTTTAGCATGTGAGAGGCACAACCTGATTTGTGTCATCTCAGTCTCTGGGGAGAAGTCAGTAGTCAATAAACATGCATGAAGCACTAAGTAACAGGCATTGTACTGAGCATGGAAGGGTGATTTTTTTTTTTTTTTTTTAGATTTTTCTTTTTGCTTTTTGGAGGGGGAAGGTAGGGCAATTGGGGTTAAGTGACTTGCCCAAGGTCACATGGCTAGTTTTGTGTTAAGTGTCTGAGGCTGGATTGAACTCAAGTCCTCCTGACTCCAGGGCTGGTGCTCTATTCACTGTGCCACCTAGCCACCTAGCCACCCTGGGTGATTGGGTTTTTCACTTAGCTCCATTCCTATAGAGCAAAGGAAGCCACAGTTCCAAGTCCAAAGTCCCTTTCAGACTCTAATACCAGGCACTGTAGTTTCTCAGGGTTTCCTTGGCAAGCTGACTGGCTATACCTCCCTGCCTAGAATCTTGGCCCCAGTCTCCTTGGCTCAAAGTCCTGGTCATGAGAGGATTTCCTCCAGCACCTGAAACAGAGGAGGGCAAACAGCACAGAACAGGCCTTATCTCAGAGCTGGGGTCAAAGGGAAGGAGTAGACAAAAGAAAGTCCTTCCCTCTCACCAGGTCAATTCATGGTATGTATGCTGGGCATCAAAAGAGTCCAAAAGAAAGGGGGGTGGTAGAAAAAAATGAACCTCTAAATTAGAGACTGAAGGGCTCTACCAGTTTAAAACATTCAGGTAGACATTCAAAGGAGACTACTCCCACCCACAAGGCAGGGGATGCAGGCCTTTATCTTAGGCAATCTGGACATACTCCAAAGGCCCCTCAAGGGTGCCATTTTAGGAGAACTGCACCAGCCCTGAAGTTAGGAAGACCTGGTTCAAATCGGACCTCAGACACTTAACACTTACTAGCTGTGTGGCCTTGGGCAAGTCACTTAACCCCAGTTGCCCTGCCTTCCCCCCTCCAAAAAGCAAAAAAAAACCCCAAACCCAAAACAAAACCATTTTAGGAGAACTGAGCATGCCCAGAGAAGTCTGGTTTACACTTGGTAATCAATACAAAGATAATCTTCAGCATCACTTCCATATGAACAATGAAAAATTCTGAGTTATTAGCATCTCAATTGATAAGATTTTCAAATATCTTTCTAAAAAATTTTTAAAATAGAATTTGTTATCCTATTTCCCTAGTTGGGTTGGACAGATTCTTGGTAGGCAATTTATTTTTTAAAAATAATATTTTATTTTTTTTCCAGCTACATGTAAAAACAATTTTTTACATTCATTAAAAAAATTGAGTTCCAAATTCTCTCCCTCCTTCCTTCTGCTGCTCCCTTTCTGAGACAGCAAGCAACTTGATATAGGTTATACATGTGCAATCATGCAAAACATATTTCCATATTAGTCATATTGTGAAAGAAAACACAGACCAAAGGAAAAAAACACATGAAAAAAATCAAGTGAAAATGCTTCAATTGCATTCAGATTCCGTCAGTTCTTTCTCTGGAAGTGGATAGTATTTTTGTTATAAGTCTTTTGGAATTCTCTTGCTGAGAATTGTATTACTGAGAATAGCTAAGTCATTTACAGTCGATCATCATATAATATTGCTGTTATTGTGTACAATATTCTTCTGGCTCTGCTCATCTCACTCCCCATCAGTTCATGTACGTCTTCCCAAGTTTTTCTGAGAGCATCCGACTTGTCATTTTTTATAGCACAATAGTATTCCATTACAATCATATACCACAACTTGTTCAGCCATTCCCCAATTGATGGGCATCCCCTCAATTTCCAATTCCTTGCCATCTTTATGGGCAATTTCTGGAAAGACATGGACAAGAATTGCAAGTGGTAAGAGGGGAAGGGGTTACATGAGATCTATGATGGTGAAGGAAATGCCCATAGTGGGTAAAATTCCAGCAGATCTGAATTGTTTTGCAAAGAAACCATCTCCCTAGCTAGAATACTGCCAATTCTCAAAAGGCAAAGACTGGTCTTCCTAGAAGGATTTTGCACCGAATAGGCACTCAAGAGAATGCTGAAGGATTGCAGAAGGCTGGAAAGATGAGAGTCACTGGAAGGGGGTAAAATTCAACATTAGGGTTGGAGGAGACTCTAGAAGTCATTTACTCCAAAGCTCCCAGAAAAGTGAAATGAACTTCTAGGGGTCACACAGGCAATGTTAGTTCACAGAGTTCCTGAAATCCATCCATCTTAACCTGGGTCTATAGGCCCCTAAGAGCCCCTGATCTAAAGTAAAAGTATATGGTGACCTTAAAATGATTATCGATTAGGGCAGGACCCATAATGCCCTTTGCCTGTGATGTAGATAACAAGATACAATCAGCTGGTGCTGAATAGATAACAGAAACAGCCATGCCCAACAACAATAACAAATAGCTATTGGGAGCTTCTCCAGTCCTTCAAGATCACCCTCAAAAGCTGACAATCAGTAGCACTCCAATTAACTTGGTCCTATGGTGTAGGAGAAGGAAGTGCGGTTTTGGAGCCCAAGGGTCACTTACTGGCCTGTTTGGTCTTTTGGGAAATGACTGAACCCTATAGGCCTCAGTTTCTTTATCAGTAAAATGGGGATACAAATAGCTATAATTAAGTGTTGTGAAGATTCAGTGAAATAAAGTGAGGAAAGTATTTTGTAAAGAAAGTACTATTCAGTCAATAAGCATTTTTTTTTGAAGGGGGGAAGGCAAGGCAATTGGGGTTTAGTGACTTGCCCAAGGTCACACAGCTAGTTAAGTATCAAGTATCTGAGTCCAAATTTGAACTTAGGTCCTCCTGACTTCAAGACCAGTGCTCTATTGCTGTACCACCTAGCTGCCCCTCAATAAGCATTTATTAAGGGCCTAGCAGGTATCAGGTCACTGTATGATGCACTGGGGATACAAAGGGATTCCTGGCCTCAAGGAACTTACAATTAATTGTGTTTTATACATACATAAACATATTCATGTATGCATGTGTGAATTATAATGAATGTAAATTATTTTGTAAATCAAAAAGTGCTATAAATATAAACGTATTATTTTACACAATTGGTCAAAAGTAGACCTTTGCAATCTGTAACAGAATGTATCTGGTGCATCTAGAGGGAAATGTGCTTAGATTCTAAGAGTCGACCAGGTGTTTTCTCAGAAAAAAACTTTGCTTACCTCTGTGCTCCCTGGAGTACTTGCTCCCATTTGGCATCTGGCTAGCATTATACCCACAGGCTCAATACACACCTACCAAAATCCAGCTTTGCTTTTTATCTTCTTGCTTCCAGCACCCACACCCTTGCTCACATATAACATGTGTGTTTTGTGTGTGTGTGTGAGAGAAAGAGAGAGAGGGAGAGAGAGGCAGAGAGAGAGAACAAGAG
>NW_027185761.1:22607702-22609040 GCF_028583685.1 Petaurus breviceps papuanus
TAATTTAATAATATATGTTTTCAAATGAATCACTTTCCATTCACATTACTGAATACCATTGTGACTCCTTTTCCACCCTCACGCCCTGAAGCCTTTTGGGAAATATTTGTCGGCTTTGTTCCAAGGCAATGATGCATAACTCAAGGGTGGGAAAAGGCACCCTGGCTGGCACTTGCTCCTGATTATACACCCCCAACCACCTGGGCACCAGAGAGGTCGTTGATAAGTAAGCCACTCATGGGAAGGTGAGTTTTACTGATGGATTCTGCAATTCAGCTTGATAAACGTTTATAAGCCCTATCAGTAGGCAAAAGGGTCTGACATGCCATGCTCGATAAACTAGTGAAAAGATGCTATGATGATAAGATAAATAGTATCTCATTCTGCCTTCTTTCATCTCCATGCCTTTGTTCACACCATACCTCCGTTCTTAGAATTGGATTTTCTGTTCTTCTCCCACACACAGCCCCTCCCCCCAACCACAATCATTTCCATTTGTTGAAATCCTTCCCTTCCTTCAAGGGTCAGCCCAGCTACCATCTTGTGCACACAAAATCTTTCCCTGATTTACCCCCCTTAAATCTTTCATTGGTACTTTGTCTGGACCTAGGAATTAGGACCACACACACACACACACACACACACACACAGTTATTAAAATTACTTGGATTCTCAAGACTGCTCACTCTTTGAGGACAACAGTCTTTGTCTTTTTATATGTTTATCTCCTCACTACCCAGGGTTTATGGTTTTACTCCTGTAACACTTATTGGTTCTATGATTCTAGGCAAGTAATTTAAACCTATCTCAACTTCAGTTTCCTCATCTGTAAAAAAGGAGTTAATTATAGCACCTGGCTCTCAGCATTGTAGTGAAGGTAAAATTAAATAATATACATGAAGCATTTTTCAATCAATCAATTATGAAGTGTTTTGTTGAGTTGTTTCAGTCTTGTCTGATTGTGACCCCATTTGGTATCTTCTTGGAAAAAATGCTGTACTGGTTTGCCATTTCCTTCTCCAGCTCAGTTTATAGATGAGGAAACTGAGGCAAACAGGGTTAAGTGACTTGCCTAGGGTCACAGGGCTTGTAAGTGTCTGAGGGCAGATTTGAACTCAGGAAGCTGGGTCTTTCTGATGTTCTCTGTGCACTATGGTGCCTCTTAGCTGCCCCTCTCCAAATAACTCACCTTTAATTTATAATTTTAAAGATTTGTCTGGGACACTGAGAAGTTAAATGATTTGCTACTGGTCATACACAGAGAGTATGTGTCTTAGGCAGGACTTGTGCCCAGGTCTTCCTGCACAGTATGGTGGTGCACTAGTTAGAATCAGGAAG